>NC_088714.1:41831758-42166321 GCF_963576615.1 Watersipora subatra | reverse complement strand
TACCCCTTTTCCAAACCTAAAGACAGAAATTCCCCCCTCCCAACTCCTTCAAATAACTACTGCAACTAGATAGTGAACTTTATTTACATATACAGTCAAACATGGATAACTCGTCCACGGATAGCTCGAACACATGGTTAATTCGAACATTTCCTTTGGTCCGTTCCCACGTAATGATAAATTGCTATAGATAACTCGAACTTAACACTGTTAATTCGAACTGTTTTTTTGCCCAACAGCTACCGAAACGGTTGTTTTCGCTTTAGAAAATCACTTTATTCAAAGCCATAGAGGTAAACTTCATCTTTTCGTAATTCAAAAGCGTCGTTATTACCACCATCGGCAAAATATTTTTGTCAACGACTTTTCTAAAAGTTTGGTGAAATTTGATTTTTACTGCGATACGATGAATAGCACGGGCTAGCCGGGTCACGCGCGCACGAATTTTTGCCACGCACATACAAAACAAAAATCGCATGTTGTTTTGTATGTGCGTGGCGAAAATCCTTGAGTGCGTGACTCGGCTAGCCCGTGATGAATAGTTTTCCAACGTTGATTCCGTGTTGAATCAACGTCGGAATGTTGAATGTTTAAAACGTCTTAAAAAAATGTTGTAATTAAACGTATACGTTGTCTGAGCTACAAAAAACTATTCATCGTTTGACCTAAACACAGAATACGTGTGTACATTCAATAAGTATCTATTAAAAAAGCGTGAGTGATATAGAATGTACCGTAAAACCTCGTAAAACTTCTAATTTAACTGCCTCGGAGTGTTGCTCTTAACGAATCCCAGGTAAAGTAAGGTAATCTGCATAAACTTCAAGAAAAAACGGCAAAATTGATCGTGGGTAAAACCCCAAAAGAAAAAAATGTCTTTTCTTTTGAGCATTTCAACAACGATCAAGTTTTGCCAATGTCAATCTGAAAAACGTCCTGGCAATAACATCACCTCAAACAACAAACCAATCTCAAGTGATAGAAAAATCTCTATACTTTTTCATGAAAACGTTTTAAACTTTACATTAGAAGCATTTAATTTGAAACAAGCCATTTGTGCGTTTGATTTATATTATAGTTTGTATATGTACATGTATCTACTAATAAATAAGTAAATATATGGACTTGTGACAATGCTCTGATAACTTGAATGCTCTGATAATTCGAACACTTTTGCTCGGTCCCTTGAAGTTCGAGTTATCCATGTTTGACTGTATAACTTATATACATATATATACATTTATTACAGTCATATTTACATGGAATATTAAAATTGAATGTATATTGAAACTCAATATATCTGTCATTGTAAGACAGTCAGCAGACTAGTGCCATTTCTGTGTTTTTTTGGAGCTGACCAGAATTTTGATGTTATGAGTTGTTGTAGATAGGGCACACCGTAGGTCAGCTTTTACGTCCAGACGGTTTCTAGATTTGCTCTTAATGGTTAGCATTGCTGAAATTGCTGACTCGCAAAGATATGTCTAAGCAAATAGTATGAGCATCTTGAAAGCGGCCAGGCTTATGTTGGGATACAATCTTTGGGCCTGAACCCAAAAGTGCTCTATTGATAGCTCCTTGAAGTCATCTTTTAATGCAGAGTTGTTTGTCAGCTCCAAAAACTCCTCCTGAAGCTGTTCCGGTATCTCGTGGACATTGCGCCTGAAAGGGTCTCGGATCAGGCTCATCAATTGCTCTGTCCTAGGATCTAACTTTGGAAAATATCTCTTAAACTCTGCTATCAAACTGTTCAAGTGATGCTTTATGTCGGTTAGCAAAGAAGCGGAAGGAGCTTTCTTGTCAACTAATGAATGCAGAACTGGAAATGAAACTCTTACATTCCCAGTAGCCAGTCTTTCCACCCAGAGTTTGAGCTTGTCCTTGAATGCATTGATACTATCAGTTACATTCAACACATTTCTGTCTCTACCTTGCATATTTGTGTTCATTTCATCGATTAAACCAAATATGTCAACCAGGTAAGCAAGACACTGATAAGAGCCTTCCACTTGCATTAAAGCCAGTAATTTGGGTTTGTTATGAGTTTTCAAGAACTCATTAACCTCTGCTCGTAGATTGAAGAAACGCAGAAGCATGTTACCCTTTGATAACCATCAAACTTCGGTGTGGAACAATAGTGATGAGTGCACAGCATCCATATCTTTGCATAACTCGTGGAAGAGACGTGTTTGCAAGGCAGAGCCTTTGATAAAGTTTACTACTTTAATCACTGAAGAAAGGTGTTCCTGCAATCCTTTCGGAAGAGTTTTTGCTGCTAGCGCTTGTCTGTGAATTAAGCATTGGGTACTCACCACTAAAGGGTTCTTTTCTTTTACCAACTGTGCAAATCCAGCACGACAGCCAAGCATGGCTGGAGCACCATCAGTGCAAACTCCAATTAGTTTGCCCCAGTCCAGATGTTCTTTGCCGAAGAAGTCGGAAACCAGGTTCATAACATCAGCAGCTGTGATGGTCTCTGTTAGAGGACTGCAGAACAGAAATTCTTCGTCAATTGTCTCTCTGTGTACATAGCTTGCAAACACCATCAGCTGTGTAATGCTAGCAACTCAGTGGACTCATCAAATTGAATGGCGAACCTGGGAGATGACTTGATCTTTTCAATTACTTGCCTCTTTATGTCCGCAGACATATCATCGATCCTCGATTTCACTATTCTGTCTGGGAGGGATAAATCAGCTATCTTTTGAGCGGTTGTGTCTCCGAGAATAATCTTAGTACACTCCAGCAGACAAGGTTTAACTAATGTTTCACCAATGGTGTGTGGCTTCTTATCTCTGGCGATATGGTAAGACAGAGCATATGATGCCTCGGTAATGGCCTGTGCCTGGATATGAAAGCTGCCAGTGGAATCCAGTTTTGCCCACCTGAGTTCTCTCTCTTTAGCTTCAAAGAACGACTTTGATTTATCCATGTGTTCTGCATGTTTATTTCTCAAGTGTTGCTTAAGTTGATGTGGTTTCATGGAGTCGTTAGCGAGCACTTTCATGTACAAAACACATTGTGGTACTTTGATGCCGCTTTTCATCATACAAGTGAATCCATAGTCAAGGTAAGAATCATCATATGTTCGTCTTTTTGTCTTTGGCATTTCTAACACCTTCAATATGGGATATGCAATCAAAATATTTGAATATGTTCAATATCTACATGAGCAAATCATCATACATATGTTAGGCTACAGAGCAAATTGTCAAAATGTTATACGTTTATGCAAACCAAATCGGTAACTGAACAATTAATATTGCAGGTATGTATATGCATGTAGTGTAGCAATCCTTACCTTTTCCACAGTTTTAGATCTTGGCTCTGTTGAAAATACTGAAATTCATTCACTCCTCGCTGCCCTTTATATAAGAAAAATGGTGCCACGAAAATCCCCTTTGGCAAACTGCCAAATTCTCCCCTAAAATCCCAAAATTCCTCTCTGGGGGGAATTCCATCCTGGTTAAGAACCACTGGTTTAGAGAATACTCAAATGTTAACCTAACAAAGCTTTGTGCAAGCCATATAGATATGGCTTGAACATTTAAGAATGGTGCTACCTCAGCACTTGCAATACATTCTCTCCACAAAAATGTTTGAAAAGATTTCTAGTGCATAAATACTTTAAGATCTCAAAGGTTTCCACTGCTACAGTCAGTGGCTTCTACTCTTCAATATTCCAGAATTTTATCTCAGATCTGCTCTGCTTTATGCTTCTTTTGTCATCTCAACAATCATTTATAACTTCTCTCTGACCTCTGATCATATTGGAAAATAGTTCAAATCTTTTTCATGTTCTTACCGCAATCATTAAATAATTATACAAAATGCAACTAATAATATTTCGATCAAGTAGTGTTGTTCTTTTAATTTTCGTATGTAATTCATATCATATTTCCCTCTGCATGACTATGTCATAACGGAGACAGCTTGTTTGTATAAAATTTGTTGTAGCTATTGATAGCTCTCGGTGTCATCCAATCACTCGCACTTTGTCTGGTATTGTAATGAAATTTTTGGTTTATTAATATGCTCCTTCAGGTGTGGCGAATTTCTCCAGTTTTGAATAATAAGTTATAAGTGCTATCAGTTTCACCACAATATTTTGCAGAGCAAATTATCTGTTTATTGCATGTGGTAACTTGACTACGTGGCTCATAACTTATGTGAAGTTATTTTCTGTTTTAGTAAGTCAAGGTTATTGTAAATAACAGCTTTGGTTCCGATTGGAAATATTGCTTCTAGAAGGGTTGAAGTAGAAGTTCACAAGGATAGATAAAAGTAGGAGTTTATTAGACATTATTAGACTAAAAAACACAAGTTTGTGCATTATGAACAGCGGTATTAGTATTATAGGACAGGTCTTCACCTACTTCAAATCTTTTAAACTATTAGTATGGTCGGAAACCCTTAACTAGTAGGTCTCACAAGCTGAAATAATATTAAAATTTCCTCTTTATTGGCTAATGTAACACACATGTATATTTCCCACATACAAGAAGCTTGTTATGGTGCAAACATACTAGGCGATTTTATCGCAGGCGTGCAGAGCGCGTTTGCAGAGCGCGGAGATATCGCTGGCGTGAGCCTAAACACACTTGGGCGATTCACCAACGATCAGTAGCGCAGGCGCGCTCACAAATAGCCAAAATAATTCTGTATAACTAGTTTCTCTGGAGTTGTTAATGTGAGTAAATGTGAGTAAATATGACGCCTTCACGACACCGACGTCAATGGCTTTTGTTTTGTTAGGCCTATCTCACTTTCACAACTTGCGCATTACAAAAAGAAACAAGAAAAAATGATTCTGGGTGCAAACTCCTAACCTTCATAGACCATTGCAAGGTGGCCACAACAGCGTTTCAGATGTATACCGACAGACCAACTCTCACAACCATTTTTATCGAAATGCCCTCCGCTCACATCCCAATGTTTTAACCACATATCGGAGTTTATCAAAGAAGATATAATTAAATTGGACACACAGTTAAGAGAAGCAGTATCACCAGAACTGTGACTCACTGTCACTCTACTCTATCTAGCCACCGGAGACAGTATAAAATTAATAGCCATGGTCTTTAGAATAGGAGCGTTTACAGCTAGGGGAATTATCTACACCGTTTGTGATGCTATATGGAACCGCATGTGTGCTACTTATTTGGTAACTATATCTACTGAGGATGTGTGGGTCGATATTGCCAACTGGTAAGATATTCTAAATAATTGTTCAGTTTCTCTCAGTTAAATGAAAAACATATATACCGTAAAACATATATACTGTTTTATGGTATATTCCTATTCTACTAGGAACATACCGTAAAACCTCTAATTGAATGCCATGGCGCTTTATTTTTCAACCCTTCCTCTATAGTGGCGGTCAATTGAAGGTGGCGTTCCAATAGAGGCCGGCGGCGTATTTTTCAAATGGCTCGCCAGAATTTTGGGAAAATAAATTTAGCCCTATTACGGGCGAAGCGAATGTCTCCTATATTTTGCTCTTTTTCCGGTGGAGCGATATTAAACCTTTTCTATGCAATAAATCTGTTAACTTACCTCCAACTTGTCAATGATCTCTTAAAAAATATGCACCAAGAAATATCACTACCAGTTGATATCTATTGCTTGCAATTGACCTGCGATGATAATATAGCCTGTGCCCTTCGTTGCAATTTGTTGGTATTTTCAATTATTATTTAATTCTAAATTTGAAGACATATTTAGTTTATATTCACCAATGTTGCATAAAAGCTCATTGCACTCATTGATGTTTGCTACAGTTTGCAACCAAAACTAGCTTTTTATGTGCAATAGAAGAGGAGTTACGGGCCTCGATCAATTTTATGATCAGATTACCGCAATGATGTTATCAATCTTGCTATCAATCAATCTACCATCTACCAATCTTACTTGACTCGTTGGAATAACCCAGTTATACAACAGTGTAATGACAATAAAAATACGATATAACATATAATTGGTTTAATTCTTCAGTGGGTGAAGATGGATGGAGAGTGTGGGCTGCATGTAGTTGATTTCTCGGAAACCTAGCCTTAAAAATAAAGTTCTGATTGAAAATGGCTAGTGTTATCGCTCTGCATCAGCTCACTGAGTGAGTTCTAGCGCAGATGTGCGCTATATCGCACTAAAAATCGCCTAGTGTGTTTGCACCTTTAAGCATATGATATACAGCAAGAGTTTGCGAAAAAAATTTCCAGCCAGTCCAGAACTGGTAGTTAGCATTTTTATGATATTCTTATGGTGAGATATTGTGAATTAAAAAGAGAGTTTAGGGTTATGAGAGGTCGGCCCTTGCCTCATGTGTCTTGGATTTCGTATTCGAATAGATTAACTTAAGTTGCATTAAGAAATCATCTAGATTTAGTCTTCTCCAAAGCTCATCCATTGCTACACCCTTTTGCATAGCCAGATGGTGTTATTATATCTCACTTACATTTAAAGGTTTCTCTGTTTGAGTCACTCTGTTTTATCTGTCATCTTTCAGGTAGAAAAGACTAGACTGATGCTTTCTTATTGATCTGAGAAAGATTTGCGAGTCGAACTGGCAATGGACAACTCAGAGTCCCACCTACTGGTTGCCAAGCTGGATGATGTGAGGGTGATAACTACGATGCTCAAAACTATTCACTTCAAGGAGACCGCAATGGCATGTTTGTTCACTACACTCATTTCCTATAGTCATAAAAAGTTGCATCCGCATTAAAAAAAATGCTCTTCAACCAACTCAGATTGCTGCATTAGTCACCTATTACAGCTCGATTTCTGGTTTCTAATTTTATCATTTTCATGTTAATATCATGTGTTCTTTCTTCAACTATGAAGCAAGCGAGTCATCATCTTGAGTTCTATAACGATTCTATATATTCATGACACAAGACAATGTTGAAACTGTTGTTAGTAAAAATTCTATTTTGTTTCTTACATCATGAACTGCTAATCAGTCTTCATGTTCTAGGTATTTGCAACAGACCTTGGCTTGAAGTTCACAGTTGAGAATCATCAGTGTTTGCAGGCCAATGTGTTCCTTCAGGTGAGTGACCTGTTTCACGTGTAAACATAACACTTGTGATTGACAATTAAGATATAGTTATGATTGTGTAGTTTTATATATCAGCTCCGTCATATTAACCAATGGTTAGAGATTTTCCCTTATTAATCATGTCTTTTGTGTTTTTTGTACTTTTTGGATGTTTACTTGTTGCCTGCTTCAGAAGTTTTAAAGATTACTTTCAGCAAGTCCAAAAACCATTTGATATTATGATCTGACTTACTTATCCTTTCTTGTAATTTCCCCCTCGATTATCCGACTTCCCCTTGAGACGCTTTTTCAACGCTTAGCGTGTAATAAGTTTTTTCAAAGTTTGTTTCTCAATTTGCTTTAGAATTTCATTTGTGATTCTGTAATAGATAGTTTACTACTCAGGTCCTGATACTTGCTAGAAAATATCTCTCACGAATAAATGACTCGAGGTATTCCCTGGTGTTTATAGCACCGGTTTGATGGAGTGTCACTGTCAACATTGACTTAAAAGCAATCTATATCGTTTTACTCAGACTTATTTGGGGAAAAATATAGACAAAGATTAATATTAATCAGAAAATATCTGTCAATATACATCTTTCATTTGATGTTATTTGTATGTAGGTTGGTCTTTTCTATGAGTACAAGTTAAAGGAGCAGCAAATTTCATTTAAAATAAATCTGAATGTGCTCATGGAGTGTCTTGGCATCTTTGGCACGAGCTCCGTTTCCGGTCAATCGGTGACACCGACCCTCAAAATGTTCTACAATGGTTATGGAGAACCTCTCGTGCTGACTATTGAGGAAGGTAACTTGCTGTTAGCTCGGACATAAGATAGACAGTCTTGCTACATTGTAATGTACTCTGGTGTTTTACGGCTCTGTATTCAAATGAGTTCGCGGATAACTCTAAGTTGACTTTATGCTGCAATACTTAGTGTTCTAACACTTTCACAACAGAGTACTGATATGTTAGTCTACTCAGTCTAACACCTTCACAACAGAGTACTGATATGTTAGTCTACTCAGTCTAACACCCTCACAACAGAATACTGATATGTTAATCTACTCAGTCTAACACCTTCACAACAGAATACTGATATGTTAGTCTACTCAGTATAACACCTTCACAACAGAGTACTGATATGTTAGTCTACTCAGTATAACACCTTCACAACAGAGTACTGATATGTTAGTCTACTCAGTCTAACACCTTCACAACAGAATACTGGTATTTTAGTCTGCTCATTATAACACCTTCACAACAGAGTACTGATATGCTGGTCATCATCGTGCAAATATCAAGACAGTGGCAGATATTGCACGATGAAAAATGTTTTTTCTCAAGGAGAAAAGTAAGACTTTTTGTCATATTTATTCTTTTTAAATATCAAGGCTCTCAAGGTTTTAGTTTTTAAAGGTTGACTTGCCACAAAATTCACATTACAGTTATTTGGTATCATAAGATTTACCATGTCTCACTCTGTTGTGTTGTAGGTGCAAAATATATGGGAATGTGATTACAAGCTCTTAAAAGCTAAAAAACGAACAGTTAATCGCAGACACACGAGACCGCCGTAGTTTAGATTCACTTTCCAAAACGGCTCAAATGGTACGTAGTTGTTACAGAATGGTTTCTGTTTACACTTTCATGCAACCTCATTCGTCAAAATGTTTTCACAAATATACTTCACGCATTCAATAAAACTATGTCTATTGTTCTTACGCGTGTGCTTTATCGTCATTGTAATGCTGTCACTTTTAGCACTGATATCTTATAACTTACCGTAAAAATCGTTAAACTTTTTAACCTTAGCTCAAAGGAGTACACATCATTGTCTGATAATCATGATGAGCCTGTTGGTTACCTGTGATAATCGTAAAGTGCTGCAAAAATTGTTTGCGAAGTATTGGGTCATGTGATCAAATTACGACTTGACGATTGAATAATGCCGAAACAAAACTGTAAAGTAGTGAGCATCTATATTTAATACGGGGACTTCGGTAAAACCCGAAGAGTTTGTCATAAACTAGGGCTACGATATGTTTTATAGTGAGCTTTGTATTGGCCTTTCAATACACGTGAGAACATCGCGTGACAAGACGATAACCAAACTGTAATAACTACGTCAGATGAATAAACAGATTCCAATCTACGGCGGCTTTTCGTTTTTGAGCTTTTAAGGGCTTGTAATCACATTTCCACGTATTTTGCACTTACAACACAACAGGGTGAGACGTGGTGAATCTTTTGATACCAAATAACTGTAATGTGAATTTTGTTGCAAGTCAACCTTTAAAGCTCCTCTTTCAAAACTGACTGTCAGTTTTGAAATACGGTGATAAAAAAATACAGTGATAGTTTTCTTGATATAAAACTGCTCAGCCGTATAGCCCCCTGATTATAACACAAATAGGCTGTGCGTACATCAACTAAGATATATCTGCCGTTTGAAGAAATCAAGTTTGACTGTTCAAGTTCCGCATATGAAATACTTTCCATGAAATGAGTGATATTTTAGTTATAAAGATATAAGAGTCTAAATGACTCCATTATACTCTAAAAAATTTGAAGTGTCGTGAGAATTAACTGCTGTCATGCTGTATATTATTATGGGAATGCTGTACTTGATTGGCTGATACTTGATTTGCTGATACTTGATTGGCTGTTTATTGGCAACTTAGAGTAGGGCAAAAGGTGACATTCAAACTTAATGAAAATGTGGCATCATGGCAACATTTTGTTTTCTCATCAACATAATAATTCAATATCAAACACCAACTCTTTATGAATTAGATAATTTTGAAGTGGTAAGTTACTAGCAACTCATGTTTTATATTGGAGTTGTCTCTCTAAATGTTGTTTGAAGAGCTCTCCTCCTCGGCAACTGTAATCGTCATTGACAACTAGTTTAGTTGCAACAGAATTTACCGGAGATTTAGCTTCTGCTTATATCAGCTTTGGTGTTGCACTCTTGCTCGCATATAGGTTGTACAGTTTCATGACTCGCCTACCGAATGGTATTTTTTGTTTTTTTTAGCCGGGATAGTAACAAACTGCAGCATAAAAACGATGGACTCGGACATGGCGCTCAACTTTGACTTCAATAGCCTCAATGTCAACAACAAGATCATCATGAAAGCAGAGGGGTTAAAGGAATGTTTTAGTGAAATTAACCCCAACAGTGAGGTTGTTGAGCTGCTTATGTCTCCGGACCGACCCTACTTCAGGTGTTTCCAGATGGCTTTATTTTATCTGAAGCAATCCTGCATGTCTTATCGTTGTTATTTTAGGGTGAAGTTTATGATTTGGGCACTCATGTTTAACTCATGTTTAAAGAAAGACGTCAAGTATGAATGATAATATTTTTGCCTAATATTTTACACATACAAACTTGTTTTCCATTTATAGACGTGTACTGGTTATAACTTAGCCAATGAGCTTTCAATATCAAGGATATTGTTAACAATCATTTCCTATGTTCATTAGGTGCAAAAATATTTTTATCTGTTTCGGTAGCTTTTCATACGCGAATAATGCTCGGTGCAAAACATTCCATTTAGTCTGGGTTTCATAATCTCTCATACATATTACAGGGTAGTATCAAGTCCTTCCTTTATTTTAATGCTGACAATAGCGCATGCTGTGACTTTTTAAACAGACTGAAATTCTTTAGAACATTTGGGTGATGAGGTGGAGTGTGTGAATAAATGAGGAATGAGTTGCTTGTTAGGTGCTTAGCTAAGCATAACAGATTACTCATTACACTTTGGTGTATGCGGTCATTCACTCGGACTAGCAGGAAATCTCCTTTTATTAACGCTTTTTTGGCTTTACAGGATGACAACTTACACTGAGAGTGGAGACAACTACACAGAGTTGTCGAGTGACTCGGATTATATAGACTCCTTCAGTTGCACTCAAACTAGATCATACAGGTGGGTAACACTTCATGGTGGGATTTATATGGGTAACACTTCATTGTGGGATACAGGTGGGTAACACTTCATTATGGGATACAGGTGGGTAACACTTCATGGTGAGATTTATATAGGTAACAATTCATTGTGGGATACAGGTGGGAAAAATTTCAGTATGGCAGACATTCCATGTACTGTATATTCTTTATATAATTCTCAAGTGTGAAATATGTCTTCTGATGTAGCAACCAATCCTGCCAACTGAATTCCCAACTGAATAGCCATGCCATATGTTAACCCGTTAGGATATATCACCTTTTGGCTAAGGAAGTCTATTGAAGTGAATTATGGTGATTTGTCTTGGACCATTGTGCCATGTACTTAAGGTACCAGGCTACTAAGTTGAGCGCATAATGTCCTGCAATCGCGGGCAGGTGCTTTAGCAAACTAGTCATGAAGTACAAGTAAATAACTAGGTGATTTCCAGCTACTGGGTCCATCATATATGCATATGTGTCTTATATATGGTTGAGAAAAAATCTCTTGACCACTTCATATAAAGTAAATTACTATTATTTGCAACACAGTGGTAATCGTAGTTATGGGACCAACTAGTAATTTTCTTGTGTTCTTTTTCATTTATGGCATAAACTCATCTTCTTTATTATCTCAGACCATGTATAGTATACTAGCTGCGCTACCCGGCGTTGCCCGAGTGTTAAAAATCAGCTTATGAACAATGAGAAGTAATAAGAGTTGCCTGCCACTTGCTATTAGCCTGTCAGATTGCCAATGGAAAATCTTAGTAAGCTAACTAATGACATTCACTTACTTACGTATTAACCCTCTGTGGTATGCAAAGCCGTCGGGTATGTGTTCTGATATAGTGACTTATATCAGCAAGCTCACCACTCATACTCTGTGGTCTATTGGTTAGGGTGTTGGACTGGTAAATGGTAGGGTCCAAGATCAAATCTTCTTTGGTATGGATTCTTTTTTCCAAGATTTTAATAGCTAAAGCCGGAATGCAGACGCACGACATACAGATATACGAGATAAAACACTTTGAGAAATATATATATAGATGTATATATTTGAGAAGCAAGTTTTGTAGACACTCTGTCTGCCACCCAAAGTATTCTCAAAAAATATAATTCGTCTATAATTGAGCAACCATTTTGTACTATCAGATTAGTTTAGAATCAGGATGAGAGTGTAATTCCATTGTATTCTCTTGGATAAGATATTTGGAGAAGCTACCACCTTGGAACACAATTTGCCAGGTATTCTTTGTTAAGACAATCATGATTGCGTTATGCTGCACTTCTCACAGCACACAAAGCTATTGCAAACTGTAATAAAGTTCTGCTGAAGGTGATCATTTGTAATTTGAGTTATATATCAAATTGCCTTTACATCTGCCTAAGGAAAAGCGAACGGTCATTCACTTGGACATGCCAGGAAAGTCACACAGAACCATTGCAAAAGACATTGGTTGCATCAAGAATGGAGTTCTAACTACCATAAACCGTTTGAAACAAGCTGAAACGCTGAACGGGTACA
This sequence comes from Watersipora subatra, assembly GCF_963576615.1. NCBI lineage: Eukaryota > Metazoa > Bryozoa > Gymnolaemata > Cheilostomatida > Watersiporidae > Watersipora > Watersipora subatra. Next base: position 42,153,795 of record NC_088714.1, on the reverse strand, counting down.
AAGGAATAAGTCCTAAAACACAGGCTACAGAGCATGTCACCTACAGGTTAGTGAGACTGACTGGCTGTCATCTTACCAGCCCTCAGCTAAGTGGAAAGCTTAGAGAATCTACTAGAACTCAACTGGCACCATCTACAGTCAGAAGAGTCTTGCATGACAGCGGTTTGAGAGATTCCAAAGCCGGAAGAAAACTTGTCAACGGGCGTCTAAGAAAAGCACGATTGGCATGCATTAAGGAGCATCTGGGTTGGACAACTCAACAGCGGGATAAGAAATGCTGTTCAGGGATGGAAGCACCAGCAACATTCAAAATCATATTGGCCAGTACTATGTGGGAAAGAGGCCTGGTTAAGGTTCATTCGAAGTGCACTCTTCCAACCATTAAGCATCCAACATTTGTTACGGTTTGGTTTTGCTTTGTGGCTTGGACAGTCTTCATATTGTTGTGAAGGCGTGATGAACACTATCACATATTGTGATGTTTTGAAAAATACTTCCATATGCAAAAGAACTGTTCCACAGACCATGGTTAGATCAGAAGGACGTTGCATCTTACCGTACCGCCAAAAATCAACAGGCGGATGGAAGATTACCATGTAAGATTACTCAGTTGGCCCGCACAGTCTTCAGATCTTAAGCTGATTGAACGTTTATGGTGTAAAATCGGCTGATTGCTAACAAATCAACAACAAAGAGAAAACTGATAGAGCTCATGCTACAGTACTGGTTTCGAATGGTATCTTCAGAGTTGCTTTTCAACCTGGTTGCCAGCATACCAAGTTGCTGTTAAGCTATGAGTGACAATAAAGGTTAACCAAGTGAGTATTAAGTCGCTACTAATACTCCAAAGGCACCGATTTACTTTAGTAACAGATGTCAGTGGCTATCCTCTAGTAGTGTCCCAGCTTGCTTACATTTGCTACGCAAGCTTGCTGTGCATTGTTCTAAGATTCAATCTCTCACTATAAGCTATAAACTACGATCATTATAAGTTAAACCTTTGGTTTAACTACACAAAGTAGTAATCTCAAGTATGGCATATAAAGGCCCACGTAACTAACCTTGTGGACAGCAAAAAAGCAGATATCATCAAAGAAACTTTCTCTCTCTTAAAGTTCATACTAAGTTGTTGGCAAGAACTAAATGTACACTTTTGTTCGACTGTATGGACAGATACTAGAGGTATAGGTTTCATCTGTTTTGTGAATAATGTTTGATTCTATCTTTTTTTGGGTTCGAATGTCGTGCTGCATTTGTTGCGCACGTTATATACCTGCGCTTAATATGCACATTTACTTTGCAGTTTTACAATCAAAGGAAATAAATGTATACACACACACACACACTCCATGATCAGATATTTTTAATCGGCAATCCATACCAGGCGTAACAATTTTCATATAGTTTCACATATATATACACATTTTCAAAAACCATGTTACATATGGCCAATTTGGTCAACAAATGAAATGTTGGTTTTTATTGGATTTTTGTCATAATGAATAGATACGACTATGTTACACCAAAACCAGTCTGAAAAGTCATTTACCCATTTAACCAATATAGTTGATATTTTATCATATTCATCTATAGAACATCCTTAGATTTCCTTTGATATGCTTAAGACCATAATCCATTCAATAAATACTTTAAAAAGTTTATATTAATAACGAATGTGTTGATTTTGAGCAGTCCCATAAGTACGATCACCGCTGTATCTTGGACTCCTGGAATTTATCCTATGCAATTCGGAGATGACTAAAAAACTTTACTGTATTTATAAAAGCTATCTGCATGGTACATCCTTTAGCACTGGTGGTCAAGTTTTCATGGTACCAAGGAGACAAGGACATTTGATGGTTGTCAATTGTTCTACCATTAGGAAAGTTCTTTTTTAATCGACAAATTTTGAAAATATTCAAGCTTTTCAAAAGTTTCTGAACAAGGTTCAAACCGGTCAATATTGAAAGCATATTTAGCACCTTGTGTTTGTGCTAATGTGAGTTTACCTTTGAGCTTAGTAAACTATATCGCTTCATTCTATCTCTATGCTTTTCAAGTAATGCGCCCCAAATATGATTGTGTACTGGCAACCCGTTTGTCATACAGACTATACTGCACACCTCAGGTGTCATTTCTAATATTTATGGTTCCTTCAGGTACAAGAGCTCCTTGCTCAAACCTTCAATCAAAGTTCTACAGGCTGCACAAAAGGTTTCAATACGTACTGACAGCAGAGGCTTCTTATCTCTGCAGTTCATGATCAATGCTGGCAACAACCAACCCAGCTTCGTTGAGTATCTTTGCGCTCCTGATGAGGAGCTGACTAGTACTTGATTAGCCGCTCTCCCAGTAAACAATAGGTTATATCGTGATACCTTTTAACCTGTTTTCACAGCGACGCTCACTGTTTATATTACTTATTGAAAAAAATGACCTTCAGTTGACCAAGGCTCACTATTGTTCTGTTTCTTTAAATTCAGCTTTTCACCCGTTCAAAGTCATATTACATGTTAATTGGCTGTTGTTTAGCTTTTGTTTGATGCCTCTTGCTTCTTTCAACACTGTAAATATATTCTCTTTATTTTTCAAGTAGACAGGTTTTACGATGCCCACATTTATCATAGGTATATTAATAATAATACATTATTCGCATTTCCTAATTTATTTTATTTAGATATTGTATGTGACTTCTTTTTCTCCAAATCTCCTTTTCCTCGCATTCCCTCAGCCCAAATTATTGAACAAGGATGTGCAATAATTCACATGGGAAAACATGCATAATTGTGTGTATGCATGTTTTCCCTACGATTGTAAGATAACTGGATGAAGAAATAGCATCCTTTGAATGGCTTAATGCACTTCCATTGTTTCCAACTACGCTTGGCCCAGTATGTACTCAAAAATATGAGGAGCAGGTTTTGCCTATAGACTTGCTCAGTAAAGACATCTTTGCCTTTGCTTTACCTTTGCTCCGATATGTTAACATTTTGCCATAAAAGCTTGTGCCGCATGACAAGCTGGATAGCTGAGTGAGTTCCCAGTAGAATTCGTTAATAAAATGCATTAAGTCACAACAATGGCAAAACGCTTTGAGGCAGTTAGATTCGATATTCTTTGTTTCGCCGCTTCTCTCGTACAATAAGCTTTGACTATTGCTATGCACCAAGCATGCTCTTGCATCTAAAGCCGATTGTTTCCCATTCTGCTCCAGGACTACAACTGCCCTGGCAGCCTATAAGCATGTCATTTAAGAGCCTGTATTGGAAACCTTCATTCTGACTTAATTTTAACAGAGCAAAGTACTTTTATAACTGCAGGTAAGTTGAACGCTTGCTCCATGCCGTTGTGGCAGACCCCGTTGTCTGTGTAATACATTTGGAAAAGTTTAAATGTGAAAGTGATGCTCTCAAGTTTGAGACATCTACTGCTATTCTCTTCACAGACTTTGTAGCTGCGTGTGTTCTTTCTTGAAAGCTGACTTTCATATTCCAACAAATGTGTAAGAATGTTGTCATATTATCTTTAGCTAACTAAACATACAATAAGGATATAAATCTGCTGCCATACTAAACAACAACAATAAAAGTGCGGTCATAGTGTTGGTGCGAGCTAATGGTTAGCGATGGAAAACTCTCTTTTGATCAGTCACTCAATTACATGTAAAATAGCTGGGGCATTTTCATCATTAATATTTGTCCTACTCATTACTCAATGGTACTGTTAACTAAGGTTCGATGTTTGTTAAAACAATGTGCAATATCAAATTTCATACAGTGTAAATGGTAGTTCCTCGTTTAGTACAAACTTGTGATACTGTTGTATGCTATAGCTCAGTACAATTCATGTTTGCTGAGTAAAAAGCTGGTGAGTTATATTCCATGTACCTAAAACTGCTGCCAACTTGCAGAGGTAACTGAGGGACTGATCATTTTTTACAAGCACTCGATTATACTATTGCTTTATTGATCATCAATAATACTATTTGTAATGAAATAAACAGATTAAAGAGACTCAAATTGTGCTATGTGCAGGTAGATACTAAGTCTACTAAAACCCGATAACTGTGAATACCGGTAAGCTTCATTCGTCATTAAAATTGAGAGAGATATATAACTGGACTGGAGCAATATCTCAGCTGTGCTCCCTGGAGTTGTCTTATAGTGGTCTGGAACTCCTGACCTGCAATCAACAGCTTGAGGCTCAATTCCCAAAAAATGCCACTGGTGGTGACAGGAATGACATCCAACCATAAATTGATTTCTGCAACTGGGCATGTCTGCAGTCGTTAAGGTTCCCTTACCACTAGACTCGGACATGTCCAGCCAAGATCACAGAGTCATCATTTGTGCAACAATTCTCTTAAAAACCTCTGCTTGCAGTAAGCTGAGCAGACATTCTTCTTCCTTGAGGGATTAGTCACACAAACGTTGTGCTTTTTGCGCAATGGTATTTCAGAAAATCTTTAAATTCTTTCCAAGTTTGCTTTGTAAAAACTGTTTTCTCAGGATACAAATGTTCATGCTTTTGTAAGCCTAGCAACACAAACAATATAACAAAGTAGTTCACTGTTTGGCAAAACTATTTATTATACGATGCCAGCGATGAATCGGCACAATAGTATATTGAACCTGTAGGTCATCACTTGAAGTTACATATACCGACAATGCTGTAAATGTTGCATTGATATTAGAACATATAGAACCTACATGTAAGTAGTAGCAAATGGGTTAGAGCTTTATCATGTAGCACACTTGAAAAAGAACCTCAAGCAGTGATTTTATGTTAAATACATTTTTTCTGGTTCTTTGCTCTACAAAATACAGTGTAGTTCTCTGTCTAGTGAAATTTTGGTGCGAGGATGTATAAAGAAGCATGTTTAATATTTCACTGCTGCTGTTAGTATTGTTACTGCTGCCACAACTACTGCTGCTACTAGTACAACTACTAGTACTACTAACATTATTACTATTCCTGCTGCTGTTACAAATCTTACTCTCTTTCACTACTATAATCTTATTAGTTTTATCATCAATTCATTCTTGCTATTAATTTTGTATTTGCTGCAATTTCATATGAAATGTGTAAATGATTATTGTAGAATTAGCTTCGAAGTTGCTGAGCAATGGGCAAGCTAAGACGCAACAAGACGCTTGGACTGTTTGCTGTTATATTCCTGTTTACCTATTTTATTACTGCCAGCTGGTCCGGTAAGTTTCTCCTACACATTAGCATAGTTTGTAAGTTTGAAGTGGCTCGGGTCTCACAAGTCGAAGTAGAGATGTAATCTAGTAAGAAAGTAGATTGCCGGGCATCTCGCGATTAGAGACAATTTGCGGTGTTCTTCATTGTGCTGGTGCTATTCTCTCTGATAACATTAAGCGTAATGTTAATACATTCTTTTGTATTGTGGAGATTATGCGTATTTTAAGAGGTATATTGATTAATGATACAAGGTGTATCTGAAATTATTGTGAGATATGACAAAACAATCGATTGTCATACACAACGATTTGTAACACTTTCAACTATTAATATTTCTCAAAGGGTGCTAGACCACATCATGTGGGGATCTAGGCATTTTGTTCGACGAATAATAATAATACAATTGGACATCGTACAAGCGCTTGGCAGTCTTTTTTGAACTGCTCACTCTGACCTGCCATGTAGCTGTCGATGTTTAAATAATTTTAATTAATTCAAAACTATTTTAGATTTGAGTCTTCAGACATTACAAAGAGCCTTAACATTAGACAGTCTAAAAAACCTCCCTTTCAGACTATTTATGCCAACAAAGACGATTCGATTGATCTCCTCAAATCTTGACAAAAAATTCAGTGTAACTTGCGGAGATTACAGATGTCAAATGGAACATGGCTCTAAAATTCATGGAGCAGACCTTGTAGTATTCAATACAAAAAGCATTGAAAATTTAGGCACTCCTCCGAAGCGAGATCGGCATAGCCTGTGGGCCTTTCGGTCTACTGAACCTCAATGGCTTCAGATAGATACACAGAAACAATGGGATGGACAATTCAATTATTCCTTAACATATCTGCAGCCGACAATAGGTGCTAAATACAACTTCGCTGATGAGGTAGTCAGAAGAGTGTGGCCGAGGCATTTGAATGTTTCTGCTATAAGGGCAAAAAAGACGCCAAAGGCTTTATGGTTCGTCTCTCACTGTTCGCAGCCAGAACGACTGCAGGTTCGAAGTGCAAGAATGGAATATGTTAGAGAACTCGCTCAGTATTTTCCAATAGATGCATTCTCAAGGAAGTCGTCATGCAAGACTGAACTGGGATCCTTGTTAGCAAAAGAAGATGAGCAGAGCCCGCCTCAAATAAAAAAGTACACCTTTTATCTCGCATTTGAAAACTCACTCTGCAAAGACTATATTACGGAGAAGCTATGGAAAGTGTTTGAGAAAGAATCAAATACAATACCCGTTGTGCTGGGAGGTCTCTCCATAGATGAGTATAAGTTAGTCGCTCCACCAAACAGTTTTATACACGTTAAGAACTTCACGTCACCAAAGGCCTTAGCAGATCATCTTAAACATGTAGCGGAGAATGATGATGCATTTAAATACTACACACAGTGGAGAAATAAATTCGACCTCGCAAATACTGGAATGTTTACAGGTCAGTACACCTCTATGTCAGTCTACCTCTATGGCGCTCATGCCAACCCCTTATTACAGCCTTATTACCATGTACCTCTCACATCAGTTTTGCTCTAAAAGAAACTGGTGTGCTTGCAAAAACTCAACTCGAGTTGACTTTTGTTTTGTACATGGCTGAGTTTTACACACGTACTGTTGAGTTGAGTGAAGTCAACTCAGCAGTTGAGTGAAGTCAACTCAGCAGTTGAGTGAAGTCAACTCAGCAGTTGAGTGAAGTCAACTCAGCAGTTGAGTGAAGTCAACTCAGCAGTTGAGTGAAGTCAACTCAGCAGTTGAGTGAAGTCAACTCAGCAGTTGAGTGAAGTCAACTCAGCAGTTGAGTGAAGTCAACTCAGCAGTTGAGTGAAGTCAACTCAGCAGTTGAGTGAAGTCAACTCAGCAGTTGAGTGAAGTCAACTCAGCAGTTGAGTGAAGTCAACTCAGCAGTTGAGTGAAGTCAACTCAGCAGTTGAGTGAAGTCAACTCAGCAGTTGAGTGAAGTCAACTCAGCAGTTGAGTGAAGTCAACTCAGCAGTTGAGTAAAGTCAACTCAGCAGTTGAGTGAAGTCAACTCAGCAGTTGAGTGAAGTCAACTCAGCAGTTAAGTGAAGTCAACTCAGCGGCAAGATGAGCATAATGAAGGCACGCTGCCGCTAAACTTGGTTTTTTTAATTAAAGTTACACCTGACACCGATTATTTTTAAGTTGATTTTTAGTTTGTTCCAGGATGCATAGCAAACTAGTACATGCCCGCTAAGTAAAAGAAGACAACTCTCAAATTAAGTAAAAACTTATACCCATACAAGTCATCGCTTATAGCATTCTCAATACTCAACTTGGTCCATGGGAAGCTGATTATGCTAGCATCACATTGTAAGAAGAACCAATCGACGAATACATTTATTCTGCTTTAATACTTAACTTGGTGGTTGCAATATTTTCATTGGTTTCATAGTATTTGAGAATAATGGAATGAGATGCTTGTCTATTGACACAATTCCCAAATTTTCTTAACTAACTTTTTGTCCGAATCAAACTTGACAAGAGCCCCTGAGGTTTTTAGCTTCGCACGACAAACATTGACAAGATCAAGATTTTGAAATACATAAAATTAGGTAAGAAGATAAAATTTGCAAGGGAAGACATTTGGCAATCTTTACCATAATAAAAGCTCTGTCCATCCATACGTTTGTCTGTCTGTTCGAAACCATGCTAAGAACCTTATGGAGAAATTGCATTGCACAGAAATCAAACCTGGATATTTCAATATAAAGCCAATCACGCTACTACTGCGCCACTGGTACCACGCTACTATTACCACCTTAACATATCTAAAAATAACTGTGCACATAATTATTATAATTATTACTCATGACGATCTTTCACGCCTGCTCACTGCCTGCGTACTAGTGAATCTAATAGAAGCATGACAAGTATGTATGCTGTAATGTTTCTATACTGCTATCTTGGAGAGATACTCCGATCACAATAATTGCAATGGACTTTCACTACTATCACAAAGTTTTTTTTCATTGGGTGACAGCAATGATATACAGCTGTATACCATTATATATATACCATGTATACCATGATATACAGGCTGTATATCATTGGTGACAGGATCAATGGCCCTTCAAATATTTATTAACAATAGAGTGAAAAGGCAGGATCAATGGCCCTTCAACTATTTATTAGAGTTGCCCCGATTCTAATATCGGTATCGGTGCCGATATGGGTGTTAAGTGTCTGAATCGGTATCGGCCGATCTTTTCTTAAAAAATCAGAAACTTCAGATACTTTTTACAGGTCAACGATTTAGCAGAAAACCGTATTTTAGTCTGCTACACTAATAACAAATCATCAGCTGCAAGCTCCTTCTTTTTACCTAATGAATTCCAAGCCAGTCACACAATCTATTTCATGTCTATACCCTAATAAACATCCACACAGCTGAGCAATATTTTGGCTTTAATCAGGACTTAATCACAAAGTGCGGTATTTCTCAATTACAGCGATATGATTTATTGCAGCCAATCACGAACAAAAGAACAATCATGAGAAACAAGAATGCGGTGTAATGTTTCTATTTACTAGCATTACGAAAGTAATTTGAGCAACCGATGCATAAAGTTATCTATCTCTCTTTTGATCCTGACTATATGATGTATCGTTTGTATTGCATAAAATAACCTCAGTGGCTTATCGGTATTTAGCCTGTCCTCCATGATCTGTGGCAAGTGAGTCCTTCAGTACTACTGGCTACATCGATAGTGATAAAAGATAAAGACGTCTTACTGAGATAATCGAATCACTAACGGTAATTAAATGAAACATTTATTTGCTCTAAACAGTACAGGCGCAGCAGTTTGTTCAGCAGTAGAAGAAAGACTTAATCATCACAGATAAAGCTGTACCACTAACAGTAATTACCATTATTAATAACAGATTTCAAGAACCATGGACTGTTTTGTTACTAAATTCACGGTATGGCAGTATGTGAATGTATATACATACTAGCTGCATTACCCGCCTACAGTAACAGATTCACGTGCAGCATAAGGTTTATTGAGAGTTGGCTTTCACACTGAAAAACAACTCCAAATATGCAGTTACATCTCCCTCTCTCCATTTCTACCTCTTTCCCCTCTCTCCCCTCTCTCTCTCTCCCTCCCTGTTTCTCTCCCTCTCTCTCTCCCTCCTCTCCTCCTCGCTTTCCCTCTCTCACTCCTTCTCTCCCTCTTTCCCCTCTCTCCCTCTCTCCATCTCTCCTCTCTCCCCGTCTCTCCCCTCTCTCCCTCCCTCTTCTCCCTCTCTCTCTCCCCCTCTCTCTCTCCCCCCCCCCCCTCTCCTCCTCGCTTTCCCTCTCTCTCCCCTTCTCTCCCTTTCTCCCCTTCTCTCCCTCTTTCTCTCTTCCTCTCTCTCCCACCTTTCCTCTTCGCTCTCCCTCTCTCTCTCTCCCTTTCTGTCCCTCTCTCTTTCCCTCTCTTTTAGTTCAACGCAACACATGCGGATAAACAACATTTTTGGTTTTTCTGTCGGGCGTATGAAGAAACAGATTTCGGCGTACGCCTACTTTTGAGCAGGCGACGTATAGCTGGTCATGGCTGATGCAGGGTGACAGTAAGTCGATAGCAGCTGCTCTCTTTCTTTTCACAATAGCATATCGCAACCCTAGGAGTACTCGTGAAAGTTGTGTGATAGCAAGTTACAGTAGGCCTACTCGTAGCTGGAAAAAAATTAGTAACTCGGCTGCTGAAGGAAATGAACATGACCCACTATCACGAACAGCGGCAAATCCAACGTTATTAAGTAGTGGAGATGTTGCAATTCATAGACAATACAACATCGAATAAGAAACACTTACCTTTTTGATGTGGAAATTTAGTAGGTGAGAAATGCGTTTTTCCAGTGGCTCCAAGAAACAAACGTTTACGTGACCTTCTCGGTACACGTTGGCAGTAAATATTAATCGCATGTAAATAACTACTCGTTAATTTATTTTATTTAATTAATAGTACATTTGTATAGCGGTATAGACACCTTTGTATAGGCCGCAGAACTCAGGAAAGGTGCTTTTTAACACGGCAGAAAATTTGCCGTTTAAAAAGCGTGCTAACCGGGGATTCCGGTTAATGCGCCCGAGCGGTGAAAGAAAAACAACAGAATCGACACACCTGTATATAAGCCGCTTGGCTCAAATCGTCAGAGAAAAGTAGCGGCTAATAGTCCATATTACGAAATTACGATATTTAGTACTCATATTAATTCGGCTGGCTTCGTTCGACCGACTGGAAAAAGAAAGTCCGCTCTATAATTTATTTACTGTTAGTACACATATTAATTCAGTTTGCTTCGTACGACCGAAATTCGTACGACAATAAAAGGAAAGACCGCTCTATAATCTATCGCATAACCAATATTCGGAAGTTATCGGTAACTCAACATATCGAGAGAACAACTCCTAAAGATACAATATTAGCATATCAGTATTTATCGTTCATCCCTACAATGAATAGGTTATGTATAGTAGAGGCGTGTACTAACCGGAGAATCCCGTTAACGCGCCCTAGATACCTAGTAGCGGCTAATAGTCGGAAAAGTACGGTACTCTATAAGGCGGACAATCAATCAATCAGATACACAGACAACGATTGCCGTTTATATAGTAGATATGTCTTTTTTCCATAAATACAAACAAATAATACATCAATATTTATATTTTCCTTGCATTATATTTACATAATAAAATTAACAATTATCTATTCAACCCAAAAAATCTGAATCGGATTATTTTTCAGTGAGAATCGGTATATCGAATCGGTATCTGAATCGGCTGGTGAAATTAGAATCGAGGCATCTCTACTATTTATTACAAATAGAGTGAAGTGACAGGAATAATGGCTCTGCAGGTTTTTAAGACCAATAGAGTGAAGTGACAGGATTAATGGCTGCAGGTATTTAAGACCAATAGAGTGAAATGACAGGATTAATGGCTCTGCAGGTATTTAAGACCAATAGAGTGAAGTGGCAGGACTAATGGCTCTGCTGGTATTTAAGACCAATAGAGTGAAGTGGCAGGATTAATGGTTCTGCAAGTATTTATGACCAATAGAGTGAAGTGACAGGATTAATGGCTCTGCAGGTATTTAAGACCAATAGCGACAATCAACTAATTATAGCAACTAATTATAGCCTCACTTATAGCAAACAAAGCTTTGTAATGGCTGAAAAGCAGTCGAATGACAGGAAATGAAACAAAATAGTTACATTTACCTTCACAACTAAAGTAATAGTTTATATATTCACTGAATTAGAGAGATATTTAATACTACGTCACTAGATATGCTTGCAGTGCAAATTAAGAAAAAGTGTAATGATTGATAGACCCGCCCAGTTAGGGTACAAATGCCAAGCAGGTTGTCAGTCACAACCTGGTTGTCAGTCACAAGCAGGTTGTCAGTCACAAGCAGGTTGTCAGTCACAAGCAGGTTGTCAGTCACAAGCAGGTTGTCAGTCACAAGCAGGTTGTCAGTCACAAGCAGGTTGTCAGTCACAAGCAGGTTTCTCATAGTCTGCTGGTAAAGATGAACTTGCACAAAATTTTAGTAGGTTTTATCAAAATTTATTGGTATTTTTCTATCATTTGTGATTGTTTTTGATGTTTCAGATGATCCGACTGCTAGATTGTTTCAAAATTAAAATCAACCAAACTTGATCACGGTTAAAACGCTCTGAACAAGCGAAAGTGTGATTGTGTCTATAGCTGCAAAGCGATCGACATAATAGAGACGTGTAATGCTGCAACTCGAAGCCAATAGACGATATCAACTATAGCAATGATAGCAACTAGTTAGGTCAGTTTGCATGTATTCTGCTTCTAAATTTTTTAATCTCGACCAAGTTTTGCCGATTTTAATGTTGAAGAAATCTGACAGTCAGATCACTTTAAACATTGAAAACAATCACCTCATTATTTCTCATTGTTTATAAGCTGATTTTTAATACCCGGACAACGCCGGGTAGCACAGCTAGTATATATATGTATATTTATAAATATATATATATACATAAATATATATATATAAATATATATATAAATATAATAAAGATATATATAAATATAATAAATATATAAATATAAAAAATATATATATAAATATAAAAAATATAATATATATATATAAATATAATATATATAATATATTTAATAAATATATAATAAGTATAATATATGTAATGAATATAATATATATTATATATATAATATATATTATAAATATAATATATATATATATATAATTTCATGGTATGTGATTTGCTTTCTTCCTTCAAATCATAGAATCCCCATTGCTATTTTCACCCATTCTGCCCATCATTGTCTGTTTATACTAAACCATTCTTTGCTTGATTCTTTTAGGCCAGCTGTGTTATATGTGTGAATTGGCTCATCTGAAACCACATTCAACATGGGAGACCTTCAGTAAAGACTATGGGTCACACAACTGTCTAAACATGCTGTCTCCGTCTAACTATTGCCCTTACTACAACCTCACATGCAAACAAAACATACCATAACTTTTAGATGCAATTTACAAACGTTTCATTTTTGTTACTTGCTTTTTATTTGGATTGTACAAGCTATGATGTGTTATAATATATTTGATGTGTTATAATATATTCGATGTGTTATAATATATTTGATGTGTTATAATATATTTGATGTGTTATAATATATTTCGCAAACTGGGTAACTTTCTATAACTTTAGATTGATTTATTTATAAGAAAATAAATTTCTACGATGCAGGTAAACTCAAAATTTCTTATAAACATGTTATCAACACTGGTGTTATGGTTGCGACCAGTTACAGCTCACCATTCTCTGATTGGCTGCATTTTATCTTTTTCAATATAACTGTGTGTTTATTTAACAACTTGCTAAACAGAAGCCTGATTTAGAATTGCAGCCATCCAAACAAAATAAAATTTTCTTATTTGAGATTTGAAATCTGTTACTATCAAACTATTTCTATTTGTATATCACTGTAGTCAGAAATTATGAGACCACCCACATTTCAAAAGAAATTTGCAGGTAGCGATGATTTACTGCTTTAATTTTGCTAGAAACCACCACAAACCATATACCATTATATGCAGAATTTTCTAACGATTAATTTGGGATGAGTTTCCAACAAGCAGAAATTGGTTATTAATTTTTTTAATTGAAAATTTGTATGCAATTGATCTTGACAAAACTCAAAAGATAGCCAAGTTATTTGGTTATTGTATTCTCAACGAATTAATTTTGTGATTTTATTGCAATATAATTTTATTAACTTTTTAATAATCGTAACGAAAAAAGGTTATTGCGGTGTGTAAGATAGCTGGATTACCATAAATACTTGGTAGTATAGGATGAAACTAACTCCATCACCTCTGCTATAAAATGAGACTGAAAGGCTTTTACTATATTTTGGTAGAATAAAGAAAAATTTCTACATCTAATGATGTGTGATATGTGGGAATTAAATGGATTAAAATGGCCTCAGCAAGATTAATGGGTTTCTTAAATTATTGGGTTGTTTTATAATTTCTGACAGCATTGTGCTAATAATACTATGTGAAGTAACCCATCATTGAACCAATTATGTTAACCAGCTTTGATAAAGGGAATACCGTATGTTAAGATGAGACAAATCCAAACCTTCTACTGCAAACCTTTAAAGCTTTAACAATTAGCTGCCAGAGGAAAGGTTATGCTAAGAAAAAAGTCAGTTGCTAGTAAATATTACAGAGCAGAATGTTACAATTAGGTGTAGCTATAGCTCGAATTATATCTGATAGAATATCTGTTTGCAGTCACTCTTGAAGCGTTAGGATGCTGGCTCAGCAGTTAATTACAGCTGCTTGTAGACCTGGAACAAAAACAGATATGAGAGGTTGTAGAAAATGTCAGATTCCCAAAAAGTACAGGAAGTTCCAAAGAAAGTATCACAAAGGAGTTGAATTTGCTGATATTTTGTAATAATGAAGTTTTTAAAAAATAATGATAGAGCCAAGACTACGCTTATTATTATTGTTATTATTATGGTAAAGGTTTTTCTTCACAGTCGTGTGGTGGTAGGTGACTGGTTTTAGTCCGTGTTGAGTCCAGGTCTTAACAAAAGGCCAAAGGATCCAACATCTTTCTCAATTCCACTAAGAGAGGACCTTCCTCAATATGTGAGCTGTTCCTAAGATGGCTGTCTTCTGTATAGTCTCAAAAGACATGTTCACTCCCTCCTCAGCCAGGTATGGTATATGCCTCATTGATATTGTTCCGAGTGCACCAATTACCATTGGTATCACTTCGGTCTTAACCTTCCACAGTCTGTTTATCTCGAACCCAAGCTCTTTGTATTTACCAATCTTCTCATCCTCCTTCTGTACTACCCTTGTGTCTACAGGTATTGCTATGTCTATGACCTGACATTGTTTGGTTTCTTTGTTTATTAGTATCAGGTCTGGTCTTCTAGCTTCAATAACCTTGTCTGTCTGCACATTGAAGTCCCATAGCAGCTTCACTTTCTCATTCTCCAATATAGATTCTGCACGGTGGTCGTACCATTATTCTGTGTGGGGCAACTCATGTTTCTTGTTTATTTATCTTTTTGTTTATGCTCTTTGTTTTCCCATGTTTCTATTATTATTATTATTGTATTATTATTTAAGGTGATTGTAGTAGTCATTGCCCTTACTAGTCTCACTCGCTAAATACATTCTATAGCTATCATAATTCGCAACAGGCGCGGGTGTGGTTCAGTGGTCAGGAGCTCCCGCCTACCGAGTCTTTGTAGAAATACAGATCGGCTGGCATCTCATACAGACTAGATATACTTGACAGCAAGTTATTGATTAAATGCGCATCAGTTGACATCCTTTACACATTGCATGCATTTAATATTCAATAACAAACTACTGGCTTGATAGCCACTGACTTCCTTAAAACCTGGTAATATTTTAGACCGACTAGATCCACTTGACAGAAAGTTATTGACTATATATAGTCAATAACTTTCTGTCAAGTTTGTATATATACAAACCAGTTGTTGGCATTTAGCTGACTACATACAGATGAGCTGACATCCTGAAGACTACATACAGATCAGCTGATATCCTGCAGACTACATACAGATAAGCTGACATTCTGCAGGCTATATACAAACCAGTTGATATCTAGCTGACTATATACAGGTCAGCTGACATCCTGCAGACTATAATCAAATCAGTTGACATCCTGCAGACGACATACAGATCAGCTGACATCCTGTAAACCAGTTATTTTTTGACGAAGAAGCTACTGACTATTTACCGAAATGTAAGCATCTTGTACAGACTGGTTAACATCAGCAGGACACAGGGGTTCTGTTTAACCTATGATTACCAGTTTCATCGGACTCAACGTTGCCACCAGCTTCTTCTTTAGACAACCTTTCCACTATGCAAGTTGTTAGGCCAGAATCAAGCAGTTTTCAAGCATAACTAGTTTATTTTACTTACCTCCAAATCAAGTCCATTTTTATTAAGATACGGATTTTGCTGTGCTCTAGATCTTTGTGGCTTGAGTATATTATCTGGGTGCTATGAGGACGGATCTACACACTGGCAAGCAGAGCTGTGCTCAAATCGGTGGTGATTCAAATTTTGGAATATTTGAAACAAATCCCCTTTGTAGTGATTTGAATCAGTTTTTATTTGATTTTAACAAAATCCCAAAAGGTTTGGGATTTGATTTAAAAATAGATTCAGAATTTAAATTGAGAAACAAATCAAGTGGTTAATGAACATTTGTCCAGGTATTCTTTCGGAATAAGATGATCGGTTATAAAACAGGAAGTAAATGTTAAATATAATTTGACACAAACAAGTGATTTGATTTTAATCAAGCTAGTTTGTACCTGAATCGGTTTGATAGCACGAAAAACAAATTAAATTGACACAGCTGTGCAAGTTTTGTAGTAGCTTGAACATTTGAGTA
The DNA here is from genome assembly GCF_963576615.1 of Watersipora subatra. Classification (NCBI taxonomy): domain Eukaryota; kingdom Metazoa; phylum Bryozoa; class Gymnolaemata; order Cheilostomatida; family Watersiporidae; genus Watersipora; species Watersipora subatra. The sequence continues at coordinate 42,137,615 of NC_088714.1, read as the reverse complement.
AACTCTCCATCAATATTTTGACGTTCATAGTTTTCCTGTTTTCTTTTTTACTGGATGCCCACCAACTGTGCTAGTTCACCGCAGTTACTTGAGCAAACTCTTTTCTGTTGCTTTACTTAATTGTTTTTCTGTAGAACTCTTTTTTATATCTACTTGCTTTACAACCTGGCGTTACCCGGGTAATTAAAAAGTCTTTGGAAAAAAAATTGATTTGTATTTAACATATAATAACATTTACCATTCTAACTTTCAAACAACATATCATGAGAAAAGTGTTTTGTGAAAGTGTAATAAGTTAAAAAAAATGAAACAACTATAAGAGGGTTTAAATGTAAATGTGAAACAATTAGCTAGTAACATAAATTACGTAAGTCGGTTTCGCTACGATTACAATAAAAGATGATTTGGTAATGGTACAAAAATATGAACTGAGAAAACAAAATAAAATCCTGAACATGTTGAATTAATAATAACAATTCTTGCATATATGTGTTTGTGTATAAAAAAATGTTACTGTTTCACCAGAAGCTATCCATCAAAACTTTGAATACAACAATACTGGTACCTCTCGATACTAGTACAAATGTAAAAATGAGATATCGTACTGTCTTTGTCTGACCGAACGGTGATGAAGCAAAGCGAATGATAAATGTCAACATCAGAGCTACTTTTTTACATGTATCAGACTAGTCTGCTTTTTTCTTACCAAAATTATAATATGCATTTTGTCAACTGCGCCATGTTGTATAAATCAATAGACCTACATGAGCTGATGAACAGAAGAAGAAAACAGCCCGTCTTTCATTACACTTCCTTATATTCTCCCCATACTGCCTTATACTACCTAATCTACTAGCTTTACCCACTAGCGTTATCCAGCTTTATGTACTCACCGTAATTAGCAAGACCACCTGCACTGCTTTGAGCTCAGACGCCAATATAGCCTGAGCCTAACAAATCCCATAATACAGCAAGGTAATGAATTGCTACTTTTTGTTGTTTCAGCGCAATCTTTGTATCTGCTTCACTCAGTAAGTTCATGCTTTGTTGTGTCATATAAAATATCTATTCAACCGTCTTGTAGAAAGAGATTAATTCTGATTATCCATCAGTAAGAAAACGGCAAAATCTGGTTCAGGACATGATAAAAATAGATTGTGCTGCCAGATTGACAAATCTGGCAGCACAATTTGGATATAACTTTGAAAAACAGGATACCTGATTTGAAAATCAGGATATCTGACTATACTCTTTACAAAAGTAAAGAGAATAGTCAGATATCCTGGTTTCAAGGTTGGTGTTTCAAAATTGTCCAACAATTAAAATGTCAATACCACGCCAATGCCAGTATTAATTTATCTCATAACTATTCACTACTCTAGATAGAGGTGCAAACATTGAAATAAATTACATGTTGTCACACCAACATTCTAGGTATTGTCCTATGTCAGCTATATAAATGGACATCAAATTTTTCAAAACTCGCTAGTGATTTGAGCACTTATTCTGTCTCCTTGGTCTGATCAGTGTCATTTATGCAGTTATCAATGATAACATTTATACCAACAACGACCCTTGTTTGTTTTTAAGTTGAAGTCAATGTCTGAAAACACTTCAGTCAAAACAGACAAGACTAAGATGCTGAAGAGTATGAAGGATGCTTGGCCATTGAGGCTAGAGGAGTATTTCTTACTCAGCCTACCCAAAGTGGACTGCCATCAAAATCATCCAGTTGGCAAAGTATGTTAAAAGTATCATCTTATCAATTAATATCTTTGGATGTATTTGTATGATTGGCTCTAATAAAAAATAGAATACCCTTGCAATTGTACGTTGTTATCACAGAAGCTGAGCAAAGTGGGATTGTTCCTTTCCACCCCGCAATTAAATCGGTGGACATCGCAAGTTGCGATGTCCATTCCATTGCGATGGAATGGACATCACAATTCCATCGCCTGTCTCTTTCCGTTTTTTCAAAATAAAAAGAGACAGGCAGACCTATTAAACATTGTGCACCTCAGTCTATACATGTTATAAATAAATTTGTGCATCACTTAGGTTATTTTCTATCTAACACCCACGCTTGTATATGTCTTTTTAGCAAGCAGGTATGCTTTAAGTCACTCAAGATTGCCACCTTATTCAGCGGCCAGAAAGGTTGATGCTGTTGCGCAGTATGGCACAGAGAGATATGCTCAAGTCCTCTACATGTCTAAGAAACATCATTGGGTATCAGCTACGGATATTGGAGCTTCATATGAAACAGTAAAGTACTTTGAAAGTTTGAATCTTGCTATTCCTCACAGCACTAAATGCGCCATAGCCAGTAAGAAAAATAAAGGAATGCTACTTCAATATACAAAATAGCAGCGTCAGCTGATAAATATTCGCCATTTTTATTATGCTTTAAATCCTTTACGGGCGCAGTTCAGTATAATTTCTTGGTCTAGTTAACAGGTATCATTGTGTTTGTCTTTCATATTTTTTCCATTGAAACTTTTACTTTCACTAAATTGAATGTCATCGAAAGCCATTGTTTCTGTTGGATAGGAGCCAATTCTACCTCTACAGTTTGTGTGGCAAAAATGTTTCACTACTTTACGATGGTCTCTTTGAAGGCTTAAGGAAACATCCGGGCAAGGAGTTGGCATAGGCAGTTGAATCAGTTCAAGCGCAAAATGGCTCCACTGATTGTGACATATTTGCAGTTATGTATTTGGTCAAAACCTTATTTGGAACTAACTTCTGCAAAACTGCATTCGATCAGCAAAAACTCAGGGCACATGTTGTGACGTGCCTCCAGCAGGGTGAATGAACACAGTTCCCTCGATTACATCTGTCATCAAAGGTCAGACGGATCAGGGCTCGCGTCATCCATGATAAGGTAAGAAATCATTGATACAACCACGCGAATAATCAGGTGTATCAATCAAACTTTCCATTTTTTATGTTTTATACCCAATGCATTGGTTAGCAGATAAGGTAAAATCTGGTCTTGAGGTTTATCAGTTTTCGTTTGCAGAAACTGAGAAAATAACGAAACTTTTTCATTTATTTGAACACATTGGCTGGTGACATTTTATTATTCATAGTAAATGGTCAATTCACCGAAAAAATATTTCGATGATGAAAGGAATATTTATAATAGGACTTCCATAATTTCCGTTAACAAGCCAGCCTATGTTGATTTTAGCTATTCTGTGCATGCCCAAGGCCTCATGACAACACCGATTTAGATGCACCTGGTAGAGAGATGGTACTGTGTGGCAGTCACAACGAGTGATTTCATCGTCGGTGCATCATTATGAAACCTACAGATTTGGATCCTTTCACCGGTGCTTTGGATCATGAATGGCAATGCAGAAGGTGTGATCCTCTAGGTTAGGCTTTTTCTTATTTACATACATGATGCAAGATTCACGTTATGACATATGTATAAATATGTATAATCTTGTTCAATATGGTCATGATGAAGTTTTAAATATGCTTGTGTCAACAGCCACCGTTTTCGTATATTTTGTAAAGTCTCATTTATATGATGAAGAAGGTGCTTTTTTCTGTTTCCATTATGGCCAATTAGCATCACAAGCTATCAGGGAGGCATGTTTTTTATGTGTTTCTAGTATATCCATATTGAGAGATATTTGAATACTTGTTTACAAATTTATTGATATTTTAATTTATTTTAAACTTTTTATGAGTGAGGTAGTGAATAAGGCCTTTCTCTTGATATTAAAGATAATATGGATATAACACAGATCTTGTGTCAGTTATGCTGGCCTAACATGCATATTCTATTTCAAAGCAATTGATTTTGCGCATGGGGCATGTGCGCAAACAAAAAAGAGACAACGTTATATATACTGTACAGTAAAAGCATTTAGTTGTTGATAATGATATCATGGGTCCATGGTGCTCAATAAACCTATCGTTTGGCTCATTGACCACAATGGCTCATCTGTAACATTTGAGGAGCACAATTCTGACTTATTGTCAAACTGGCAGCACGATGGCTCTTTATTGTGTTCTGAACCAGATTTCACATTCGCTCACTGATGAATAATCAGAATCAGTCTCTTTCTACAAGACAGTTGTATAGATATTCCATATGACACAACAAAGCATGAACTATCTGAGTGAAGCAGATACAAAGATTACGCTAAAATGACAAAAAGTAGCAATTCATCACAGATATTAACAAAATGCGTAATACAATTTGGGTAACAAAAAAGCAGATGAGTCTGATACATGTAGAAAAGTAGCATTGCTATTAACATCAATCAGGTGTGCAGTGTTTGATCCCTTATACACAAAGATACCGATGTCACGCACTTGTCACGCACTTGTCACGATATGTCACGCACTTGTCACGATATGTCACGCACTTGTCACAATATGTCACGCACTTGCACCTTGCCTCGTGTTGCTGCTTCTTCCTTCTGTTGATATCCAGGCCATGTTCGCATAGCATCTTCGAACCAACAATCATACTCGGGATTTTTCCGATGAAATGCCTGGACTTCTTTGCAAGACTTTCTGAAAATTATTTAAATGGAAAAACTTAGAGCAACCTAAACAGAAGTAAAGTTTATATATATATATTTATATATCTATATATCGCATAATCTGTCAGAGATTCAATGATTCATACGCTATTAGTAACTAAACCGAAAAACCTAGTGTAATATCACTAAACAAAAATATGCAAGAAAATCTGTCACCCAAGGCTTCCTGCTAGCCTAGGCAGGCCTAATTGAACATTATATATTCTTATATATAAATACGTATATTTATATATATACACATTTAAGCCTGTAAGTAACCAGTTTCAGAACGTTAAGACCATACCGGCATTCAGTGGAGCAGTAAAGCTCTTGTCTTGCTTTGTGACCACATACTCCATCATCTGTCTCAGCTCATATTCCATAACATTTCCATAATTCATTTCCATTTCCATAACATTTCCATAATTCATTTCCATGTTATTTCCATTTCTATAATACTTCCATGAATCATTTCCATATTATTTCCATTTCCATACCAATTCCATATTTCTAAAATAAGATTTCCATATCAATTTCCATAAAATTATGGAAATATTAATGTTTATGGAAATGGATATAGAAAAGTAAACATTTCTACAATATGTTTAGCGATCCCATAATGTATACACTTAGCACTTTAAATATTCCTTCATTTAAATATACACCTATATAGACGTATTAGCCAGTATAACTTGCCTCAGTTTATATCTTGGATTACGTGTATGTTACAATTTCCATTTCCATAACTCATTTCCATAACTCATTTCCATATTATCTCCATTTCCATAACATTTCCATAATTCATTTCCATATATATATATATTCCTTCCATTTCCATAATCATTTCCATATTATTTCCATTTCCATAATTAATTTCCATATTATTTTCATTTCCATAATCCATTTCCATAATTCATTTCCATATTATTTCCATTTCCATAATTCATTTCCATAATTCATTTCCATTTCCATAACATTTCCATAATTCATTTCCATATTATTTCCATGACATTTCCATAATTCATTTCCGTGTTGCCATCATTCATATCCATATTATTTCCATTTCCATAACATTTCCATATTTCTAAAATAAAATTTCCATATCCACTTCCATAAAATTATGGAAATATTTATGCTTATGGAAATGGATATGGAAATGTAAACATTTCCATAACATGTTTAGCGATCCCTGAGCTGCAGTCGTTTAAAGTAAGTGGGTAATGTTGTGCAGGGTATAATTATTGTTGCATTGCACTCACTTTTGGCTGGGCCTGTACTGAATATTGATTGACTGGGATTTATGTTAACTTTTAATTCTAATAAGTCATCACAATCAGTCTGCCACACAACAAGCGATAATATTAACAAGGAAAAAAGCGGTGGGTGTTTGGGAAGTTGACGTAAATGTTTTGTAATATACATGTAATAATTCTTAGGATGAATAAGCCCAGTAAACAATAAGACTACTCAGAAGAAACTAGCTATGACAGAAGGAGAGCACAAAGTTCAATAACAATTGTTGCTCCCCCTTTGTGATGGCCTAGCCTGTATGCAATCAATGATATACCTGATATCATCAATCTATATCAATATATCAATACCTGATATCTGTAAATCAATGATATACAGCCCCCCCCCCAGGGGGGCTGTATATTATTGGTGAGAGATAATCTAATTAGCGGATTGTTGCGAGTTAAAGCGGAAATGAGACTTTTAGGATGGGAACGGAAAAATCCTACCGTACCGTATATGCTGTATACCGTGGCACTTCCAGAATAATGGTTGGAATAAGAACAATGGCATTGCTCAATAGGCATTGTTTAGCGCAGCGGTAAAGCACGCGTAATTCAAACTTCAGGTTGCCATCTTTGTGAGTTGAAGTCCGTTAGTATGCAAAGTTATAACTCGGGCATTTCAGCTAAAGCTGGACATACACAAACTTTGAGAACTACCTATAGAGAAGATAAGAGGTGAGCATTTAGCATTTTCGCTACACTTTCTGAGCCGAGGAACCCTCCCGCTGAAGGGTTTCAACTCTGCTGTATCACATGTACATTTGCTGTTTTTTGTTACAGCAGAACTCAAAAGTATCTGAAACATGACTAATAGCCATTAGAGCATAAAAAAGCTATTTGGTAGCATTAGCAACAGACAAAGAATGGTTGTTCCAGTAAGCAGCAAAAGTTAACCATCACCAATTATATACAGCCCCTCATATGTGGGGGCTGTATATCATTGCCATCACTATGCAGTGAATTTGTTATCACGATTCTTCAGTGACTACAAATGGAAGAGCGCATAATATAAATTCTGTGATCCATCTAGGGCACTCTTGTTAAAGTATTTAAACAATAGACAACATCATCGCTGCCTGTACCGCCTTTGGTGTCATAATCTGAAACAAGTTGCTTTTTGAATTTGAGTTTCTATTTCTGACTACCAGAACATATACATGTAAATAAAAACCCCAATGGAAAAACTAGTGATGTCACACTTTTGCAGTTTCGAGAAAATCCATTTTTAAGTTTTGAGACTGGATCATGCAATGAAAATACAGATTATGACAAATGTAAGTTAATTAACAGGTACATAGTTTGGTGCTTATAAAATAACATCTTAAACTTTGGGTATTGGTTCTTAGTAATTCAGTGGTCAAAAATGAACATGCATGTTGCAACGGACATCACCTATTTTTCCATTTGAATGCACTAAAAAGCTTTTGTTCAATTAAAAATTACATTTTTTCAGTTTAAACTATATTTAACTGTAATATAAGTACAGTAACACAACCAGTAATTAATAGCAGTTTAAAATTTCTCTACTCTGTCTAAATTTCATCACTATCTGCTGACTCAACATCACTGGTTGTAAGACTGTCAAAAATGGTTGATTCTCTAATTTGCAAAATCGTTTAAAGACCTGCATATCTGGGTATTTTGCTTTGCTGATTGGCAATCGACTGGTAGTAATGAAAGTTGATTGAGTTTAACAAGGAAGCCTAGATGGCTTTTCAACAGCACTTTCGATTCAACTGCCATTCCATGATTCTCTATAAAACGCCATGAGCTTGCTTTCCGTATTAGCAACTTTCACTTAACCACTTGACATATAGGCCTAGTTTTTATTGGACAATTGGTCTGGTACATCTATTTAAGATGTTCTGTGTTATTGAAAAACTTTGAGCTGTCAAGATAAATTATATTAGAAGGTTTAGGATGTTTGCAAGCATTTTGAAACAACTTTACCCAGACAGACGGTAGATCTACACCTGTCTTGCATTTCACTGCATTCATGTCTCAATCACATTCTATGTAAGAATGTTTACCCATTGAATAGCTTATTGTGATCTTGTTAAAAAAGCTTTTTCATGCACAAGCCAATGAAAATAGTGAATGAGTGTGTAGTTTTTGTTCTGTCCAGCGCATTCATCACAGAACAAATCTAATTCCACTACTTCGGGACCAAGGTGACTTTCAACGGGGCCTCTTTTTCTTTACTTTACACACAGTTATTAGAAAAGATAAAAGAGCGTTCTGTTGATTCTCTGTAGTGTAAAATTGATTGAAATGAGAAAAGAATATCTGCCTGTCAGCTGCACACACAATTTCAAAGCATTTTTACCGTTTGCATAAGCAATTTTTTTGTTTTGTTGTTGTGTGGGTAGAAACCCTTTGCTTTTTAGCCTTCTTTTGTGCATTACTTTCTTTTCTTTGATTTCTAGGTTTTTTCATTTATTCTGAATACTCAGATCTATCTCCAGATGCAATAATTATTAATAATAGTTTAATAGTTATGCATCAATCGTTGCCGCTAGCTAAGCGACCATAAACAATGCAAGACCACGTTAACGAGCAAAAGGCTGTTTGATTGGTTAGCTGTTGGACTTGGCTGATTTTTCCATATTACGGCTTGGACTTCTGTTTATTCATTTAAGCATAAAATTTAAACACAGATTTCCATGATACCAATATATTGGTATTACGGTATCATAACTGTAGATCTGGTTATATTAACAATGGCACATCAATAGGCACCCGTTAGCTAATAGAAATTAAACTATGTATGTACTGTAAAACTAGAGCTAATGACAAATTATAGTGTCCCAAGTTTGCAACTCGAGTTGTACAACTCGAGTTGTACAACTCGAGTTGTACAACTCGAGTTGTACAACTCGAGTTGTACAACTTGAGTTCATCAAAACCCAAGCCGAGTTCTTTCAACAGCAACTCGAGTTCAACAACTCGGCTTAAGAATATCTCATCATTTCATTTTCTCTAGCTATATTTTCTATATATGGAATTTATTTTGGTGCATCATTAAACGCCGTTGAAATAATTTCTATGTTCATTTTCGGTGTTCATTCAGTTTCTTGTCAGATTCTAGAGAGATAACTCTTTTTTCATTTGAAATTGAAGTTGCCCAGCTGCAAATTTTTTTTCCCAAACAGGTTTACATACGGCAGTAAAATTTTGGCTCATGATTGGCTTTAGTTATTGAGTTTTAGTAATCAAAACCTACATCATTACATTAGAAATCAATAGTTATAATTAGAAAGGAACACAAAATTCTAAATAACGTAGTAAAACTGATGTTATCCTTTAAAAAGTGCTGTTAAAACGTAAAAGGCGCTCACTTAAAACTCATTAATTTAAGCCATTTTGAATAAAATTTTGGAATTTTGTGTTCCTCTCTAATTATAACTATTGACTTTCAATGTAATGATGTAGGTTTTGATTACTAAAACTCAATTACTAAAACCAATCATGAGCCAAAATTTTACTGCCGTATGTAAACCTGTTTGGGAAAAAAATTTCGCTGCCCGGCTCTCATATAGATTGTTTTTTAGTTTGCTTTTTACATTCTACAATTTTTTTGTATCTTTATATTTATAGAAAAAAATATGCGTAAATCTCGCCAATATATATAATTTAAATATGTATATATATATAAATTATTATTATTGAATTTCTGTAAATGAGACACCCCAATTACTCACTTTGCTTGTTTTACAAACCCGTGTTAGTTTTGCGTAACACAAGTCGAGTTCATCAAAAACCCAGGCCGAGTTGTACAACACGGCAACTCGAGTTGTACAACTCGAGTTGTGAACACGCAACGCGAGGCACTGTAAGGCGCCATATCGATATATATCGCCGAAAGATATGATACTTTCGGGTCATAAAAGGTCAATACTTTTGAAAAATATCTATTTTATCATTCCGTTTTCACCTCACAACTATTGCTAACAGTCTAAACATGCTAAATAACACCTAAAATCATAAAATACTTGCATAGGGGCCTATTAGGCTTACCCACCACAGACAAACAAAGACAGCCAGACCAAGGAGGTGACATTGGCTAGACCAATTAATTAGTGTTTGAGCTGAGAAGAGTTTTTCAGATCTAAATTGTATTCCATTGTCCCAGCACCATCTCCCTAACCTGATTTTCTCATCTCATGTTAAACTATATTTTATTGCCTTATTTGAAGACCAGCCTGCTGAAAACCCTTTGAACTTCATAATCCATGATTTTGAATTGAACAATCTGACACCAGAGACAGAATTTTAAACGCATTACACTGACTCACTGAGATGACAGAGTAACTCATCTCATCATTTTCTGTAAAAATCTTTCAATGAATAGCTTCAAAGGATTCTGACTCTGTATAAAATCTATAAATATGATGATATAACTCTGACTGCTAGTGTTGAGTGTGTGTTTTCATCATGTGAACTGGATCACAGCAAGTTGAGAAGTTGCCTCGGTGTGGTGAAGGCTGGCAAACTGGTGTTTGTTTACAAATACCTAAACTAGACAAGAGTAGGACATTAAAACATGCTTGGATTATCATAGTGTGTATTTACTATTTGCACTATTTTGTTTGCACTTTGCATTCATGTCATTATTTCCAATTGAATGTTTGACGAACATTTTCATATTTATAAATATTATTATTATGCTAGGCCTACAATAAATCAAGTGTTTGGTATTAAACATTGTCTGACTGGTCCCATACAACCTATAAAATACATCAATCGCAATGTAAACACCATACAAGTTCAACCTAGTTTCAAATTCTTTTCAAAAATGTCATTTGTTTCAAAAATATCATAAATATCAATAAATATCACAAGTATCAATAAATATCATTATATATATCAGTTATATGATATTTTTAAAAATATCGATATTTTTGCCAACCCTTCTATAGATTTATTCTATATGTCAGGGAATCGTCTGTGAAATCTGCAAAGAATCTGTTTAAACAGTTTCTAACTAATACAGCTTTAACTTACAGGAATGGGTTGCAGACTCCGCAGATTGGTATTTGCTTCTTGACAGCTTGCTGGTTTCATACCGCTGTTATGTTGATATACCATAGATATTCAGCTGATTTGCTTTTATAATTTTGGTACTGTTATGAGTATTGTTATGATGCTGTAATATTGTTGACACTGTATTACTAGTTTGTTAGTAAGTTTATCATTGCTGTAATCTTTTGGTCATGCTGTTACTATGATGATGCTGCTACGCTGCTGGTATGTGACTGTTTAGTTTTACTTGTAATCTGTTGGTACATGGCTGGCTGATGAATATGTGCCTGGTTTGACAAAAGTAATAAGATTAAAACTTAATGTAGAGGCTCTGCATATCCATTTAAGCAGGAATAACTGAGCTGTGTAATACACAGGGATTCTCTAAGCACCTAGCCTGGTGAAACTAAACAAATTGTGCTGTAAATGCTTGACATACTCTCTCAGCAATCGTATGCTTAGAAAGCTAGATTTGTAAGACACCTTTATTTCTACAACCACCCCACCCTTTGATAAAAGCTCTCAGGCTGTTATTTATATCCATATCACTTGTTTCTTTGACCTTGACCTATGATTGCAAACATTACAGCATAGACATACTTTTAATAGTAGTGAAAAAAAGCAAAATTCATGCAAAGTCTGGTTCGCCAAATGATTTCGGTATTGTTGATTTGTGTGTCACAAGATTAGAAGTCAAATATACTAATAATACAGTTATTAAATAACTTCATGACATTTGTATTTGTTTTGTAGACTGATGAAGAGACAACACAAATATTTTCTATTCATGATTGCTTTGGGAATTGGGAGTTTAGTCACCCTATACCTTTTTACCACAAGTAAGAAATATGCTATTATCGCCGGCAAGTTCAGAATTTTATCATGAGACCAGGTCTTTGAACAGTATGGACAGAATAATGTATTTGGCAATATATATTTGAATACTTTTCTCAAAGAAAGTCCCACCTACATAAAGAAGTTTATCTATTGATATACACACCAAATAGAGTAAGGATTTAGCGAGTTTAGAGTGAACACTAAGCTGCACAACTGAGTGCGCAACTGAGCTGATTGGCTGACTGACTATATAAACTCATATTTTAGATAAGAAACTTAAAACGGTTAGAAGGCATGAGCAATATGCATCCTGGTAAAACAAGTTGCACAAAGTGAACATACAAAAGAATTTAGAAATTTTTTGAAATTTCGATGCACAAAAAACAGAAGTTTGGTGTGAGAAATACCTTGAAGATCTATATTATGTCTTAGCTTACTGCAAGCAAAGACTGTGTGTTTTCACAACCATCGTTTGTACAAACAATTGCTCTGTGATTTTGGCTGGACATGTCTGAGTCCGGTGGCAACAGAACCTTAACGACTGAAGACTTTCCCAGTTGTAGAGATCAATTTATGGTTGGATATCATTCCTGATACTATCAATGGCCTTTTTGGAAAATTGAACAGCAAACTGTGGTTTGCGAGTCAAGTGTTCTAGACCACTAGTTTTGGATGACAAGACAACTCCAAGGAACACAGCTGATATACTGCTCCTATCCAGTTACTGCAAAATCTCTAATTGAACGCCACCTCCATTTGAACCATACCTCCAATTGACCACTACCATGAGAGGGTTGAAAAATAGACCGCCACTCTCCAATTGAATGCCACCTCTATTTGACCGCCACTTTGACATTATTTGATCTTTACGAGCCCATAATATCAACTGATCAGTAGAAAAGTGTTCACAAAATCGCATTAATAATGAATCGTTTATACCAATAACAATTAATTCTCATTGTCCAGTTCCAAAGCTTTTCGTTTTTTTCATTAGAACTTTGAAAGCATGAAATATGAAACATTAAATATTTATTGCTTCTGATGCACTGATACTATGTTGACTAGTATTTTGGCCATTTCGAGTGCCGCGACAGATCATCAGATGTGTCAATAAAGCATGTATACTAAGTACCGTAAAACCTCTAATTGAACGCCACCTCTATTTGAACGCCACCTCCAATTGACACCACCTTGAGAGAAAGGTTAAAAAGTAGACCGCCACTGTCCAATTGAGCACCACCTCCATTTGACCGTCACTTTAAGATTATTTGATCTTTACGAGCCCATAATATCAACTGAACAGTAGAAAATTGTTCGCAAAGTTGTATTAATAATGAATCGCTTATATCAATAACAATTAATTGTCCCGTTGTCCAATTCCAAAAATTATATTTTTTTTGTTTGAACTTTGAAAGCAACACTATAGCAATAACCAATAACGGTCTCAGGCTAGTAGTAGTTCTCTGTTTAATGCGGTCTTTCTATTTCGAGGACGCCTACATATAAAAAACAGCCTAAATTTACGATTGTGGCTGAGCTTTCAAAGCAACGCTATAGAAATATTTACTGTCTCAGGTTAATAGTGGTTCTTTGTTTAACGCGGTCCTGATACTTCGAAGTACACGTACATATATGCAAAATGGTTTAAATTTACGATGGTAAATAGAACTTTGAAAGCAATGCCATAGAAATAACTACTAACTGTCTGAGGCTAATAGTAGTTCCTTGTTTAATGTGGTCCTAATACTTGGAAGGACTTGAATATCAAAACCGGTTTGCAAGTTTTGAACCAAAGGTTATGCACTGAATTTTACTACCCCTGGAATGGTCAAAGCCATATATCAGTGTAACAGTTTGAGAGCCACCTTGAACCATGCTACATGATCACGCCCCCTTTATAGTAACCTGGCAACATTGTACAGTGTAACCTCGGTTCTCGAACGCTTCGGTTCTCAACCAACTCGGTTTTCGACCAAAAACTTGAGATTTGTTCGTCTCGGATCTCGACCATAAATTCAGTTCTCAACCAACCCGGAACATGCGCATTTGAATTGAACGTTCGGAACAGCTCTGGAAACAGCATGTTTATACGTTTAAAGATGTAGTTGCGTCAAAATTTAAGTTGATCTTAAAAGAAAGCATTTTTTTTTCTCTATCAGTTGATATGTTGTTTGTTGTGTTACGCGATCGCATTGCCAAGATATTTGAAGATTAAAACCGAAAAAATCTGATCGCCGTAAAAACGCTCAGGCCACAAAAACGTGCCCAGCCTCGCCAAAAATGATGTCACGCGTTTGGCAACCTGTCTCTATCCCTCGTATTCACATCGGCTATTTGCGATAAAAGTCTAGTCTTACGCGGCTCTATTGGCATATATCTTATTTTGTATTTGCTCATGTTAGCTAGAATAAAATTTTAAATCCTGCTACAGATGCATTATTATGAATGTTTCAAAGGCCTCAAATAACGAAAATTGAAAATTTGTTCTACTCACTTTCTCCAAATGTTGTTTAAACATTTGGGTACCGACTACCAATTCTACCGGTCTACGGTAATTCTGTCAAGTCACTTTATGTAGGACGCGGTCTTTGTATCAGCAGTTTTGCAGCTACCCTATACAGCCTCCCATAAGCCCCGCCCACATTATGTCGCCTATTACATATTGCCTACGTACTAGTTTCTTGCTAGTAGCAATGATATACATTGCTGTATATCATTGCTAGTAGTATTCTTACCGAATACTAAATTAATGAAATAAGCAAGCCACCTCTTTGAAAAGAATATAGACAGGGATAGAGTTTTAAGGATGAGAAGTCTGCTGCAAACTGGATTTGAACTCACATTCTTCAGTTCTGCGGACACCCATATACCATATCCGATTCACTACAATATTCTGCAAATCATGTTTTGCATTATCTTTAACAATATTATTTTATTATATAATTTTTACAAGCAAAAATATTTTCATCTCGGCATAAAGCTTTTATTAAAGATATTCATCAAGTCGTGGCCACTCACATAGTATTAGCTGATACAATAAGACAAATTCATCTACTGCAACAAACTCAACAAAACATCATCCAGCACGCATTCAATTCTCGCTTTCTCCTTTATGGCAGTTTCCACACTGACAAAGCTTCTTCGGCTGGTGGGACGACATAAACATTCTGTAATCAGTAAAACAAGTAAATGTAAACAAAGTAGATGCAATAAATATGTCATTCATAGATATGTCATTCTAAAGCGTATCTATTGACAGCTTCCAAATTGGGAGTTGAATAGATTGCGAGTGTAATTTTAAAAACGAATAAACATTTAATAAAGGCGCAAGTACGCCAAGCCAACGATTCGAAGCTTTGGTTCTGGAAATTAAAGATTTGCAATGATCAATCGATTTTACCCACTTCCTACGAGTGAAAATAATTTGTAATCATGACTCTAATTTACCAAAGAAAATTCGAAAAAAATATTATAGCTAGGTAAAACGGCAGATAAGCTATGAAACGATGATTGGAGATAGCAAAGAATTATCATTTTATTAATTAGTACATGTATTTATGACTATAAAAAATATTACATTTACTAAAGTATAGAAGACTCTAAGTTAATTTACCTCCATTCTGTCTTCTTCTGCAGCAAAACGCTGCTGACGCCTGTCAGCTTTGGCCATAGGCTGTCTACTCTAATATTTTACTTAAAGTTGCTCAGAAAACTCTGAGTAGCGGTCGCTCGAACTTGAAGCCATTTTAAAACTATGTATAACTTAGTAATTGTTGAAACGCGTTGAATCAGAAACAACGATGAGAATCTTCGAGACCACAGACAACGCGTTTTACGAGTGATAACCTTTATTACGGCCTATATAAAAATTTCGCACGCATGATTGGCTAACGAATCGACCTCATTTTTATCGCTCGTGGTTTCGTTTCAGATAACAAGCTTGTTACGTCACGAAATTGGCACCCGCTGGAACGTGAGCTTTTTAACAGAGGGCCTCATTCAAACGCATATATCTCTGGACAGGGTTGGTCTACAAAGACAAAAATGGCATCAAATTGTAGCTGATGTTTTAGCCTTTTATGGGTCCTAATTTCATTTTTGACGCAACTACATCTTTAACAGCATTGTTATGAGCCACCTTCGGAAGGTTCTCAAAAGAAAGGGAAAAGTTTCACGTCATTAATTCTTTACAAAAAGGAGTCATCTGGGAGAACGTCGCCTCTACTGAAGAGATTTTTTAGGGACACAACTCCTCCAGTCGAGTTACCCTAAATTGTTTTGGAGGATCCTCCTTCAAAGATGTGAAGTAAACGTGCCATTGCTGTTTCTATTTTCTTTTTCACACGCTTTTTGGTGTAACAGATCTGTTGCATTTCTTTGCTGTTTCATTATTAATATCTGCGATTTTCGGTATTGTATCATAACCTTTAATGTTTTTGATGTTTTAAAAGCAAAGCATGCAAAATGTTTACTTTTTGTTTTCTTTTTTCATCATCATAGATAAAAAATATTTTATTAAAGTTAAACACGATCTAGACTACCCGTTTTTATTTATAGTATGCAGTATACAGTACAGTTTATGGTGTAAAATGTTAAAAAATACTTTACCGAAATTGTTAAATTGACTTGGAACGGATTAAACCTTACATATATTATTTCTAGTGGGAAAATCTGTTTCGAATCTCGAACAACTCGGTTTTCGACCAGCCTTCTGGAACGGATTGTGTTCGAGAACCGAGGTTCCACTGTACAACATTTAATCTCAATGAGCTTGTGGGTGCTTTTATCCCTCCCCAATAATAATCAACCCATACATCAAAGTCAAGCTAAAGATCTACAGATTCATTCAACCTATATGTCAAAGTCAAGTTAGCTAAAGATCTACAGATTCATAGGCTGCAAGTTTTTGTTGTAGATGGCTATTGGCATGGTTTCAACAATAGGCAGACAACTCTATATGGGCTCTATATAATTTGCATTTCTCATCAATAGAAGTTTCCACTGTATGTAAGGGTATCATTGGCATTGTTTGCCTTAACAGCCCAGCGAACTTCAGCTTTGAAACTTATTGACTATCTAATAAGAGATCACAATAGTTGTTTACATCGCCAAGAGCAGAAAACTGACCAAAACTGTTGTATACATTTGACTAAAATCTTGCAACCTACATTGCTTTGTTCAACAAGTGGTTGGATTGGCCTCGAGCCTATATTAGCCTTATCTATTGCACCGGTAGGTCCCAACACTCAATATATTTTGATTTGTGTTATATTTATGTGTTATTTGTTGAAATAGACCAAAAGCAAACTATAAATCTTAACTACAGTATGCTTGACCACAAAATTTATTTGTGATTTAGAAAATAAATGATCTATGCAAAGAAAATGAGCCAGATGCTCCGATGCTAATAGATGGTCTAATAGCATTATATATAAAAATTATATAATAAATTAAACAACTAAATGCCTGCGAACTGTACAAATTGTGTGCATACATAAAACAAAGTATAAATCTTAATTACATTATACTTGACCACCAAATTTGTTTGTGATTCAGAAAATAAATGATCTATGCATAAAAAATTAATGAGCCAGATGCTCTTATGATCCTAATATAATGCCTAATTGCATTATTATATATATAAGTTATATAATAAATTGAACTACTACATGCCTGCAAACTGTACAATTTGTATGCATATATAAAGAGAAGTCTTAAAAATAAATACTAACTTAAACCGGCTATAGACAATTTATGTCACAGCGACATAACAGTTCACAGTCCTCTAAATAATATGTTTCTTTGTAGCATTATGTCTGATGTTCACTTTATGTAAATTTAGGTTTCTTAAGTTGGCAAAGTGGTGCTGTCTTAAATCAAAGTATGTTTCAACCACTAAAGCTAGTAGTGAGAAGTGATGATTATCAATTTCTACAGAAGTGTCAGTACAATGTTGCTTTAATTCAAATATATCATAGTGTGCAGTCTCTTCTTTTACACACTTCAGAATCTTTGGATATTTCAAACATTGATTTGCTGATGTAGCCGCCTTCAGATAGTTTTCGGTGCAAAGAACAGATGTTACAACACCATCAGAAGGAAAAATCAAGCCAGCGTAGTTCTTAACTCTTAACAGAACATGAATATCATCATATTTGCTAACTTCCTTAGACTGAATTAGAGAGAGTCTATGTGGCTCACTACGCAACTTTTTAAGCAGTTTTCTGACAAGCCAACCAGATAAATATACAACAATGTTACCATAAAAAGGGTGTGATGTAATGTTTAGCATTCCTTCGGGAAGCATAGTTTGTCTGTCAATAACATCTTCAACATAATCTTCACTACCAACAGTTGGTGGCACATAGGTAGTAGAAGCTTGTAACAGTGCAGGGTCATCCATAGATCTGACATTACCAGAAGCTATACGTGATGCAGCAGCTAGTATAGAAAACTAAAAAGCAGAACAATACACACACAAAGATCATAAACTAGAAAAGGGAACAATAAATGAAGAATCCTTAACCATAGAAACAAATTGAAATATTGTGAAAAAGTAACAGATTATATCAGGTCACCAAACAGTAGATCATTACCAGAATATTACGTGTGCAATTCTGATTCAATCCAAAATTTGAATTAGTATTTCAGTCTAATTCGACCGTAGCGAAGAGATAGGAAGCGAACAGTAAAACAAGCAACAATTTCAACAAAGAAATGTTGTACCGCCTAGTGTTGTATAAAGGTGTATCATCCGTTGTTCTCAAACTCATAAGATATGTCTTTGTGTCAAGTAAAAACGGAGTTAGACACTCCATACTAGACAACTGTATAGGCCGTCTATTGACACGGCCTGCAACTGACAGACTATTGAGTATATAAAACAGTCTATCAACTTTCTGCAGAAACACAACAAGAAACCACATTTACTAACATTGGCTGAATTTTCATAGATCTACAACTTATATAAGTTAGCCTACCCTAGGACACTTATGTATTCGCGGCATCTAACTTTCGCGTTTTCGCAGTGTAATCCTCTCGCGAAAATTTAATGAGCGAAACTAAACTATCATAACGAACGAGCGAAAACGCGAAGTTAAATAGCTTTGTTTGTTTATATCCACAATAAAATCGTAATATTAGAAATGCAGGCAACTTTCGTCTGTGGTTAGGATAAATGGGAAATTTCTGGTAAACTCATTATAGCTAATACACCGACTGAGCAGCATGGCAAAGCAATATCAGTTTAGTCACCGAATTTGTAACTGATGATGATGAAAGTCTGGTAGGTGAAGTCGTAAAATTGAAGAATAATTATTGCAGCGATGAATTTTATTACTATCCAAAAACAATATCAACCCTCATCAGGTCCAACCACATTATCTCTTTCACTGCCAATCATGTACAAATTCGTTACCGGCCTAGTGCCAGCCATTTTACCGAAATTGCCAATATTGCTTCATGATATGTATACAGTATTTTTCAAGTTCTACTTTAATTATCTGTATAATCACGAAAATCTAAATTGTCTGTTATGTCATCAACAACTAATTACCTGTTTTATGACTCGCGCGGGGTAGTTAATGAACTCACAGAAAAATGTTCGTTTTTAGATTAGAAATTCTCAAACAAAAGTTTAAAACTGCTTCGTTGTTTTAGGCTGATTTTATAGAGAAATCTTCGGACAACACAGTCAATTTCATAAAACACTTAAAGACCGTGGATTATGTGGTCAACAAATAATAAAATCAGGTTACCAGACAATTGCTGAGAAAGTCAGAAACTGCGTTTATGTCAGTGGCCCCTAGAAAACGCATAAATGCGTTTATGATGGCGTAAGGGTTATACAGTTTTGGTTGTGAAGTTGATTGTTACCTATCGATTTTCTTCTTCTTGGGATTCGAGTGTGAAAGTCACGGCGGGAGGGACCTAGACGTCATTGATAGTCTAAGAAACAAATGGCAGCAAGCGATCAAATTGAATTGCCGATCTCACCCACACATTTCAACCTGTGGTTTACAAATACGAACTATTCCCAAATTGAATTTTTTTCTTATTAGTGAACTGGACCTGAGGAATGTAATGTTTTTTCCACTGCATTTATTTTCACACCACTATATTTTCGCACTCATCAGAGCCGCGAAATTAAGTTGCAGCAAAATTTTACTCTGTGTGCTACTCACGAAACTAAATACTAGCGAAATATAAGTGTCCTAGGGTACATAGCTACATTATTCCAACTGTGATCACACTGTCATGCATGATATCAAAATTTCCAATAACAAGTCTTTGCAGTATCAAATTGTAGTTACACATGGAAAAATAGACTCACACGCACTAACCTGAATGAACTCAACTGTGGCATCACAGTCTTGAAACTGTGGCAAATTTAACATTTTCAGGGTAATCAGAGAATCAGCCACTGAAACGTTGCTAGCAAGAGCAACCTATAAAAGTTATAAGCATACAGATAAGCGCACTAGCTAAGCTAAATTGGCTAAACCCATATTGGGGAATTAGCCTGCCTTGGCATGCCTACAATGATGTGGAGTTTTCTGCTGTTACCCATAAAACGAAAGTGAGGTATCGTTTTACCTAGCTTGGGTAAGGGCAAAAGACACCAAATTATTGTAGGTATGCGAGGACAAGGTAATAGCGAATGAGCTATCTGACCAAACTTTAATGACAAAAAGGAGAGCAACAAGTATACAGAGGAAGTACGTATCACGTTTAATCTAAACAAACCGCTTGCTTATAAAACTCCAGTTATTTATTTTGTCATGCATGAATTATAGATGAACAATGCGTGAATAGAACAATACTTGCACACATGTGTAATATATAATGCGGCGCAATATAAATTGGAAAAATGCTTTATAATCGCCAGATATTACATAGGGCTGCCCCAGTACACAAAATTGGAACCGAATCATGCTACTACTAACCAGCTAGGAACAAGCTTCTAATCAGCTACTAGCAATCTACTAACCAGCTACTAGCAAGCTACTAACCAGCTACTAGCAAGATATTAGCGAACTACTACTAACCAGCTACTAGCAAGCTACTACTAACCAGCTACTAGCAAGCTTCTGACCAGCTACTAGCAAGCTTCTAACCAGCTACTAGCAAGCTTCTAACCAGCTACTAGCAAGCTTCTAACCAGCTCCTAGCAAGCTACTACTAACCAGCTACTAGCAAGCTTCTAACCAGCTACTAGCAAGCTTCTAACCAGCTACTAGCAAGCTTCTAACCAGCTACTATCAAGCTTCTAACCAGCTACTAGCAAGCTTCTAACCAGCTACTAGCAAGCTTCTAACCAGCTACTATGTTCCAAAAGGCCCTATGTTCCACACATTTCCGCAAATTCAATGAAGTTTTTTAAAAGGACAGACAACTTTTAAAAGAAATGCAATTAATGCTGTTTAAATTAAAACCGTTGTTACAAAATCACGTCGTTGGAAAAATAAGAGTCGCTCTACTGAACTTGAAAGAAAATAAAAAGATCTGACGAATGAACGCTCGCTAAAAATTAGTAGTGATAATACATGAATAATTAAATTAGAATACGCAAAAAAAACAATCTTTTTCAGTCATATCTTTATTATCCTAAAGTAATATAAATAAACTCAAAGACTACTTTATTCTTCTATTTAATTAGATACAAGTAGTCGTGTGAGCATACATTTCTAATCATAAAAATTCATTAACTCTGTATTTTTCACTCCATAACAATATTAACATAATCATGTAAGCCTATGTTATGTACTCTGTGATACTATACAATTTCTCTTTTAGGCGTAATGTTTTCACCTCATGATATTGTATGGCATACAATGTATGCCAAGAAAACTGGTGTTCCACATTAAATGATATAGTAAATAAACATAATCATGAGGGCCTATGTTTCTCACTCAATTATAACATAAATATAATCATGAAGCTTATATTCCTCACTCAAATATGTTATAAATATAATCATTAAAGTCTAAGTTCCTCACTCGATATTGTACAATGTACTCGCTTGGGCCTATGTTTCTCACTCGATATTGTACAATGTACTCGCTTGAGCCTATGTCCCCCACTCGATATTGTACAATGTACTCACTTGGGCCTATTGTTCCTCACTCGATATTGTGGTGGATGGCCTCCCCTTACATTTAGCCAAAGCCAAGCCAGAGCCGTGTCGAGTCAAGACTGAGCCGAGCCCAGCCAGTAGAATGGAGGCGGAGCTTACTAGCTATATAAGCTAAAACATTTGTGTAGAAGAGCAGAACTGTTCTGGGCCTGTTCATTGCCTGTTACTTGAGCATTCTTTGTACAACTTATGAACTAAGCAGAAAGTATATGTATAAACTCATGCGCCGAGTCTTGTACTAGTGGAGGAAAGTGAAGGTCGCACGAAACCTTTACACTGGTGGCACCAGTGGGATCGCTGACGATCCCAAGAACTCCACCACAGGACTCACATCAGGATCACTGGACACTGGGAGGATTACTAGACTCTGGATGAACTGGGCTGCCTGAAAAACGACGACACTGCTCCTACTGGAAGGACTTCCTGACAACAGGAAGAAACCCAGAGAAAGCTGTGGAAAGCCCTGCGGGATCGGACCCAGTGGATGTACTGCTCCGGGAGCAGAAACCTACTAAAGGTTCCGACAGGACTTGTCTGAGGAGGCAGCGATCTCCTACCGGAAAAACTTCCTACAGGAAAAAACCCGGAAAAAAGCCGACAGCCACGGACACAGTAGAGGCACTGCTCTGGGAAAAGAGCAGAAACCTACTGAAAACCAGACATGGCCAATAGGAGAGCGAGAAGTGCTGACCCGGACTCGACCGACTAGTCGAGGCACTAGAACGGGTACTACTGATGCCAAGGGCTCAGGAACCGGCACCATGTTTTAGGACTCCCCAGTGCACTGGAAAGGGAGATGTGAAGTACATTGTACTTCATTGCCCGCTTCACAAAGGTAGCCGTCACCAACCAGTGGACGGAAGGAGCAACCCTATTGCACCTCCGGGAAGCACTGGGCAAACAGGGTGAAGACTGCGGATGGGCCGAGGACCAGGAGGCCATTTTCAATGCCCTCCGGGCAAGATTCGGGCTATCCGCCAGGCAGGCGCTAAGCCAGCTCAATGCCCTTAGGCGAGAGGAAAGGACGACACTTCAGGAGCATGCTATGGAAGTCGAGAGGTTAGTATGCATTGTGTAGGGGGACCTGCCGAATCGACACCGAAATAGTATGACTATGGAAACCTTTTGCAGCTCACTAAAGGGACCCTGCCCTGCAGCGACATCTGTTGACCGTACATACGCCCACGCTGGCTGACCCGGTACAGGCCAGAAATGTCTACCTCCAGATCCAAGGAGGCGAGCGTAAATCCACTGGATTTTCGGTACGAACCCTGAAGGGAGGAACCTCCGACCAGGTGAACTCGGCCAAAACCGATGTTATAGGACGACTAGCCCGGCTGGTGCAAACTCTCATGGACAAGGTGGAACGGCTCCAGGAGCAGGTTCGCACTCCAACTGAGAGGAGGAGCTAGCCAACTACCCTTTGCTGAGGATGTGGGCAACCGGGGCACGTACGGAAGAATTGCCCTCGCGACACCAAACCGGCTTCGGGAAACGAAGAACGGCTACAGCATTAGCTCCGACTACTGGCTGTGCCAAGGCCAAACAACCCCGGAAACACAATAGGACTATACGGCATTTAGTGACAGCCGACAGTTGGTCTCAACCAGCAAGGGCTAGGCTGAGGAAAATTCGTGCACAGGAAAGGCTTGTGGAGACACGAAACTACTATCAGTCTTTGAGTGAGGCCAATTTGGACATTCTCACTGTCTCGGATACCGCCTATTCCCCCTCCGTGCAAATGGCAGGGATGTAGCCCAAAACGAAGGAGGGTGACTCCCAAATCCCCTCCACTCCAGACAGCGAGACCCACTCCAACTGGATTGGATGGTCGGAAGCCTGCCTTAAAGGTGGCAGGGCCGACCCTTTCTCCGCCTCGGGGATGGCAATCACAAAAGTCGCGGGTCTACCCCGGACGTGGGACGGCCCGACCCCGCGCCACCGCAGAAAGGAAGGCTCCCAGGCCTCCTGGAAGATGTCTTGGAAGACACCACTAGGGCACAAGCCCTCAGCCAACCTCACTCCACCAGCTATTTCCCCTCAGAAAGGGTGGTCGGGCTGCCCATCCAGTTTCTTTTAGACACGGGTGCACCGCAAACCTGATCAATAAGCAGGTCTTGGACCGATTGCCAGGAGCCGTACAGGACCAACTCGAGGGGAGTGACAGCTATGTACTAGTGGCTGACGGAACACGGCTCCCTTCTACGGGATAATCCGTTTGGCTATCCGCCTAAGGGATGTAAAGACGGAGGAAATCTTTGTGGTTAGCCATCTGAGTGAGGATGCAATACTCGGAATGCCATTCTTCATGGCCCATCAGTGCTCTCTCGAATTTGAGCAACCAGTGGTCTGAGTGGATGGCAGACAGCTAGTCTGCATGGATCGACATGGGCGGCTGCTACGGAACAAGGTACAGGTGATAAGGAGGGTAGTGGTTCCCGCCAGGACAGAGATGGCAATATTCTGTCGCATCACCACACGAAATTACTGCCCCCATGGGACTGATCGAAGTATTTCCCGATGGACCTCTGATAGTAAGTAGCTTGAATCAGCCGGGACCCAAGGGGCAGGTCATCACCCGCTGCATGAATGCTATGGAGTGGCCATTGGCAATCTGGTCCGAAGGCACTATCAGCACTTACACAGGAGTAGAGACCCCGCAGGTCGAAGTGGACGATCCCTTACTTTGTGACGCCGGACCGACTTCAATCAATGGAGTGCCGGTTCACCTTGAGGAATTGTTCTAGGCAGCCCGGCCGAACTGTGAGGGGACGGGTCAAACGGCGAGGTTGGCTTCCTTGCTGAGTCGATATGCCACCGTGTTCAGTACGGGTGACAACGGCGTAGGAAGGACCACTGAGGTGGAACATTCTATTCCACATAAGGAGGGCACCTGGCCAATCTGGCAACCCTCCCCTCCCCCACAGACTTGGACCAGAGAAGGAGGCCGAGGCCAAAAGGCAGGTCCAGGATCTGCTCAAGCGAAGGCTTATCGAGCCAGCCGGAGGAGCTTGGAGCTCCCCGTGATGTTGGTCCGGAAGAAGGACGGGAAGTGGCGCTTCTGCATCGACTACCGGCGTCTAAATGCCGTCACCGAGCAGGGCGCCTACCCTCTACCCAGGATCGATGACAGCCTGGACGCCCTGTCTGACAGCCACTATTTCAGCACGCTCGACCTGGTGAGCGGGTACTGGCAGGTACCCCTGGATGCAGAGGCGCAGGAGAAATCGGCCTTTTCGACACGGTTCGGATTATGGAAATAGAAGGTGTTGCCTTTTGGACTGACGTCCGCCTCTGCCACCTTCCAAAGACTCATGGAATGCGTTCTACATGGCCTCCGCTGGAGAACACCGCTACTATATCTGGATGATATTATAATCATCGCCCCCGACTTCGATGCGCATCTGCATCGGCTGGAGAAGGTCTTTCTGAGACTCCACAAGGCCGGACTAAAGTTAAAGCCGTCCAAGTGCGAACTATTGCATCCCCAGGTCGCTACCTGGGCCACATAGTAAGCCAGGACAGAGTCGCTACAGACCCTGACAAGGCGAAGGCAGTCAAGGAGTGGATGAGCCCACGCGGAGTGAAAGAACTCCAAGGATTCCTCGGGACAGTCGGCTACTACCGACAATATATCCCGAAGTTCGCCACTACAGCGCATCCTTTGCACCAGCTGACTGCAAAAGGAGAGCCCTGAAGATGGGCGGAAGAAGAACTGATTGCCTTCAACGCACTGAAGTATAGTATCAGCATCGCCCCGATCTTGGGCTACCCGGATCCCCGGAGGCAATACATCCTGGACACAAACGCCAGCGGATGTGGAACGAGGGGCGTGCTGTCCCAAGTACAGGATGGCTGTGAGAGAGTCATTGCCTAATACAGCAAGACCCTCACCCCTCGGAGCACAATTCCTGCGTCACCAAACAGGAGCTTCTTGCAGTGGTAAAGGCAGTGAAGCACTTTCGGCCGTATTTGTATGGCCAGGAGTTTCTCCTACGGACGGACCTTGTGTCACTCCGGTAGCTATGCAGGAGAAAGGAACCCTCGAACCAGGTAGCCTGGTGGCTAGAGATCCTGGCTGAGTTCCGCTACGTCCTGGAGCATCGGTCAAGGACTCACCACGAGAATGCAGACAGGTTGAGCAGGCAAACATGCGAGGACTGCCGGCAATGTGCGAGCATTGAGCAGAGGGAAGGGGCCCCTCACGGAAGGAGTTGGCAAGAAAACAAGGGCCATTAGCCGCGTGGGTACCAACCAGTTGCCTGGATGGGACTCCCGCTCTCGACAGGGTGGGATCGACCCTGGGCAACGTCGCATACCCCAGAGGGCCGGCCGGCAACTCGCACGGAGCTCCCGCCCCAACAGTGACAGGATTGAACCTGAGTGCCGGAGGTTCCTCCAAAGGGCTACCGGCCACACCAGGGATAACAGGACCAAAGGGTGAGCTGGCAAAGACACAGACTACCAGACAAGGACCAGTGGCCATCATGTATCGTGCCATCACCACAGGAGAAGAGGTGCCATCGGAACACCTGGAAGTCGGGAGCAGAGAGCTGGATATCCTGCATGGCATGCGAGGCTCTCTGCGTATACGACAGGACGGCGTGCTGGAAGCACGCGTGGCCCCACAGGGCCATGCCAGATAGTGCACCATCTGGCCCCTGGCCATGTTGGAGACTACGGTGTGGCAAACGCACGCCCTGGCTCACTCTGGGGTGGGAAGAACAATAAGTCGCCTCCAGCTGACGTGGTACTGGCCCGGACTGACAACCACAGTCAGACGGCTCATCAAGTTGAGTTGTGAGGTGTGCCAGGCTACAAAGCATGGAGGGACAAAGGCGGCCGGAGGGAAAAGAAGGCTCTATGCTGGGTGACCTTTTCCGGTCACGCCTAAGGGGAACAAGTGGGTGCTGGTCTTCACTGACCACTTCACTCGATGGCAGGACGCACTGGCACTACGTGATGCCGCAGCCCTGGTGGTCGCAAACGCACTGGATGAGCGGGTCTTCTGCTACCTTGGGTTACGCGAGCAGATCCACACATACCAGGGGGAGCAGTTTGAGAGCCAAATGATGGCTGAACTGTGCCAACTCTGGAACGTAGGGAAAATCCATATGACTCCTTATCACCCACGGGCCAACGGAATCGTTGAACGGAACAATCGGGGACTCGGAAACTCCTTGAGAGCACTACTCCTGACCCGGGGACAGGATGAGTGGGACCTGCTGCTTCCCTAGTCGATGAGAGCATACCGAGACACCCCCCACTCCGCAACCGGAAAGACAGCCAACATGTTGATGTTGGATGGGAGCTGAGGTTGCCGAACCAGCTGGAAAACCGCCCACCTCGACCGAGTTCTTTCCTGTCCACGAGCACGCCCTTAAGGTGCAGCGGAGGCTGCAGACGATTCATGAGGCGCTACGACAAAGTCAGATGGAGGTGAGGCAGGAGGAGCCACCGTTGTACACCCCAGGCAACTGAGTATGGCTCACGAATAGACGCCGAAGTCGGGGAGAAAATCCCAAGCTGCAGGCAAAGTTCGTGGGACCATACTAGGTCCTGAAAGCCTGGGGGAACCACACATATCTGGTGGAATGACAGGGCCAGTCTTCCATTCAGAGAGAAGGCCAAAACCTTATCATGCTTGCCCAGAAAAGTTGGGGCAAGCCCCGGCCACCCTGGAGCCAAGGAGGGGGTCCTAACATGAAAGGAGCTCGACCCAGCAGGCCAGAGAGGAGGCAGGAGAAAGTCAGAATAGACCCTGTTCCCATAATGCTACCTCCAGCTGGAAAAAGTTGCTACTAGAAGCTGCAGAAAAATGAGGGCAGAAGATAACTCCGGGAGTAAATCCTTCCTCCGGCCAGACCGGAGGAAGGAGAAAGCCAAAGACGCCCTCTGAGCTCCGAGGAAATCAATCCGGCCACATGGGAAAAAGTTCTGGGAGAACCTGAAGCAAACCCGGTGGAGACCGAAGAGACCACAACACCAGATCCCATCAACCCCGCAATCCAATCAACTCCGGTCCGGCACAATTCGAGGCCAGCCCGGATAACTAGGAAGCCGGAACGGTACGGAGATGGTGTATGTTATTCTATGGAATTGCCGGAAAACGGTCCTGATGTTGCACTAAAAAGTTGTAAAACGGTTCTCACGAACGCAACCAAGGCTTTTCTTTTAAAGCACTCGTTTTCTCTGAACAACATCAGAGCGCTGGAAAGGATAGATAGCGAAGGCAACACATCAGTACAGGACTTACTGACTTGGGTCACAATTAGCTTGAAAGAAGCTGGAGAAGGAATGGAGAGGCCAACACCGGCAAACGTGGTGGCCTACGAGGGGGATGACACGGAGCTGGATATGACATGACAACCAGACTCTGCCGTATTGGAAATTACCGAAAAAGGAGCAGAGGCATTGTTAGATGCAACCCTAACCGAGGAAAGAGTGGAGGATCTGCTCAACGAGGCCATGCCAGAAGAGGTGGAAAAGGAGTGCCGGGTGGCTGCGGTGCGTACTAAGAGGAGATGAGTCAGCCTCCCCTCACCGGAGTTGTCCTCTTTTCCACCGGCTGTTACCGTTAGAGAAAGCACACCCATAAGAGAACCAGAGTCAGAGGAAACCAGGCCGCGGAAGAAGGCGATAGTAAGGACTATGAAATACCTGTCTTCCCAGACGGTCTCACGAGCAGAGGAACGGGTGAAGGATGGGAGTCGCCGGATTTGTCAGTTCACAACCAGCACTCGGTGGATCCACTTTTATGTCTTACAACACTACGCCGTGTTTGTGTGCCCCAGTGACTGGCAGCACGTGTCGAGGGACCAAATGCTATTACACCACGCTACTCACCAACAGGGAGGAGTGGAGCCGGTGCTGTACCTGGTCGACCAGGACTCCTGGGAGCAGTTCTGTCAGGAGAACGGGCGGGGATTTCTGACGATGGCTGCCTGCGCTCCCACTACTAGAGGAAGGAGGCACCGTAGCCCGCAAAGAGGAGTCGAGCAAGCCAGGGCTTCCCCCAGCCCGGGTCCGCCCGGCCTCGACCAGGAGGAGCCGGACGGCCTTGGATCCGCATCCTAGCCGAGCTGGTGGGACGGACTCCAGCTAGTCGGACCCTCCTGCAGACGCAGCGCAGCCGGGCCCGGTTGTTAGCACAAGACGCCCAGGAGTGGACGAGGGCTGTCGAAACAATGCAGACGGTGTTACGGCAGGGACCCTTGGAGGGCCGGAAGCGCCAGCTATTGCTGGAGCCCGCCAGCATGAGGCCCTGGCCCAACTAGTGCTCCCTCAGGACATAAATTGGAGACCTTAGTCGCCAATGGGGGAATGTGTAGTGGATGGTGTCCCCTTATGTTTAGCCAAAGCCAAGCCAGAGCCGTGCCGAGTCAAGACTGAGCCAAGCCGAGCCCAACCAAGTAGAACGGAGGCGCAGCTTACTAGCTATATAAGCTCGAACATTTGTGTAAAAGAGCAGAGCTGTTCTGGGCCTGTTCAATGCCT
The DNA here is from genome assembly GCF_963576615.1 of Watersipora subatra. Taxonomy (NCBI): domain Eukaryota; kingdom Metazoa; phylum Bryozoa; class Gymnolaemata; order Cheilostomatida; family Watersiporidae; genus Watersipora; species Watersipora subatra. Next base: position 42,108,285 of record NC_088714.1, on the reverse strand, counting down.
GTTACTTGAGCATTCTTGTACAACTTATGAACTAAGCAGAAAATATATGTATAAACTCATGCACCGAGTCTTGTACTAGTGGAGGAAAGTTAAGGTCACACAAAACCTTTGCAATATTGTACAATGTCCTCGCTTGGGCATATGTTCCTCACTCGATATTGTACAATGTACTCACTTGGACCTATGTTCCTTACTCGATATTGTACAATGTACTTGCTTGGGCCCATGTCCTTCACTCGATATTGCGCAATATACTCAAAGGGCTTATGTTCCTCCCTCAATAGGTATCTCAAAAGATCAGCAACAGAACCAAGTAGTTACATCTAGCCGCTAAAGGATGACATTGTCTAGTAATTTATTAAGCGGAAACTAATAAAAGACATCCTCATGTAATATTAGTACCATGAGATGCAACAATTGCTTGTGGGAAAAATTTTATATCTGAAGTAGCGCGCATGCGATTCAGAGCAGGTTGTCTACTACTCACACTGAGTAGCACACATGCGATTGGGAGCAGTTTGTCCACTACCTACTGAGTAGCATGCATGCGATTGAGAGCAGGTTGTCTACTACCCACTGAGTAGCACACATGCGATTCAGAGCAGGTTGTCTGCTACCCACTGAGTAGAGCGCATGCGATTGAGAGCAGGTTGTCTACTACCCACTGAGTAGCACGCATGCGATTGAGAGCAGGCAATGCTTAACTCATGTTTCAGCATGCGATCATTCACAAGCAATATCATGAGCGCATCAACTAAAACCTCATTTAAAACATGCTGACGAACTCTATTTGTCGTATCGACTAAAAACTTGTGAAAGCTGTATCTTTATTTTGGATAGCAACAATTGATACAGTTGTTTTAAAATATTCTGGAATAACGGGGTCGACTCATACTTGGGTAATCCTTATAATAATGCAATTTTTGTCTTAAAAATGCCTATCCACTCGTAAAGAATTGCCATTTATACTAATGTAAATGTCGATTTCATATATAATTTTGTCAGATTCTACTAATCAAATACGCTATGTAGAGCTAACCCTCCAGGCATAGAACTGCAATGATTACTATATATAGCATTAAACAACTTTTACTGTAGTTTGATTATTAATCAGTAGAATAATTTCCACTCTAGATTTGATCGTTAGTCCCATCACCACCATATTTCGGTAATCAGGCGTATTTGCTTTTAAATAACTTTGTAATAAACACAACTGCTGAATCGCTGATCAGCAGTTGTTCAAATGTTTATCATGTTAAGGCAGAATACATTTTCACTAAGGGATATTCAAATGAAATTAATAAACATATGTAACAATAAAAATCTTCATTGCAATAATTATACTAATTTAATACAATTTACTCAAATGCCCAACCACATGATGTGGCGGAAGGGATTTCATACTTGAATGTTTTTGTAAGATCTCTAGTACATCACAATCTTTCTTGCATGCCAATTTCAAATCAAGAGCTGCCACCTTTCAAGAAATACTCTGGGTGAAGTGGAAATAGCACTCACATATTTCTACATTGGACCATGCTGCTGTTATTGTTTCATGCAGACGGATCCATAGAGTTATCTCCCCCCTAGAGTGATAACTGTGCCTTCAACAACACGAGCGTTTCCGGTGCCAACAAGGAGCGTTTAGGCCACGCCCCTTTTTTGTGCTAGTCGGTCGTAGTGATTGACAGAACAATAACATCAGCCATGAGAATGATCATGAATTTCCACAGTTAAGATGGTAATTATTGCTCATATTAAAGAAATGATGATTATAGTTTATTACTCTAATATATGCTTATTATTTAAAGCAATTCAATACCTACATGCCTTGCAAAGGCACTGAATAGATAATGTTAAGTAAGTGAGTTAATGCAATCAGTTACTCCAATGATATACAGCCCCCACACATGGGGGCTGTATATTATTGGTTACTCATAGATAAGCTAGATAGTCATACTGGGGTTGTATTACATTGGTGTAATAGGAAGCTAATCGATTGCCATCAACTGAAAGTATTGACATTGTATGGTGATAGAGTGATTCATTGACACCACAGTTCACAAACAGCCCTTGCATGTAATATTAGATTTCAATACTTATCAATCAAATACATAGACTAGCTTGAAGCAAAGATGTCCACTAGTTAGTGAACATCTTTGCTTGATGTAAGCAAGCAAAAAGTTTGAAAGTTAGAGTGGCAAATGTTTTTATATGTTAAATAAAAATAAATTATACTTGATTATAACAAATTATAACAATTTAAAAATATAATAGACTTTTTTACTACCTTATTTATTAAATAATTTTTTATTGTAATCATAGCTAAACATTATATTCAGTCATTACTTGCTAATTATTTCACATTTACATTTAAACACATTTGGAGTTTCATTTTTCTTCCTAATTCATTTAAAAAAAAACTTCTTTCATGATATGAAATTTAAAGGTTGTAGTTGTTTGAAAAAGCTTGAAAACATTTACAGTTGTTTGTATTTTCTCTTTTCTTTATTTATTTCAATTACACAAAACACTTCTCATAGTATGTAGTTTGAAAGTTAAAGTGGCAAATGTTATTATATTTGAAATAAAAATAAATTATACTTAATCATACTAAATTATAATTATATAAAAATAAAATAGACTTTTTATTACCTTATTTATTAAATAATTTTTCATTGTAATCATAGCTAAACAGATTATATTTAGCCATTACTTGCTAATTATTTTACATTTAAACACATTTACAGTTTTATTTTTTTTCCTAATATATTTCAACAAAAAACTTCTTTCATGATATGAAATTTAAAAGTTGTAGTTGTTTGAAAAAGCTTGAAAACCTTTACAGTTGTTTTCTTTTTCCTCTTAATTCATTTGAACTGCTTAAAAATATTTTCTCATGATATGAAGTTCAAAAGTTAGAATGGTAAATGTTATATAAAAATAAAGTTTCTGTCCAAAGACTTTTTTATTACTCGGGCAACTCGGGTAGTACAGCTCATAGTTGATGGCAGTCAATTAGCTTCCCATCACACTAATGTAATATAACCCCAGTATGACTATTTATTTTATCTATGAGTAACTGATTGCATTAACTCACTTACGTAACACTATCTATTCAGTGCCTTTGCAAGTCATGTAGGTATCGGGGATTACGTGTATGTCACAATTTCCATTTCCATAATTCATTTCCATATTATTTCCATTTCCATAACATTTCCTTACTTCATTTCCATATTACTTCCATTTCCATAAAATTTCCATAATTTATTTCTATATTAATTCTATTTCCATAACATTTCCATAATTCATTTCCATATCATTTCCATTTCCATAACATTTCCATATTATTTCCATTTCAATAACATTTCCATAATTCATTTCCATTTCCATAACATTTCCATAATTCATTTCCATATTATTTCCATTTCCATAACATTTTCCTGCTTCATTTCCATATTATTTCCATTTCCATATTATTTCCATTTCCATAAAATTTCCATAATTCATTTCCATGTTAATTCCATTTCCATAACATTTCCCTAATTCATTTCCATATTATTTCCATTTCCATAACATTTCCATAATTCATTTCCATATTATTTCCATTTCCTTAAAATTTCCATAATTCATTTCCATGTTAATTCCATTTCCATAACATTTCCCTAATTCATTTCCATTTCCATAACATTTCCATACTTCATTTCCATAGTATTTCCATAACATTTCCATAATTCATTTCCATATTATTTCCATAACATTTCCCTACTTCATTTCCATATTATTGCCATTTCCATAGCATTTCCATAATTCATTTCCATATTATTTCCATTTCCATACCATTTCCATATTTCTAAAATAAAATTTCCATATCCATTTCCCTAAAATTATGGAAATATTTATGTTCATGGAAATGGATATGAAAAAGTAAACATTTCCATAATATGTTTAGCGATCCCTGGTAGGTATGGAATTGCTTTAAATAATAAGCATATATTAGAGTAATAAACTATAATCATCATTTCTTTAATATGAGCATTAATTACTAACTTAACTGGAAATTAATGATCCTTGTTGAACCCTTCTCATGGCTGATGTTATTGATCTAGTCAATCACTACGACTGACTAGCACAAAAAAGGGGCGTGGCCTAAACGCTCCTTGTTGGCACCGGAAACGCTCATGTAGTTATCACTCTAGGAGGAGATAACTCTATGGACGGATCTCAAAGTCGCAAACAACCTCAAGGGCACTGAAGAATTCAGTGCCCTTGACTACCTTGAGCATTTACAAATGCATAAAGCCTTAATGCTTTATTATTTTTACTTGCCATTTTATTTTAACTTGCAAAAAGACAATGTTTTGAGAAAACTTGACCTCATATAATGTCATTACTTTGTGTGTTGAGACAAACACTTAATAAAAATTTCATGGCATGTTAAAGATATTGTACATAGCGGTGAGGATAAATCGTATCCAAAAAGTTAATTTAAAGAACTTGAACATCTGACTTAAAGTATTAAGTCAGACAAACAAATGGAACAAATGTTTACGACTACATGTATATAAATGTGGCTGCAATAAGACAGTTTGCTGGCATACCTTCCAATAGCCTTAATTTTTATGAGCACAAATAATAATGTCACAACAAAACTCATGCTCAACTGACGTTGGGCATAAGGAAAACTAAAAAAGTGAATAACAATTTTCAGGTTGATAAGCTGGCAGTTGTCAGTCCTGAATTAGTGCCCAGAAACCTGATTTATTTTGCTGGCTACGTGTTCAGTGGGATGATCAGCAAAGGTGCTTTTATAAAAACACGATAGGCATAAAAAAACGGCCATCTACAGCCATCGCTTCTATTGATGGTCCCCGATGATCAGACTCAGAGTTACAGAATCTGAGTGAGTATAAGTTAGCTGAGACGTATGACATCTCCATTGTTGCTGCTAGCGTAACCTTCTGATATAAAATATGATCTTTCAGCTTCCATGAACACCACCCAAGGACCCTGCATAAGCAAAATTAAAATAGAGTAGAACGAGAAACAGGACTTCCTGAGTAACCTACATTTATAATATCTTTAAGCGAGGAACACAGGCCCCAAACATACTCGCCGGTAGTTGCAAGATAAACTGCACCTCTTTGATCAATGGAAAAGTTTTTCAAAGCTGCTTAAAATGTGCTGTTGCTGGCATGGTAGCATGTAAACCCAAATATATTATACATCGCTAAATTCAAAATCTCATCACTACTTGGAATATCTCATCAAGCTATGGTTAGAATGCAATAAAATTAAATTCCCTGCAAGTTCCCAAACCCAAGTTCCTAAGGGTTATTGATTGACTTAATCATCATAAGGTTTTACCACAGGTTTCTGTGTTCTAAAAGGAAGGAGTATAAATGTATTACCCCAAAAATTGAGTCTTGAGGTCATTTATAAAGACATGTTTCGGGTAATGCCAGACAAAAAGATTTTTTCTGTAAACAGTATACATATCTGAATTGTCAGTTTCAGCATGGCTCAGCAGTGAGCAACAACGAGTTGTTCTACGGGAGTATAAGCAAGAAACATCCGGATGGGCTAAGCCAGGCATAGTGTCACACACATAGGCAATTTTTTTGTGATCATAATTTTCTGTCAATTAGTGAGTAAACTTGTTCAGACATACAGAAACATTAAAATTTTTATAATGAAATAATCTCTCATGATAATTTGGGGCATGCAAGTAGATTTTTCTGGTATGGTGTGTGACGCGCGGGACAATAGGTCATCTTCTCTCAAACTTTGCCATTCATTCTGAAATAAATTTTGCTTTTGTTTTATAATCAATAAATTTATCATAAATCTCCCAAACAATCGCTTCACTCGTCTTTGATCGTGGGATTATTAATAATGGGAGAGTATTTTACTGCTTCGTCAGTCATTGGTAGTGGCAGCAACTTTAGCTAGTAAGATTCGCGGGATTATCGGTGTGCAATAAAATAGATTTGCACGATCCATTCTTATTGAGATGTTGTGCATGCATTAGACCTCATTTGATGTTTGCAAACATTCTAATGTCGAGAAAGCCTGAAACTGTTTAAGAGGTATTAAAGTCATCCGCTAGGAATTTCTAAGAGTATTTCTAAAATTAAAACGAATAGCGAAAGCTTCTTGTGACACTTGGTATGATATATAAGATCAATCTTGAATACGGTATGTTTTAGACAGGAAGGCCATCATAGACCAACATTCCGCCAAGGACTCTTCTAGGGAATTGGATGGCTCCTCTAAAAGAGACTCTTGGAAGCTGGTGAGAATGAAGGCAGGATTTGCTTTGAAAAAATCTACAAAAACCGTCAAATGTGGTGAGTACACTTGCAGAATAAAACACGGCGGAGAAAGCGCTGCTGCTGATCTCACGTTGTTCACGGGAAGAAGCGTAGAGCATTATCAGAGCCCTCCTGCTAGATCTCCTGAGGAATTGTGGGTGTTCCACAGCAGTGAGCCGCAGTGGATAAAGGCTCCTCTGCAGAATACATGGGACGGTTTGTTCAACTACTCTGTAACTTACCTGCATGGAAGCGAGGGGGCCCAACTTACATTTGCTAAAAAGCTGCTCCGAAAGGCAAATGTGGAGAGCGTAAACTTTGCTGCGTTTCGTAGACAAAGAAAATTCAATGCCCTTTGGCTAGTATCACATTGCACACAAAAACATCGACCTAAGATTACAAGTGCAAGGGCTATGTATGCTCTCGAACTGGCAAACTATATACAAATCAACGTTTTTACCACATCAGATTCTTGCCGTGAGCAGTTAGGAGCATTAGTTAAAAATGTTTCAAAGACTCAAGATCAGTCAATGAAGGGCTACACATTTTACCTGGCTTTTGAGAACTCACTCTGCGAAGATTATATTACGGAGAAGCTATGGAAGGTTTTAGAAGCCAAACCATATACAATACCCGTCGCGCTGGGAGGTCTCTCCATAGAGGAGTATAGGCAAGTCGCTCCACCAAACAGTTTCATACATGTTAAGAACTTCACTTCACCAAAGGCCTTAGCAGATCATCTTAAACATGTTGCGGAGAATGATGATGCCTTTAATTACTACATGCAATGGAGAAATGAATATCGAATCATCCGAAAAGGGTACCCATCAGGTAGGAATTATCTTTTCATGTTGTGAAAATGTTTTTATTACAAGAACACTGGTTGTTTGCAATTATATATATATTTATCCCACGACCAAACAAGAGTGAAGCGATTGATTGGGAGATTTATGATAAATGCACATGTGCACACAACTCCCAAAAAATTATCCGTTAACGGCCGTCATCAAACCCTTGCAACGAAATCCTATCAACAAATTTAACTATTTTTCAGTAAAGTCGTTTAAGTATAATAATGATACAAAACGAATATAAACCTATTTAAATATGTCACCAAGCCATTGAAAGGTTACCGCAAATTCCTAAAACTAACCCATCTGATCGGATTACACACAAATAGACAGATTAATTTGGACGAAAATTGCCACAAAACGGTTGAAAAGCTTGGTTTAATAAAAGTTAAGAACAGAAATTGAAATGCCGAGCGACAGAGAATAGAACGATAAAGTCTTGCCCATTTCACGAAAAAAACGTGAACTTTTCATCAGTCTATAGCATTGTCGAATTACCGAAGGTTTCGGCAATTAACATAGGAGTACAGAAATCGTTTCATTCTTGCCGATTTCAATTTTTTCATTTTCAATTTCATTTGCCGACGCATTTGAGTACTTTCGTATTCTAACTGATGTCCAACGCAGTATAAGTAAAGGAAATGACGATATTTTTTAACAGTTCTTATGAGATTAGTACAATAATTAATTATAAGTTTGGATGACTACAGAACAATGACTACGTAGTACAGATTTTTTAAAAACCTATATAAATATCACAACTTCGTGATCTTGTTAGCTATGACGTTTTGAAATGTAAACAAAATTAGGCATTGGTTTTATATTATTACTATATTAATAATACTGGTTATTCTAATAATATCAGTGCATTTTACTTCTAATATTGGCCAATATTGCATTTCTCTTTTTGCAGGAAGAGAGATATAAACATATAATCTTTTCCTTTCATTATTGCTATTTGTTGTATATAATAACACCCACACCCAGTACATCACAGCTACCATTGCAGTTATCCTATTTGACTGCTAATATTGCAAATTTCTCAACCATCAGTACCCTTTCTTTTTTTCCAATATCACTTTGGTCGTGGGCTGTATGACAGTGGAATTTCTAGTATATATATATATATATATATATATATATATATATATATATATATATATATATATATATATATATATATATATATACTAGCTGTGCTACCCGACATTGCCCAAGTAATAAAAAAGTCCTTGGTCAGAAAATTGATTTGTATTTAACATATAACAACATTTGCCATTTTAACTTTTAAACTATATATCATGAGAAAAGTGTTTTGTGTAATTGAAATAAATTAAGAGAGAAATAAAAACAACTGTAAAGGTTTTCAAACTTTGTCAAACAACTTTTAAACTTCATACCATGATGTAAACGTTTCGTGCAGGTCAAACAACTCAAAAAAAAATTAAACGACTTTAAAAAGGTTTAGATGTACATATAAATTAGAAGTAATCAGCAAGTAATAGCTAAATTAAGTCGGTTTTGCTACGATGACAATAAAAGATGATTCGGTATTAATACAATTAATACGAACTGAGAAAACAAAATAAACATCCTGAATATGTTTAATTAATAATAACAATTCTTGCATAGAAGTGAGTGTGTATAAAAAAAGGTTACTGTTCCAGCAGAAGCTATCTATCAGAACTCTGAATACGGAGATACTCCTACTTTACCGAGACTCCTCTTACGGAGACAACGTACGACAATTGTTCACGCGAAAAGAATTGGCCTTGACCCCAGATATATTCATTGAACCTTACGAGAAATATTTTTTAACAGGGACAACGTAACGCGTGGCCGCATTAGTAAAATAATCAGCGTGCCCTATAGCTATATCTATAGCTGGACGCACCTACTCACCAATACTTAGAAATATATACCGTATTATACTAGTTGTACAACCTGGCGTTGTCCGGGTAATAAAAAAGAATTTGGACAGAAAATTGATTTGTATTTAACATATAACAACATTTGCCATTCTAACTTTCAAACTACATATCAGGAGAAAAGTGTTTTGTGTAGTTGAAATAAATTAGAAGAGAAAACAAACAACTGTGAAGATTTTCAAACTTTTTCAATCGACTGTAGGGACAGATGCATTTTGTGCAGGACAACTAAATTGAAAATAAATAAAACAACTGTAAAGGTTTTCAAATTACGGTAAATTTAAAATTTGATAATTTCCAGCGACGTATATCTTTTAATAACGTACAGTGGAACCTCTATGGCGCCTTACAGTGCCTCGCGTTGCGTGTTCGCAACTCGAGCTGTACAACTCGAGTTGTGAACTCGCAACGCGAGGCACTGTAAGGCGCCATAAACCTCGGTTCTCGAACATATTCCGTGCCAGGAGGTAGTTCAAACCGATTTTTGCAAGATCCTAAACAATTTTTCTTATTGAAATAAATGTATGAACATTTTAATCTGTTCTAAGGCGAGAAAACAACATCGGTAAAGTATTTTTTCAACATTTTACATCATAAACTGTACTGCATACTATAAATAAAAACGGGTAGATATAGATCGTGTTTAACATTAATAAAGGGTTTTCTATTTATGATGATGGAAAAAGAAAACAAATGTGAACATTTCGAATGTTTTTATCTTAAACATAAAAAACATTAAAGGGTAAGATACCGTACCAAAAATGGCAGAAATGGATAGTGAAACAGCGAAAAATGCAACAGATCAGTTACATCAAAAATCGTTGAAAATTTTTTTTAAACAGTAATGGTCAAGAACCAAAGCATTCGAAAACCAAAGTTCCTCTGTATATAATCAGTACACAAATCGCCAAGTTTTAATTTCAGGAGAATCTATTGTTGATACCGTTTTGCTAAAAACAAATTAGCCCTAGTATGGCGAAGACGAAAAAGCATCGCGTTTCATGGAGCTAAAAGTGTTCGTAGAGTTTCAATTAATACGTCATTTTTGTGTGAAAACGGGAAACTAAGTATACGTTGTGTAGTATGCGCTATATATGGCAAGAGCTTTTGTGGTCTCATGGTTAGAGAGTTTGATTGCAAATCTGCGATCACATTCTTTGTGAGTTCATATCCAGCATAATGTGAATCTTTAATTCCAATATTTTAATAGCTAAAGCCTGACATACCGAAAACCGACTTTGAGAAATATATACATATATACTAGCTGTGCTACCCGGCGTTGCCTGGGGAATAGAAAAGTCTTTGGACAGAAAATTGATTTGTATTTAACATATAAAACAACATTTGCCATTCTAACTTTCAAACTACACATCATGAGAAAAGCATTTTGTCTTATAAACAATGAGAAGTGGTGAGAGTTTTTGCTATTGGCCTGTGCACTATTAGCCAGTACGTTTAATAATGTGAGCAACAGCTTCTCATGACGTTATGCTATGACCCGCGGCATACGCAAAGCAGTTAGGTAGCTGCTCTCATATAATGACTTATATTGGCAAGCTAGCTATTCGATTTCTGTAGTCTAGTGGGTAAGGCGTCAGACTGGTGAACGGCAGGGTCCGAGATTGAATCCTCTTTGGTACAGAATATTTATTCCAAGAGTTTTAAGATCTATAGCCGAACAATTAATCCTACAAACTTTGAGAAATATATAAATAGAAGATGGACATAAGAAACATAAGATATATGTATACATGTATATGAATCTCGGTGTTTGTTATTCGTGTGTCCAGTTGGAGTGATAAAGTTATAGGAACGAAAATCCACTTCATATTGAAATTGAACTCTTAACCTCCATTTTTCTATACATGTGAGCTAACCACTAAGCTACCTGGATTGTTTGCAATGGAATAATTGTGCACATACTTATTACACTTGCCAATCTTTAATGGCAATTGGTTAATACATGTATGCTTCCCGCTTGAACTAATTTACTAAAACACAAAGTTTACAAAAAAAATACATAACCAGATTTCCTCAAAATCATATACAGTCAAACATGGATAACTCGTCCACGGATAGTTCGAACACATGATTAATTCGAACGGTTTCTTTGGTCCGTTCCCACGTAATGATAAATTGCTATAGATAACTCGAACTCAGCACTGTTAATTCGAACTGTTTTTTTGCCCAACGGCTACCGAAACGGTTGTTATCGCTTTAGAAAATCACTTTATTCAAAGCCATAGAGGTAAACCTCATCTTTTCGTAATTCATAAGCGTTGTTATTACCACCATCGGCAAAATATTTTTGTCAACGACTTTTCTAAAGGTTTGGTCAAATTTGATTTATACTGCTATACGATGAATAGCACGGGCTTGCCGGGTCACGCGCGCAAGGATTTTCGCCACGCACATACAAAACAAAAACAGCATGTTGTTTTGTATGTGCGTGGCGAAAATCCTTGAGTGCGTGACCCGGCTAGCCCGTGACGAATAGTTTTCCGACGTTGATTCCGTGTTGAATCAACGTTGGAATGTTGAATGTTTAAAACGTCTTAAAAATTGTTGTAAGTAATTAAACGTATACGTTGTCTTAGCTAAAAAACTATTCATCGTTTGACCTAAACACAGAATACGTATGTACATTCAATAAGTATCCATTCAAAAAGCGCGAGTGATATACAATGTACCGTAAAACCTCGTAAAACTTCTAATTGAACTGCCTCGGAGTGTTGCTCTTAACGAATCCCAGTTAAAGTAAGGTAATCTTTGCATAAACTTCAAGAAAAATCGGCAAAATTGATCGTGGGTAAAACGCTCAAAAGAAAAAGATGTCTTTTCTTTTGAGCATTTCAACAACGATCAAGTTTTGTCAATGTCAATCTAAAAAACGTCCTGGCAATAACATCACCTCAAACAACAAACCAATCTCAAGTGATAGAAAAATCTCTATACTTTTTGATGAAAACGTTTTAAACTTTACATTAGAAGCATTTAATTTGAAACAAGCCATTTGTGCCTTTGATTTATATTATAGTTTGCATATGTACATGTATCTACTAATAATAAGTAAATACATGGACTTGTGACAGTGCTCTGATAACTTGAACGCTCTGATAATTCGAACACTTTTGCTCGGTCCCATGAAGTTCGAGTTATCCATGTTTGACTGTATATATATGCACTAGCTGCATTACCCGCCTATGGGAACAGATTCACGTGCAGCAAGAGGTTTATTGAGAGTTGTCTTTCATACTGTAAAACAACTCCAAATATGCAGTCTACTGAAATTGTTGCCCTGATCAGGGTATGCATACACATATACATGCCAATAATGTTGGGGGGAACAACAGAAATCTACAATTTGTTTTACAGCTAGATGAGTGTAAAATCTAGTAAATATTCTAGATTCATGCGTCTAGATTCATGCATCTGTTCATACCCGTCTATATTTGCAGTTGATGATCGCACACTTTTGCCGCCGAACCGCTGACTCGGCCGACCAGTCTTTACCCACCGAGCAGTTGACAATTGCGCTCTTGCACTCGCTTCGCAATCACCTTGCACTCGCCTCGCAATCAATCGCCTCGCACTCAGTCACCTTGCACTCGCCTCGCAAATAATCGCCTCACACTCAATCGCCTTGCAATCAATCGCCTCGCACTCAATCGCCTCGCACTCGCTTCGCAATCAATCGCCTCGCACTCGCCAACTTATTCATCCAGAGCGCCGCACCTGGAGACTCTCGCTGCACTCGGGGCAAAAAAGGTCTCACGCGCATCCCCAAGTGATGCCACGGCTCCAAATGCGAACCGCTAGCTGCATTACCTGTCCACGGGAACAGATTCACTTACAGCAAGAGGTTTATTGAAAGTTGTTTTTCATACTATAAAACCACTCCAAATATGTAGTCTACTGAAAGTTTTTGCTTTGATCAGACTATGCATACACATATGCAGTCATACATGTCAATAATGTTGGGGAAAACAATGGAAATCTGCAATATGTTTTACAGCTAGTCTACAATGCATCAGTCTCAAACCACTCAAATCGGAGTTGCCCTATTTGTGTACAGAGAACTGATAATGAAATTGACATTGCTAGGCAAACTGAAGTTCTTCAAACTGGCAGTATTGAAGAATTTTGCATCTTTTAAGAAATTATACAAAATATTTTGCTATCGCCAGCATTTATTGAATGGAGACTTCTACATGCTTAAAACACTAATCATGGCTCACAAGTTCTTCGTCCATAGCCTGTGTTTTGACATGGTATATACAAACAGTAATGAAGTTGTGTCGATAAAATTTATATGTTTAACAGCACAGATAGTATGATGTCAAGGCAGATACAGCATTAGCACCTTACAATAATAAAACGTAACGCCAACATGATAGCTTTTTTATGAGATACAATAAGGAAAACAAATGCATGAAAATATATATATACTGAAAAATATGTTAGAAAATGCTGCATGCGGATAATATGTAGGTATAGCAGAACATGAAAAACATAGTATGACATAACAATAACATAATGTTAATTCAATGCAAGCATGGCATAACAATAACACAATGTTGGTTCAACACAACACTTATGGATAGGTAACATTTTTTGTTTTTCTGCCTGGTGTATGAACATACAGTTTTCGGCTTGTGCCTACTTTTGAGCAGGCGACGTACAGCTGGTCATGGCTAAAGCAGGGTGACAGTAAGTCGATACCAGCAGCTCTCTTTCTTCTCACCATCACCTATCGCAACCCTCGGAGTACCCGTGCAAGTTCTGTAGTAGTAAGTTACAGTAGGCCTACTCGTAGCTGAAAAGAAAATTAGTAACTCAGCTGCTGAAGGAATTGAACATGATTACTATCACGAACAGTGGCAAATCCAACGTTATTAAGTAGTGGAGGTGTGGTAATTCGTAGACAAGAAAACATTGAATGAGAAGTACTTACCTTTTTGAAGTAGAAATTTAGTAAGTAAAACACAGTAACAGTACCCGTGCAAGTTCTGTAGTTCTGTAGTACTCGTAGCTGGAAAAAAATTGAAAGTAACTCGGCTGCGGAAGGAAATGAACATGTTTACTATCACAAACAGTGGCAAATCCCACGTTTTTAACCCTTCACTGAAGTAGACTCATTTATGCATTTTCTATGGTCGAACGCAGTAGACGCATTTTGGCGACGTTCCCAGCAATTGCTAGTGACTGAATTTTATTATTCGTTGATAACATAACCAATGATCTTATGTTGATGACATTATAACCGATTCAGATTTTTGTGATTACACAAATAATTAAAATAGCAATAGCAGCACTGACTCTGATGGTGGTGAAAGGTTTTGTGAGAATAAGGAACATTGTAGAGGATCGTTTTAGCTTCGTAGCTTCACATCGCTTTATCAAATTATGCACAAAATATACAATGTAGATACAAAGAAATTTTGGCATAGCAGTGTTTGTTAACATGTTGGCAAAATGAAATATATAACCAAAACAAACGTTCTAGATAGAGTTTAAAGGTTGACTTGCAACAAAATTCACATTACTTTTATTTGGTATCAAAAGATTTACCATGTCTTACTCTGCTGTGTTGTAGGTGCCAAATATGTGGAAATGGGATTACAAGCTCTTAAAAGCTCAAAAACGAAAAGCCGCCGTAGATTGGAATCTCTTTATTTCGATGACGTAGTCATGAAATTTGGTTATTGTCTTGTCACGTGATGTTATCACGTGAATTGAAAGGCCAATAAAAAGCTCAATATAAAACTTATCGTAGCACTAGTTTATGACAAACACTTCAGGTTTTACCGAAGACCCCGTATCAAATATAGATGCTCGCTACTTTACAGTTTTGTTTCGGTTTGGTCTAATCAGCAAGTCGTAATCTGATCATGTGACCCAATACTTCGCAATTAATTTCTGCAGCACTTTTCAATTATCACAAGTGACCAACAGGCTCGTCATGATTATCAGACAATGATATGTACTTCTTCAAGCTAAGGCTAAAAAATTAAACGAGTTTTTACGGTAAGTTATAAGGTATCACTGCTAAAAGCGACAGCATTACAATGACGATAAAACAGACACGTAAGAACAATAGACATGGTTTTATTGAATGCGTGAAGTATATTTGTGAAAATATTTTGACGAATGAGGTTGCATGAAAGTGTAAACAAAAATCATCCTGGAACAACTACGTCCCATTTGAGCCATTTTGGAAAGCGAATCCAAACTATGGCGGTCTCGTGTGGCTGCGATTAACTGTTCGTTTTTTAGCTTTTAAGAGCTTGTAATCACATTTCCACATATTTTGCACTTACAACACAACAGAGTAAGATATGGTGAATCTTTTCATATCAAATAACTGTAAAATGAATTTTGTTGCAAGTCAACCTTTAAAATTGAAAAAATATTGTATACATATCATGAGCAATATCGGCAAAATGGCTGGCAGTAGGTTGATAGCTAAATCTGTCCGTGGACGCAAGTGAAAGGGTTATGTAGTGGAGGTGTGGCAATTCATAGACAATACAACATTGAATAAGAAGTACTTACCTTTTTGATGTAGAAATTTAGTAAGTGAGAACAGTGTTTTTTCCAGTGGCTGCAAGAAACAAATGTTCACGTGACCTTCTCGGTACACGTTGGCAGTAAATATTAATTGCATGTAAATTACTACTCATTAATTTATTTTATTTAATGAATAGTACATTTGTATAGCTGTATAGGCACCTTTGCATAGGCCACAGAACTCAGGACGGTGCTTTTCAACACGGCAGCAACTTTGCTGTTTGAAACGGAACAGTGCCGTTGGGCACTGTAAAGAGGAGTGCTAACCGGAGATTTCGGTTAATGCGCCCTAGCGGTGAAAGAAAAACCACAGAATTGCCGCACCTTTAATAAGCCGCTTGGCTCAAATCATCAGAAAAAAGTAGCGGAGAATAGTCCGAAAGTATTTACAACTCATATTAATTCAGTTGGCTTCGTACGACCTAATGGAAAAAAGAAAGACCGCTCTATAATTTATTTACTACTCATATTAATTCAGTTGGCTTCGTACGACCGAAATTCGTACAGCGAAAAAAGAAAGACCGCTCTATAAGATGAGCAAACATCTACACACAAAGATTGCCGCTTGTATAGTAGATACTAGCTGTGCTACCCAGCGTTGTCCGGGTAATAAACATTTTTTTGGACAAAAATTGATTTGTATTCAAGTAAGCAAATAAGTGTGTGTGTGTATTTGTCTCAGTAAGAGAAATAAAAATGTTTGTATATATGCTCATAAAAAACTGATGCTGACTGAAAAATACATAAATAAAATACAAATATAAAAGCA
This sequence comes from Watersipora subatra, assembly GCF_963576615.1. Taxonomy (NCBI): domain Eukaryota; kingdom Metazoa; phylum Bryozoa; class Gymnolaemata; order Cheilostomatida; family Watersiporidae; genus Watersipora; species Watersipora subatra. The sequence continues at coordinate 42,091,853 of NC_088714.1, read as the reverse complement.
TAAAAATCATGTAACTTGTTACAACGATGATTAAGATATGATATACACTTAGATCTAAAGCAGTGTTTGCGTAGGTTCACTTTAAATTTTATCGTAAACTGACATTCTGAGGGTAGTTTTGTCAAACTAATAAGATTTGTGTGGCATCTGATGTTATTAACATATAACAACATTTACTATTCTAACTTTCAAACTACATATCATGAGAGAAGTGTTTTGTGTAATTGAAATAAATTGAGAAAAAATAAAAACAACTGTAAAGGTGTTCAAACTTTGTCAAACAACTGTAACCTTAAAACTTCATATCACGAGAAAAAGGTTTTGTACAGGACAACTAAATTAAAAATACAAAAACAACTGTAAAGGTTTTCAAACAACTGTCAGTTTAAAATTCTAATAACTAATATTCAATACGATATTTGCTTTACTAGGGACTGATGAATAATGTTAGATTTTGCAGTGACATAAATGAAAAGTGCAATGAAACCAAAAGTTAGAAAACAACTACACATATTTGGAAATGGAAACAATCTACTCCAAACTAAAAACACCAAAACAAACTACAGCTTAACACAAATGACTACAACAAACTGAAAATCTAACTCGAAGTTTCTACCATTACGAAAAGATTTTTTAGTGTTGCAGTATAAAGCCCTAGTTCCATTGCTGTCTTCAATCTCAATAAAAAACTTTGTCCCATCCGACAACTTTTTGCTGTCACGATTAATGTGTAGTGGCTACAGACCTGCCAACCCTGGAGTGGAGAAAGGAGTGAGAGTCTATTTTGGGGGCAATAAAAACGCGAGGATTTGATAAGTGGGGTAAATTTTCATAGCGTATAAAAACACCACAGCAAAAGATAATATAACTCCATATGGAAACCACATGTCGTGGAGGTGGGGGTTATTGATAGATGAGAATGCCACAAATATGTTTATACATAGTTGTTTATTAGTAGTGAGTATATGATTACTACTGGCACCTACTTGAAGATTGGGGCTATAAACAGGTTTTCTTGGGTAAAAGCGGCAATTGCGTGACACGGGCATCAGATGCGTGAGGCATGGGGCAATCGCGTGAGTCTCACGCCCAATGCGTGAGAGTTAGCAGGTATGAGTGGTATAACACTTCTGGCTGCACATCTAATTAGTTTTGACACTGCTATATTTACCTGTAATGGTATATGCGTAGTATTTGTAGTGGCAGCAGTAGTAATTATAGTAGTGTTATTTATATAGTGTGCACACACGGGCCCGTGACGTGTTTGACGAGTACTAAACCATTAATCATAAAGTTACTCTAAGAGTCGTGAAAGGCTTCTTGTTGATTGTCTTTTTTACATGTGGATGATTGATAGTTGATGCGCATGTGTGTAAGTCTGTACGCATCAGTGTTGATAACTGATATGATAATGTAGAAGTAGATAACCACTAACTATGTGTAACAATATAACGAGAAGATAATTGCTAACTGTGTATAAGAATAATCATGCTAATGATACTATATACATTACAGACAAGCTAGTGTAAGAGGCAGTTTGGTATTGTACGGTACTAACACCTTATCAGTAGAAAGAAGGTTTTTTACTTTGTTTGAAGGCATCTTCACGATGTTCAGACCACTCCCATGTTGTGCTCTTACTAGTTAACCTATGTAGAGGATGTAGTGCGCTGACTAGATTGGGCAAGAATTTCTGGTAATAGTTTGTTAGGCCTAGAAATGAGCTTAATTCACTGACATAATGAGGTGTAGGTGCGTTTTGAACAGCATTCACCAGTGTTTCTGTGGGGTGCGGGCCATCTTTGTCTATCCGGTGCCCAAGGTAAATAATTGAGCTTTGTAGAAAAGAACATTTCTCTTTGTTAACACCCAGTTTGTGATTGTGAAGTCTTTTTAGTACTATGTCCAGTGTCTTATGACGGTCTTGATAGTCTTTTCCGGTAATAAATATGTCATCCTGGTAACGCATGACATTGGGAATGTCTCGCAGGATACAGTCCATTGCATGCCGGTAAATAGCTGGAGCTGTAGATGTACCATGTGGTAAACGATTGTATTGGTAGAGTCCCATGTGTGTGGTAATGGCGACATATTTTCAGATTGATCGTTAAGCTTAATTTGAGCGAAAGCTCGAAATAAGTCAAGCTTAGAAAATAGTGTGCCTTCACTGATTTTCTCTTGTAAGTCGTCTACAGAAGGCATAGGATACGTATCAGTTACTAAATGTGGGTTGAGTGTAACTTTGAAATCTCCACAGAGTCTGATTGTTCTGCTTGGCTTAATCACGGATCCTATAGGTGTTGTCCATTCACTGTGTTCAACTGGTGAGATAACGTTTTCCTGTAACAGCAATGTTATCTCTTCCTCAACTTTACTTTTAATTGCAAAAGGCACAACACGGTATTTGTGATAGTATTGCATGGTATATAACATGTATTGGTGTATAACATTGCATGGTATATAACATGTATATAACATGGTATTGCATCCTTCTTGAGGTTGGTACTGGCCTGAAGTCCCTTAAATTCGCCTAGTGAATAGCTGAACAGCTGTGGATACTTCCCTGTTAGTTCTAAGATAATGCTATCGTCACTTGGACTTGCTGACACATGTATATGATGCGTCTGACTCCCTATCTATGACCAGTCTAAAGTGAAGTGCTTGAGCATGTCCCTCCCAAAAAGAGGTACTCCACTGTTTTCTCTTATAACATACAATAAGACCTCTGCTTTTTGGTCTAGATACTGGACAGTGGTTGTTAGCTTACCTTTAGACACAAGATATTTACTAATACCGTAAGGTGTGACGTTAGCTGGCTTGAGGTCAAGTTCAGGACAAACTTGTTTATACAAAGTGTACGGTATTGTTGAGACCCCAACTCCAGTATCCAATTCCATCTTCACTTCATGTCCATTTATGAGAGTGTTTACCATTATCGCTGGTATTCTTCCGGATATTGAACATATGTGTGCAATTTCAGCAGATTCCGCATCCCTATCTTGTAGAGCACTGGTTGTGGCTTGAAGAGTATGAGTGTTCCTAGCTTGCATAAAAACGGTCTTTTGCCTTGAAGTCTCTGTCTTGATTCTGGATTTGCTGCCTTCCTCTCACAGACAGCTTGTAGATGTCCGTTTAGACGACAGTTGAAACACTCGGATTACAGGTGTGGACAGCTCTTTCTCGTGTGCTGAGTACTACCACATGAACGACAAGGTCCTTGCAATGTCAAGGTGTCCGTGTTTTTGCTGAGTGATGATACATCCATGTTAAGAGAAGTTGAGTTAAGTGAGGACACCGGAACAGTTTGTGGTGAATGAGGCTTTCCATTCATACTTTGAAAACTTTGTCGGCTTGTTCCATACCTCCAGCTATTTCTAAAGCTTCATCTAGTGTCAATTCAGCCTCAGACAGAGGTTTTCGGTGTGTGCTGTCGGAAGAGATGCCACACACAAACCGATCTCTCAAGACACTTGGTCTAAAATATGCATGAAAGTTACAGTGCTCTGAAAGTGATCGGAGCTGCGCTATGAACTGGTTCATTGTTTCTTCTGGTAGCTGATTCCTCTGATGAAAACGGTACATCTTCGCAATTTCTAGAGGTAATCGAGACAAGTGATTAGTTGAAAGCTGAGTAACTGCATCAAGATCTCTGTTTTTGAGTATATCTGGTGCTGTGAGGCTGCGCAAAAGACTATGTTTTAGGCCCTATCACACTTAGGAAAGAAGCTTTCTTTTTAGCATATGTGATCCCATTTGCTACAGTAAACATTTCAAATCTTTCTAAATAGAGACCCTGAAGAGTCATCATACAGGTCCATGTGTCCTATGGATCATGCCATTGTAAAGGGTTTATTTTTAGTCAAAAAAGAGAATTAAATGAAATGCACCCAGTTATTTTGGTTGTGTCGTTGAATTGTGTCAAACTTTATTATTTTACTGCACAGAACATAATATGTTAGAACTGATACAGTTTGCATTCTTCCAGACTTGGTCTGTGTATATGTTCGCTTTGTTGATATTTACATTAATAGAAGGTGTGTGCTCGACCAAGTGAATCCCATCCTCGTCGCCATTTGTTATGTTTACCTGTTATGGTAGATGTAGTGGCAGTAGTAGATGTAGTATCTGTAGTGGCAGTAGTAGTAATTATAGTAGTGTTATTTATATAGTGTGCACACACTGGCCCGTGACGTGTTTGACGAGTACTAAACAGTTAATTGTAAAGTTACTCTAGTAGTCGTGAAAAGCTTCTTGTTGAGTAATTTTTTTACATGTGAATGATGATAGGGGATGCGCATGTGTGTAAGTCCGTACGCATGCGTGTTGATAACTGATATGATAATGTAGGAGTAAATAACCACTATGTGTAACAATATAATGAAAAGACAATTGCTAACTGTGTATAAGAAAAATAATGCTAATGATACTATATACATTACAGACACCAAAAGGAGTAAACCGCGCATTAACTGTGGTCAATATTTATTATCAGATTCCAAATAGTGTGTTAATATTAATATAAACGAATTGGCCATAAATATGTCTTATATCGATATAAGCTTAGCATTACGTGGCCATATCAGTATATCGCGCTGCTATATGTTATAGCATACGTTATAGTGTGTATGAGAACACCCGCAAATACGACGTTTGGTATGGTGCAGTGGTAAAGAGCTTGGATGTAACACTTGTGGGCGCCGCTTTGTGAGTTCAAGTGCTTGAGATAGCGGAATACTATTTCCAAGATTTTAATGGCTAAAGCTGGGAGCACACGCAAACATTGAGAAATAAATAGATACAGCATAAACTTTATGAAACTTACTGCACACAGAAAGTAACAACTACCTTCATTTGAATGTTAGGTGGAACATAAATGTTGATTTTCGGCGCAAAAACTTTTTCTATTACGTATTCAGCTAGTTCAAAGATGTTTTTATAAAGTGAATGATACAGTGAAAAACTAAAATCACTCTATTATGCCAGTGTCATTGAGAAGTACATCTAACAAATGAAAAAACCAATTGATTTACTGGTAATACAATTAACAAAATGCGAACGATAAGATGCAAGTAGAATTGCAACAAGCAACAATTCTTAGATGTCATTGATATCTTAGTAATAGTTAATTTTTATCTATGGCTCATTTTAGAATAAGATATGAGACTTCCTGTGGTTAACTTTAGAACAAGATATGACACCACCTGTGGTTCACTTTAGAATAAGATATGACACTACCTGTGGTTCACTTTAGAATAAGATATGACACTACCTGTGGTTAACTTTAAAATAAGATATGACACTACCTGTGGTTCACTTTAGAATAAGATATGACACTACTTGTGGTTTACTTTAGAATAAGATATGACACTACCTGTGGTTCACTTTAGAATAAGATATGACACTACCTGTGGTTCACTTTAGAATAAGATATGACACTACCTGTGGTTCACTTTAGAATAAGATATGACACTACCTGTGGTTCACTTTAGAATAAGATATGACACTACCTGTGGTTCACTTTAGAATAAGATATGAGACTACCTGTGGTTCACTTTAGAATAAGATATGAGACTACCTGTGGTTTACTTTAGAATAAGATATGACACTACCTGTGGTTCACTTTAGAATAAGATATGACACCACCTGTGGTTCACTTTAGAATAAGATATGACACTACCTGTGGTTCACTTTAGAATAAGATATGAGACTACCTGTGGTTCACTTTAGAATAAAATATGACACTACCTGTGGTTCACAATAGAATAAGATATGACACCACCTGTGGTTCACAATAGAATAAGATATGACACTACCTGTGGTTCACTTTAGAATAAGATATGAGACTACCTGTGGTTCACTTTAGAATAAGATATGACACCACCTGTGGTTCACAATAGAATAAGATATGACACCACCTGTGGTTCACAATAGAATAAGATATGACACTACCTGTGGTTCACTTTAGAATAAGATATGAGACTACCTGTGGTTCACTTTAGAATAAGATATGAGACTACCTTTGGTTCACTTTAGAATAAGATATGAGACTACCTGTGGTTCACTTTAGAATAAGACATGACACTACCTGTGGTTCACTTTAGAATAAGATATGACACTACCTGTGGTTCACTTTAGAATAAGATATGACACTACCTGTGGTTCACTTTAGAATAAGATATGACACTACCTGTGGTTCACTTTAGAATAAGATATGACACTACCTGTGGTTCACTTTAGAATAAGGTATGAGACTACCTGTGGTTCACAATAGAATAAGATATGACACTACCTGTGGTTCACTTTAGAATAAGATATGAGACTACCTGTGGTTCACTTTAGAATAAGATATGAGACCACCTTTGGTTCACTTTAGCATAAGATACGACACTACCTGTGGTTCACTTTAGAATAAGATATGAGACTACCTGTGGTTCACTTTAGAATAAGATATGACACTACCTGTGGTTCACTTTAGAATAAGGTATGAGACTACCTATGGTTCACTTTAGAATAAGATATGACACTACCTTTGGTTCACTTTAGAATAAGATATGAGACTACCTGTGGTTCACTTTAGAATAAGATATGAGACTACCTGTGGTTCACTTTAGAATAAGATGTGACACTACCTGTGGTTTACTTTAGAATGAGATATGAGACCACCTGTGGTTCACTTTAGAATAAGATATGACACTACCTGTGGTTCACTTTAGAATAAGATATGAGACTACCTGTGGTTCATGTTAGAATAAGATATGACACTACCTGTGGTTCACTTTAGAATAAGATATGAGACTACCTGTGGTTCACTATAGAATAAGATATGACACTACCTGTGGTTCACTTTAGAATAAGATATGACACTACCTGTGGTTCACTTTAGAATAAGGTATGAGACTACCTGTGGTTCACAATAGAATAAGATATGACACTACCTGTGGTTCCCTTTAGAATAAGATATGACACTACCTGTGGTTCACGTTAGAATATGATATGACACTACCTATGGTTCACTTTAGAACATCGATCTCCTATTTTTTTGAATGACAAGGGCAATGTTGCACAGTTAGTTGAGAATGAGACAAAAAGGGTCATATTATAATAAAAAACATACATATTCGCTATTTATGAAAACGATATGTTAGTAGAAGGGCATTCTACAAAGAGTCCAACGTTTTTACACAGCAACATTAAAAAACTCACCCAATGCTCTTTGAATTTTTCCTGTCTCTTCTTTACATTATCTGATCAAAACATGATTTCTTTTTGGGGAGTGAAATGCGCCGATAATTTTTAGAATAGCTACTGTCGCGATATTTATTTTTCATGTATAGAAAAGATGAAATCTGGATTCACATCGCCAAGTTGTCGTGAATGGAACAAAATCTTTTAGTGCTTTTCGAGAGATTTGGATAACCCAGCCTTCACGATTAATTCATCCATCCCTACCAACAACAGCTCGCACCCCTAATTGGGATGCCTTGCCTTAGAATAAGATATGACTCTACCTATGGTTCACGTCGAGGCGGGTGGTGGTAATCAGTAATGTTGGTAGGAAGATTGGATGTATGTGGCAGGCTCTATAAGAGTAACTCGCTATAGCTTTGACAAATTATGCAAAAGTAAAACATGCTATTTCCTATTTTCAGGTATTGACTGTTACCTTTGCAAGCTAGCTCATGAGAGACCTCGGAGCACGTGGGAAACATTCAGTAAGGACTATGGATCACAAAACTGTCTCAACATTTTCTCTCCTTCTAAATATTGTTCATACTACAACTTGTCATGTGACAGTCACCGATCACAATGACCTCTTTAGCGTTTACTTTTCTTTAGACGTTTCCTCTAAAACACATTATGGTCATCAGACACTCATCATAGCCCTTAATACCGCAGCATCTTTGTTTTATGGATAACAGGAAATCCTTTGGCGGAATATTATTACCTGGCTAAAGTCTGACTTTCGTGTGTGTGTGTTTTATTTCATCAATTAGTAGAAATATAACATTAAGCAAAATAAAGATATAGTTATAATATTAAGTTAAACAAAATAAATGAAAGCTTAGTTCCTACTCGTTAAGGCATGATGAGGCCCACATGCGCAGTAGCACTGCATCTAGTTGAGGTGCTGGGCCCACAGAAATTGGTAAACTCAAACAGCAGGTCTGAATTAATCTAGGCTTAACAAATGGCTTTTCACATTAACTCCAAAACTAATAAATGCAGAGGTTTTGCGTAGTCTATTGGAAGACTGTTCCATTGTGATGGTACTCTGTATTCGATTGTTTTTTGACCTGAAGCAGTATAAAATAATGGTAAAGGTTGGATTGGTTTCTAAAAATCTGGTGTTATAGTGTGAAACCCTTCTTGAAAGCATTGGTTTCTCATAGCAAAAATTTATAATCATGGTTCATTGGTGTGGTCCTCTAATAAAAGAGGCTGCCCAAATAGATGTTTGGCTTAGAATTTCCCTATGACAGTGTTTATTAGAATTATATTGTAACTCATAATTGCTGACATCACAGACCCTTTGCATTCTCACTGATTTATACACTCAGTGATGTATGCACTCAATGATGTATACACTCAGTAATGTATATACTTAGTGGTGTATACACTCGGTGATATACAATCAGCGGTTATACATTCAGTGATGCATACACTGTGGTGTGCATTCTGAGGTAAGAATGTGTTAATATGCTAGCTAGTTTTTATAGAAATACTGGTTCCTTCTCTTTGAATAAGCACTGAAAGAAACTCTTTTAAATGGTTGTACCTTGTAGGAAGAGAGATTATTTGTTTTCTGTTGGTCACACTTTGTATAACTTTTATATAGCTAGTGAAGGAGTACTATGAAATATGGGAACACCATTTTTTTTACCCATATCTTATTACATTACAATATGCCCGCTTTTTTCACCCAAGAATGTGTCATAAAATATATTATCTAATTTTGCACCAAAGGTACAAATATGCATTGTCATGTTTGGGAACAAATGCAGGCTTTAGAATAAAAATTCCTTGGACCACCTGCTTTATAAAACAAGACATATTGAGCTTTAGCAATATCTAGGAGAAGACTTCTTTCAATGAGTTGACAAAAAGCTTTGTTCATAACAGCTTCATTGAATTTTGTCAGGTAGTAAGACATCCAATAGGATTACAGCAGACATACGGGACGCATTTTTAAGACCTTACCAATAATACTATGAACATGTCTGATAAACCTCACTATGAAGAGGTGCTAAACATAAAAGATAAGTTAGTCTTATGAGTTAGTCATAAACACAACGTGGAAAACCAAATACATAGATGTAATTGATAAAACCAAATACATAGATGTATTTGATAACACCAAATACATAGATGCATTTGATAAAACCAAATACATAAATGTATTTGATAAAACCAAATACATAAATGCATTTGATAAAACCAAATACATAGATGTATTTGATAATACCAAATAATACCTGTACCAGCACAGGTGCCAAACATACTAGAAATATTAGCTGAACTTGCCAAGTGTCAAATGTATTAGACATTACAGTCAACACTAGTCAACACTTACCATAACTATCAAATGTATTAAACATGCTAGTCAACACCTACCAAAAGTGACAAATGTATTAAACATGTTAGTCAACACCTACCAAAACTGTCAAATGTATTAGACATGCTAGTCAACACCTACCAAAACTGGCAAATGTCAAACTGTCAAAATAGTTTCCTAGGCATTGATATGTCTATCAACACCAAGGAAACTATTTTGGACAAATACATACTTCTGCCAGGTTTCAAGAACAGCGCATCCAGGGGCACAGATTAGATATTTAATGTTCAAAGAATGTAAAAGATTTATTGGATATAGCAGGGTTAACGCCAATGTATTGCCAAGCTGACCACAATCAGATCCAAAAAATGCAATGAAACAACATGAGCGAGAGAAGATAATCAGAGAAAAACATTCTATGTCCAGAAATGCTTGTCCCTCTTGTACAAGCCCATCAGGGTAGTGTCAAGGGAAGAGTGCTCTCTGAACCGCTCTGCGACTGACTGCACGAGACCGGCTGCTGATTGGTCATACTCGCAGAGAGTAACTTCACCATCTGAATTTATACATACACCTCATGTTTCTCACATAAGTTTGATTTAGTGAAACGGAAGGATTAATGATTGATGTTTGCTTATATAGACAACAAGCTTGAAGCTACTTATAGTCTTAGAACAAAATACTTTTGAATAGATGCTTTGAGTATTGAGAGCACCAGCTAGTTACACACTTCGCCGTACAAACTTTGGTGTACGCACCTCAGCATACACAACTCGTTGCATAAATCTCTTTGTGTAAACCTCAGTGTACAAATCAATCTAGTCTCAACATATATAAGGAGATGTGTACATACCACTGACAAACGTATTGCACTGAACAAGCATCTTTCGGGGCACCTTCCTGTTGAGGACAATCTGCCTCCAATCAGTAAACTTGAGTGTATCTGTGTTTGTCATGGCTGACAGGTCGTCTTGATACCATTGCTTTCCTTTAGTGTAATCTGCTGTTGCTTTGTACACCTACAAATCATACAGCAATAAAACATTAAACTGGAACAAGTATGTAGTGAGACCTACTGTTGCTTTCAATCTGTAAACTAAAAACATCCCAAAAACCTTAAATCATGAGCAACACCAATAGCTTTACATTGACTTAGCATGAGGGTTGGCAAAAACATCGATATTTAAAAAAAAAATCATATCACTGACATATATCATGATATTTATTGATATTTATGAAACATAACATTTTTGAAAAAAAATTTGAAGCTAGGTTTAACTTGTATGGTGTTTACATTGTGATTGGCGTATTTTATAGGTTGTATGGGACCAGTCAGCAATGTTTAATACCAAATACTTGATTTATTGTAGGCCTAGCATAATAATAATATTTATAAATATAAAACCATTCGTCAAACATTGGATTGGAAATCATGACATGAATGCAAAGTGCAAACAAAATAGTGCAAATAGTAAATACAAACTATGATAGTCCAAGCATGCTTTAATGTCCTATTCTTGTCTAGTTTGGGTATTTGTAAACAAACACCAGCTTGCCAGCCTTCATCCCACCAAGACAATTTCTCAACTTGCTGTGAACCAGTCCACATGATGAAAACACACACTCAACACTAGCAGTCAGAGTTACATCATCATATTTATAGATTTCATACTGAGCCAGAATCCTTTGAAGCTATTCATTGAAAGATTTTTACAAAAAATGATGAGATACTCTGTCATCTCAGTGAGTCAGTGTAATGTGCTTACAATTCTGTTCCTGGGGGTCAGATTGTTCAATTCAAAATCATGGACTATGAAGTTCAAAGGGTTTTCAGCAGGCTGGTCTTCAAATAAGGCAATAAAATATAGTTTAACATGAGATGAGAAAATCAGGTAAGGGAGATAGTGCTGGGACAATGGAATACAATTTAGATCTGAAAAACTCTTCTCAACTCAAACACTAATTAATTGGTCTAGCCAATGTCACCTCCTTGGTCTGGCTGTCTTTGTTTGTCTGTGTTGGGTAAGCCTAATAGGCCCCTATGCAAGTTTTTTATGATTTTAGGTATTATTTAGCATTTTTAGACTGTTAGCAACAGTTGTAAGGTGAAAACGGAATGATAAAATGGATATTTTTCCAAAATATCGATTTTTTTGACTAAAAAATATCATATCTATCGGCGATATATATCGGCGATATATATCGATGATATATATCAAGTGATATATATCAAACCAACCCTGCTTAGCATACAAGGGTATCAGCTTTAACCAACAAAAGTATTGATGCTCAAAATTGCTGAAATATAAATTACTAAACTAGAGGAAACGTGTATTAGCATTTAATAAGGTGCATGAGAGGTAGATTGCTATAATGTTGTAACAAATACATACAGTCCCACCGGACACACCAAGTTAATCTGTTCCAGTATTTGCTTCATATGTCAAAAACCACCACATGTTGGTGTAAATATTCCTATAACAACACATCACATTGTTTAGCCCTTTGAACCCTAGCCATTTTTGTCAATGCGTGTCAGTAACCCAGGGCAATCTGTCAAACGATCCCAAGTTTTTAAACTTTTATTAAATAAATCTAAACGTGCTCATAATACAATGATATTTGGTAAAACACCAGTAAAAAGTCGGGCAACTCACAACAAATGTCATCAAACAGAAAAAAACAGTACTTCACCATTATTCAAGCTAAAACCATAAAAGTTCGAAAGATTTTATAAAATTCGTAAAAACATCTACTGCAGTAGCATCATATCCATTGTGCACTTGTTTATTATCATTTCATGACATAAAATATACTGGAAAACTATAATTAGTATCATAAAATTTTTTATTTACATCACAATCATTTATGACCTACCAACAAATGAGCCATATCAATCTTTTCACAACATCGTTCTAATAAAATTTGTTATTAAAATGAAAGAAGTGGGTAAATATATTTGAAAACTGTTACAAATAGAAGTAAAATTTCCGATCTAACATCCTGTGCAAGAATTAATTTGATTGATTTCTGCTGTTAAAAACTTATAAAAAGCTTTGTGTAAACAAAGCCATGTGAATGCCGGAAATCCGGCCTTGAGGGATTATATATATAGCATTAAAATAAAGGCATTTTATAAAATTGGCTACAAATCTAAAGTAATAATCCAAAAAGTGTTTTTTCAAGTTTCTTTATCATAGAGACACAGAACTGGAAGTGTAGACACAGCGATACATAAATTTGAGTTTGAGTGATCAAAATTAGTTCAGTTTAATTTGAGATATAAGTTTACTCATACATTTTATTATTTTAAAGCATTCTGAACGTAGGTTGAAAATTATATAGTACATTGAGACAAAGAATAGATATAACTTTACAATCCAACTGAAACATTAGCAAGTAATGGCTACCAAGCGATTATAAATATGAATTTACTAGGGTCCAGTCTGAACAAATTTGTAAGCAAATTTTTGCTTTTCTTGCCAGTTAGTGGTTATGTCCCCTGCTCAAAAACGAACAGTTAATCGCCACCATCACGAAACTCCCATAGATTAGAATCTCTTTCCAAAACGGCCCAAATGAGACGTACTTGAACAAGATGGCTTCTGTTTACACTTTCATGCAACCTTATTCGTCGAAATATTTTCACAAATATACTTCACGCATTCAATAAAACCATTGTTCTTACGCGTCTATTTCATCATCATTGTAATTCTGTCATTTTGAGCACTGATATCTCAAAACCTACCGTAAAAATTCGTTTAATTTGTTAACCTTAGCTTGAAGGAGTGCATATCATCCTCTAATAAACATGACGAGCCTGTTGGTCACTTGTGATAGTCAAAAAATGCTGCAAAAATTACTCCACTGTTTGGCAGGAAGCATGGGTCAGATGATCAGATTACGACTAGACGATTAGACCAAGCTAAAACAAAACTGTAAAGTGGCGAGCATCTATATTTGGTAAGGGCTCTTTGATAAAACCCGAAGTGTTTGTTATAAACTAGTGCTAAGAGAAGTTTGATATTGAGCCTTTTATTGGCCTTTCCATTCACATGAGAACGTTACATGTCAAAACAATAACCAAATGGATTGATTACATCAGAGATATAAACTGATTCCGATCTATGGCGGTTTCGTGATGGCGGCGATTAAATGTTCGTTTTTGAGCTTTTAAGAGCTTGTAAACACATTTCCACATATTTTGCACCTACGTACAACACAGCAGAATAAGACATGGTGAATTCTTTGACACCAACTAACTGTAATGTGAATTTTATTGCAAGTCAACCTTCGAGTTAATACAGTTCAATTCATATTCATCGATTCCATTAAAACAAACTGGAGTCACAGAAACAGCATTCGGGTGGTCTAGTTAAACGAGCTCATTGTTTAAAATTTATTTAATATAGTAATTCAGGCAATTTTTTGTGTAAATACGGATGACTAGAAGCTCCACACTGACCATTTATTCTGCTCTGAAGATAAAAACATAAACCTGTTCTAAAGTCAACATCCGCTTCAAAGAATAAAATGTGATGCAATGAAAAATATCATATAATTACCTGAAGTTTCATTAGCATGTCAACAATAGCCTGTTTTCCTACGGTTGCAATCTTAGTTTTATCGAGACTGAGCAGAAGGTCTTGCTTGCCATCTTTACCAGCGCACTCAGTGATGTTAACCAGCCCCTCAGCCTTTAACATCACCTGTAGTATGGCGTACCTCGCCTGCATATGCGCCTTCAAGTAATTGGGAGACAAGTTGTATGAGGGGACATAGAATTATGGGTAACAACATAAAGCAACCAGACTCGCGAGGAACACCATGAGACGATTTACATCAACTTGTAATAAAGCCTACTTTTAGTTGTTCTCTCTGAACAATAAATGACAGCTGATCTTTGTAACACTATACTGGCTATTTACACCTGCATTGTATGTCTGTTTAGGTCTGTTTGCAAAAATAATAATATCTTATCTAAAACAAGCTAACATGGTCATTAAAAACCATTGCTAGGCAAATTGAAGAAGATCAAAACGGCAGGGAGTAATAGAAGTAAAGCGAATACTTAAATCAAATTGCCAGAAAAGCTTATTTTGTCAATCAGAATACAGACTGGACATCATTGAAAATATTGTGTTGAACACAGATACTAGATACTATTCATTATGAGAATGAATTGTTACCAGAGGCAATAGTTACTATCATACATTACTGAAGTGAACTAGCGCCATTGCTAGGATCAGAACTATCAAATCATCTACTGCTAGCGTATTAAAACAATCTGCATACACACAAACTCCTGTCCGTAGTAAGAGATAGAGCAAAGATAAACAGGTCTAACTTTTCATTTCATATTTTACTCTGGATTGTGAATGTTGAAAACTTCTTGATAGCGATGTATCTAAATTGTTTGCTTTTTATTGAACAAAGACACCGTCTAATGAGGGTAAGTTGGAAGACTGACCACTGATCAAACAATAATATGCTCAGCCTTCAGACACACAAACATCCTGTATTAAAAAAATCACAAGTATACCCAAAGTTTTCTACTAATAGCTGCCAACATTAAACCAAATATTTGTTAAACGGAATCATCAAATCATTGGCTACCAATGACTTTCTTACTAACACAAGGAACAGTGACAGGAACAGTGACAAAAACAGTGACAGGATGCCTTTTATCAACAAATATAAGTTCAAAAAAGTTATTGTTTGATTTAGCCTAAATGTAAGAAGCTCTGTTATGGCTGTTGTAATTCATTTATCATGAATTTGTCATAACTGGTTGCAATGAAGCCTGATGCAGGAAATACAGAAAATACCCCGGAATCACCAGTTGTGTTAGTTATGGGACATTTTTCAGGTAAATAAAAAAATTAAGGGATAGTAATTACTAAGACAAACACATAAACGTGTGTGGCGAGTGGCTACCCTAACTTCAAACCTGCAAAATCAAAATTCTGGTTTGCAGTTCAATTATTTCATTTTTGTTTATTTCAACATGAATTTTAGAACAAGATGCCAATTACTATAGAACTTTATTCAGTAAAAAATTCTGCTCTGGAAGACACGGCCCAAAACAGATAATGGCCTTATTATGGATGATTGTATTGGGATATGCTATGCATGCGTATTACCTGTCTCCAAGACTGGGTGTCAGGAGAGAAAAACTCCAAAGCAAGAAGCCCTGCCCTCGCCATACTAAGCCAATTAATGTATATTACGTGCTCAGCCTCCTCACCACTGTATCCAAACACGCTGTAAAACATTAACACAGTATATAAACACTAACACCGTAAATAAACCCTAACGTCGTATATAAACACTAATATCGTATATAAAGACTAACATCAGATATAAACACTAACATCGTATATAAACACTAACATCGTATATAAACACTAATGTAAATAAACACTAATGTCGTATATAAACACTAATATCGTATATAAAGACTAACATCAGATATTAACACTAATATCGTATATAAACACTAATATCGTATATAAACACTAATATCGTATATAAACACTAATATCGTATATAAACACTAACATCGTATATAAACAATAATATTGTATATAAACACTAACATCTACTATACGAGGTCTGTTAATTAAGTAATGAGACTTTTATTGCAGTGCTAAATATTTACAATTTATTCACAATTTGACTCTATCCCCTTCAAAGTAGTTGCCTTGGCTAGCCACACATCGCATGAATCGGAGTTTCCACTCCTCATAGCAGTGCTGGAACTCAGAAAACGTCAGCGCCTTTAGTTGCTCCGTCACAGCTGCCCTTATGGTGTTCAAGTCACCAAAATTCTGTCCCTTGAGGTGTTTCTTGACTTTGGGGAGTAGAAAAAAGTCACAGGGACTTAAATCTGGAGAGTATGGAGGATGTGGTACAACTGGTATGCTTTTCTGAGCCAAGAATTCTCTTACAGAGAGCGCGGCGTGGGAAGGCGCATTGTCATGATGCAACATCCAGTTGTCCTTGATGGCTGGCCTTGCACGAGCAACTCGTTTTCATAACCTTTCCAGGACTGTTTGGTAGAATAGGGCATTGATAGTTTGTCCTTCAGGTACAAACTCTTTATGGATGATACCTTTGCTGTCAAAGAAGCAGATGAGCATGGTCTTCACTCTTAATTGGCTCATTCTTGCTTTTTTGGGTCGAGGTGAGGCTGAAGTGCGCTATTCGAGACTTTGACGTTTTGTTTCAGGATCATACTCAAAAATCCATGATTCATCCCCAGTAACAACATTGGAGAAAAAATTTGGGTCAGTGTCAATTCTCTCTAGAAGATCAGAGCAAATGGCTCGTCTGTTCTATTTCTGTTCGAAAGTCAGATTCTTGGGAACAAACTTTGCCGCAACCTTCTTCATTTCCAGATCAACAGTTAAAATTTGATGGACAGTCACAGGATTTAACTGCAACTGTTCAGCAATCATCCTGACAGTTAAACAGCGGTCTGAACGAACTAATTCTCTGATTCGCTCAACATTTGCATCATTGTGAACGGATGATGGCCTCTCTGGCCGAGTGTCATCTTCGACAGAGTCCCTGCCTTCAGAAAATGCCTTGAACCACCTAAAAACCTGTGCTCTTGACAGAGCTGTGTCTCCATAAGCTTGTTGAATCTTTGAGTAGGTTTCTGTGGCAGTGTGTTGAAGTTTGACACAAAACTTAATTGCACAGCGTTGCTCAACTCTGCTGTCGCTCATTTTTGGAACGCATGTAGCAAATGTCCCTTACACTGCTCTCAGAGCCCACCTGTTACGAACGAGTATAACTGGAGTGGCTCAGAAGCTGGTCACTTGACGGGGGGGAATTTTCTGTTTTAGTCACGTCTTGCACATGCCCAGTTGCATTTAATCATGTATCATGATTAATATTAGACACTGGCCACAATGCTATATTCTATCACAGCAATATTGCAATAACCCACTACTAATAACCCAATACTGTTAAGAAATATAAGATAAGATATTATGCAAAAATGTGCATAAATAGTTGCAGAATCTTGCATAAGATTATTGTACACAGAGGGGTATTTGGAAAATGTATAGAAAAATAGAGAAATGTATAAAAAAAATATAAATCTCGAAAAAATTGGTAAGATTTGGCATGAGATATTAAATATTAGACAAAAACAGAAAATTCCCCGTCACGTGACCAGGTTCTGAGCCACTCCAGTTATACTCGTCCACTTGTTACACCTATGAGTTTCCTAATTGCACTGCTGATAGATAAGCACCTGCACCATTATGGTGCAGGTAGTAGTATTATGATAGTAGTATAGCAGGGGAGTCCGCGGGGAATTCCCCATTCTAATGCTATCTGACTTGGCTCATTACTTGAAACATAAATCAGACATGCTGATTCCGATTTTGTACTCAAAATAAAGATTGGTCCACTAACCTTCAAAGTAATTTAGGCTTTTTTAAAGCGTTCTAATATCCGTTTCGAAAACAACACAATCGGCATTACAAGCTCCGCCCATAAATATGTGACGGAACCTAGCTTTTTCAGGAACGGAAGTTAGGAATGTTTAGTCCGATTTAGAATGATAGAGATGGGTGTCTTAAAACCCATTATTATCTAACTCCAGCCTGAAAAATAATTTCAGTTTTTTATGAAAAGTATATAAACTATTTAAAATTGCTCATAGCTTGTTACATGATGTTCAAATGGGCTGAACGCCGAGAAAAATGAGCTCAAAAAGCGCGGTTTTATCACAAGCTAGCGTTGTTATCGCGCTTTTTTAAATATGCAATGCTAAATAGCTTATCTACCTTTCAGAAAAGACTGATATTATTTTTAAGGCTGAGTTTAGATATTAATGCATTTTAAAACACCCATCTCTATTATTCTAAATCGGTCTAAACATCCCTACGTAACTTCTTTCATAAAAAGCTAGGTTACGTCACGTATTTATGGGCAGAGCTTGTTGTGCCGATCGTGTTGTTTTCGGGACCGATATTAAAACGCTATAAAAAAGCCTTCATTACTCTGAAAGTTAGTGGACTAATCTTTATTTTGAGTACAAAATCGGAATCAGCATGTCTGATTTACCTAAAAAATACGATGAAAGTTGTTCGTGACAGTTATGGTTTAATTAACAGACCTCGTATAAACACTAACATCGTATATAAACAATAACATAAGATATAAACACTAATATCGTATATAAACACTAACATTGTATATAAACACTAATATCGTATATAAACACTAATATCGTATATAAACACTAATATCATATATAAACACTAACATCGTATATAAATACTAACATCGTATATAAACACTAACATCATATATAAATACTAACATCATATATAAATACTAACATCATATATAAATACTAACATCATATATAAATACTAACATCATATATAAATACTAACATCATATATGTGTCATAATCACAGAAACCATGGTTAAGTTGGGATTATAAGATTTAGAGTTATCTACACTAGCAGGAGAAAATTCTCAGTTATTTTGCAAAAAAAATGTTGAATCTAGCTTAATTACAGCAGATTTTATGGTCAAAAAACTGAATGCAAGTTTACCATTAATGCGAAAACATAGTTCCGAGAAAACTGGTGTTAAAGGTTGAGAAACGGAAACCAATGCACAATTTTGTTTACATTTCAAAACGTCATAGCAACCAATATCAAGAAGTTGTGATATTTATTTAGATTTCTGTATTTGTATTCGAAAAAATTATGCTGAATTTAAAAATCTAAACAGATTTCAGCTGGTTGTCATAGAAATAGCTGTATATTTATAAGAAAATGTATTACTTAATTTTGCAGATATTAAAAACGGCTTGACAGTATCGCGATATTGGGCACAGCCAAATCATCAACCAAATCTTTAGAAAAATAACAACAGTAACATATTGCACACCATCGATCACTATATACTTCGATCTTGTAAATTCAAATAAGTATTCCCATAATTAAATCTGATAATAATCTTATAAAAATCGAATAACTATTCTTATAATTAAATATTGTAATAATCTTGTAAGAATCGTTAGGAAAATACCATCGTAATTCCCTTTACTTTTCCTGCTTTTGACATCAGTTGAGATACCAAAGTACTCACTATAAGTGTCCAAAATGTCAAAGTTATCTTTAAAATTGGCAGAAAAGAAATGATTATATTTATCGGACGCCATTTTTCAGTACTTCCTGTTTAGCATAGCAACGGTTAACTCTTTAAGGACGAAGCCCGTGAAAGCCCGTCAAACGGGCAATGTCTCAGAGGCCGAACCCCGTGAAATCATGTTAAAATTCAGTTTACGATAGGCATTTTTAAAAATATTTTATTCTTTAAAAAGATCGTTAAAAATTAAAATTAATAGTTCCATCAAATTCGGTAGGCTTTATACTACTTGTTTGAGGCTACAAATAATCACTAATACGCATGTGCAAGCAAAACACGTTGTAAAAGATTTTATCTTCCTTTTTGGAAAGTTATTCATCGTGTACGCACGCGATTGTTCAAGCTCTGCTAAAAAGTTTGTTTAGAGGAAGACATCGGCTGGTTTGGAAGTGAAGAAGAAGATACTAGGTCAGAAAAATGTGGACAAGACGATGGAATTAAAAAAGATCAACAGAGTGAATTGGATTGCGAAAGTGACAGTGAAACGGCCGGCGACGAAACCGGGAGTATTTACGGATTTCCAAGAGGAGCTGACTTAAAACCAAAATAATTACGTTTTGCTGACAGCTTGGCAGGAGTAAAAGTTTGAATTTTTAAACAGGTAAGTTTTTTTATCATTTAAAGCTTTTTATAACATCGGCCATTGTAAATGTTATAATTAACGAAACGAATAAATATGGCTTTCAAAAACATTGCGATGCTTCGGAGCCTGTTGATGGTAAATACATCTGGCGAGTTATTGGTTTAGCTATGCATATATATTCTCAAAAAGCCTACTCTGTTGTCTTACTGCTCCACAATCCTTTATTATCTACGCTGATTTTTAATAAAAATTAAAAATAAAACAAAACAGAAACAGGTTTTCTTTTTGCTGACTATTTTGAACAGCCTGCTGGTAATAAATTGTTCAAGTTAGAAGATGTTTTTGCCATGATATACGACCGGTTATATTATGTTTTGCTGTCTGGTAAATTTATATCTATAGATGAAAGCTGGCATATGGAAAGGATGGCTCAGCTTCAGGCAGTGTATTCCATCTAACAGATCTAGATTTGGAATAAAGTTATTTGCACTCTGCGATGCTGTCTCTCGCTATGTGCACAAGTTGTCTGTATACATCGGTGAGGAGCGAGAGCAAGCTGAAGGCGCAGTGGAGTCACTTGTAGAGTATCTTTGTGCGAGTCATGTTTTGATCCTTGTCATGCTAACTAGATTTATTTACAAATTGTATTTTGTTTAGTTTCTGCAAATACTTCATTGCTTCGTATTGCTAGCTTGTACATCGTTGCATTCGCTGAAATGTCATAATCTATTGTATTTGTTGTGCATTAGTATGTTGTATTTGTGGTTTGTTGCTCTCCTCAGGGCACTCACCTAATCAAAGAGTTCAGTTCTTATATTGTTTTGCAATGTAGCAGTCCATGATTTGCTGTTTCTGCTTATAATAAATGTTGCTTCCTGTCTTTTGTTGCTTCACCAAATGTGTGAATACAGGCTCCCCACTCAATTTTGCTTGTACACAACCAGCTAATCTTTTCTGCAGCACACATGAATCTGTGCAATGAGTTTATATGCAAAATTGTTACTGGTACATATATCTATAGTTTCAATAAATACATATAAATCTGACTGCAGAAAATCATAACTGCGAATAAATAGATCTCGAAATGAAAAGACTTGCAAGCTACTTGGAGGAAAAGATCTCAGTCTGTAGGAAAATATCTCAGCTTTCAGATGCATAATCATTTGCAGTTTCATACCAATTTACATGTAAGTTATAGCGAAGCTTAGGCGACCCTGTCAGGACTCAATTTTCTGCTGGTCTTTTGGGTTGGTCGCTGAGAATTTCGCATAGCCCTCCCGTAATGCTTCGGAGCTCATAACTCCACTTTCAAGGCTCTCCAACGACCACTTTCTTTTGCAAATTGTTGTGAACCTATGAATCCTTGCAACCAGTATTTATAAAATATTGTCATTTACCTTTAACAATTAGAAACATGCAATGGAAAATGAAGCATGAAAATAAAAAAATCAATGCTTCAACAATCTGAGATTTTTGCTGGTAAGCATTTGCAAGCTATCTGCATAGAGAAAATATCAGCCTGTAGAGAAATTTCTCAGCTTTCTTAAGCATAATAATTGATGTAATTACCACAATTGTGATGAAAGTTATTGCAGTTTTTATGCAGCCATGTCGAAAGCTCAAATCGCCCTAGTAATTGCCCCGTCCGCTGGTACTTTCCTAGCCATAAGCCTCGCTAAAGGGTTAAGGGGGTTTTTCCGAGGATTAAAGACTTCTATTGGCTGAACGGACTTCGAATTCAGAAAGATCACTCTTTGATTGGTCCAGATGCACGTGTTACAAAAATCGTTACCAATATTATAAGTTCAGTTAGTGCAACTTCAAAGTCGGATAACTCAACTTCGTGATTTGCAACTTAACCATGGTTTCTGTGACCGCGACCCATATAAACACTAACATCGTATATAAACACTAATATCGTATATAAACACTAATATCGTATATAAACACTAATATCGTATATAAACACTAATATCGTATATAAACACTAATATCGTATATAAACACTAATATCGTATATAAACACTAATATCGTATATAAACAATAATATCGTATAAAAACACTAATATCGTATATAAACACTAATATCGTATATAAATACTAACATCGTATATAAAAACTAATATCGTATATAAACACTAATATCATATATAAAAACTAATATCGTATATAAACACTAATATCGTATATAAACACTAATATCGTATATAAACAATAATATCGTATATAAACACTAATATCGTATATAAACACTAATATCGTATATAAACAATAATATCGTATATAAACAATAATATCGTATATAAACACTAATATCGTATATAAACAATAATATCGTATATAAACAATAATATCGTATATAAACACTAACATCGTATATAAACACTAATGTCGTATATAAACACTAATATCGTATATAAATACTAATATTGTATATAAACACTAATATCGTATATAAATACTAACATCGTATATAAAAACTAATATCGTATATAAACACTAATATCGTATATAAACACTAATATCGTATATAAATACTAATATTGTATATAAATACTAATATCGTATATAAACACTAATATCGTATATAAATACTAACATCGTATATAAAAACTAATATCGTATATAAATACTAATATTGTATATAAATACTAATATCGTATATAAACACTAATATCGTATATAAACACTAATATCGTATATAAATACTAATATTGTATATAAATACTAATATCGTATATAAACAATAATATCGTATATAAACACTAATATCGTATATAAACACTAATATCGTATATAAACACTAATATCGTATATAAATACTAATATTATACATAAACAAAATACTAAACAACTGCATATGAAGAGTTAGTGTTCGCTATACGACTAACCTGAGTACATCAGGATCCAGACAAAGCAAAAGGCCCACACACTCCGCTCGACATTCCTCATAGGAAGAGCTCATGCCTGGGAACTTGTTATAGAAGGTCTCACCGGGCATATACCACGAGCTGATGGGTTCATTCGACAAAGGATTCAGGATTGTTTGATCAAAATTAAAGGTACCGTCAGCTTCCTACGAAAAGAAATTACTCGCTGAATGTTACATTATAATCGCAGATTCTAGACACATAAACGGCTTATCATGGAGAAGGTGCAGATGAGACGAGAATAGTAGTCAGAAGCTGGTTGAGCGATTCCTTCACTATGTTTTCCGGTTCCGAAAGGGTTTGGAATAGCTTCAACTCCGAATAATAGACACGTTAAATCCGAACGCATGCGATGCCATTTCGTTTTACTAAGTTAGTGTGAAGGCATACGCCGTGAGAGTACACCATAGAAAATAGTACATTCAACACCATAGAAACGCTCACTGCTGATAGATTTGAATCCACGATACTCGGCTAAACTCTCCAGAGAAGGTAAAACAATTTCAGCTCACAACCACGCGGGTCTCTGCTTGCTACTCACTAATGTTTCTGCTTCAGTTTTTCTTTTTACATGAACATTTACATGCCAAGGATGGGTTGCCCCTTCAAATATGACGGAATAATTACTTTTTAGATCTGATAAGTGAGACCAGTGACCATGACCCGAAAGCGAGTCTACTTAAACATAATTTGTTTTGAGGCATACATCATTAACCTTAAAAAGAGCTATATACAGTAATACTTCAACTTACGAGTGCTCCAACGTACGAGAAACTTGAGATACGAGCCAGCTTTCAAGCAAGTTTTAGCACTAACATACAAGCCATGTTTGAGATACGAGCACTTCAGTCAGTTGCCAAGTATGCTGGAGGTGTTTTATGAGAACAGCATCACTCTGTATTTTTCAACTGCTCAGGTTATACTGTTGTACCGGGTTTTTTGTGCACGATTTTCTGTGCAGAATTATGTGAATTAAACGTACTGTGCGTAGACCGAACGTTTGCCAGTAAAATGAAAGATAATACAAAGAAAAAGCAAATGATAACAATTGACATTAAACGGAAAAACATTGAAAAATATACGAAATGTGTATGCGTGATTGAGCTAGCTCGGCAATATGACAGAAATACATTCATAATTATCAAACAGAAGGATTATATTCAGGGCATTTAGTTCGCAAAAGGACTAACCATAGTTTCTAAACGGTGCAGCGATCTTCACGACCGCTGATGGCATTGGACAAACAATTGGCCGGTGACAGCGTAACTGAAACGATGCTATGTGAAAAGGCCGGCGCTATCTATCCAAACTGTTTAATAGACATTCGGACAAGCTGGCTAGTGGTCGTGCATTAACCATTTGTGACGACACCTGTGTTCGTCCTAATCGCAACATGTTGCAAGGACGACAAAGGCAAACGTCCTTAGATAGGTTTATCTTAAAATGGCCAGCTAGTCGTGAAAGCGAAAAAAAGGAAAAATTTCTCGCTAACCAGCAAGAAACTTCAAACTATGAACGCCGATGAAATTTTAATTACGTTTAGTTGAAAAGGAAAGTTTGCTTTTAGGTTTGCTTCTAAGTTTGTCTTTTAACACTTTGATAAAATCCAAATTTATCAAAGTCAACTGTTGTAATGAAGGATAACTTTTATCTCCCTCCCCGGCAAACGCGAGTGTTAACTGCTATTGTATGTATTTAATTTTACATTTTAATTTATCAAATTTCCTTGCATTATTTTTTATTTGCTGCTTTTTAAAAGCATGTAGTACGTAAGGAGAATAATTAATATGTTCTTTCTGTTACAATATCTTGTTTTGAGTGTTTTATTTGCTTTTTTTAGAGTATGGAATCCAATCAATATATATTTAATTGTTCTATATATAAATAAATTGCACCAACATGCGAGTAAATTGACATACGAGCTCAGTCTCGGAACGCATTAAGCTCGTAAGTTGAAGTATGACTGTAGTGCAACTCTGCATCATTGAATTGGTAGGGTGCAAATTCATCAACAGCGGGCAACTCCGAATGCATTAGAAGCATGCACGCACAGAGAAACATATGGTAAAGTACTATAGACTAACCTTACAGAAGAGCTTTCCACTACCATGTCCGAGAAGCTCGTGAAGTCCGACCTGGACCTCAAAGGCCTTAGATTTCCAAGCAGAAAGCAGCTCCTAAATGATCACATATCACTTTCATTTAAAAAATTTCAAACTAGCAACATGCTATCAGATTAAGACAAAGCGTAGACAAGGACAAGAATACAACACGAGTAAAGTATAAGTGAATACAGCTAATCACCTTATCCTCTTCAGCCAAGAATGTTATGTTCTCGAGCTTATCCTTTTTGTAGCTTGAGGAGAGTACATTGCCAAGAGAGACATTCTTAAATCCCTCCGACTGTCGAATCTCATCGTCTGCATGTCGAAACAATTGAATACATCCGACATGTCTGAGTATTCACACCAATGAGTAGCCCAGTAAGTGTGCTGTATTATCGTCAAGTAACATTTTTTGCGATTCGTTAAACCAATCATTAGCAATTTTATTTGGGAACAGATTGTAAACAGAAGTTTGTACGCTAACAGTGACCTGATGGCCCTTTACATATTTCTTTCTTTACTGATAATTAAAAATTGCGACAAAGGCAATTAAACAATCATGTTAATTAAACCAGATGACCCTGAACTGGTTTAAAATTGATACGAATCCAGTCCAGTTTTTGCAGGTGGTTGATACTTTGTCATAGATGTTTTGCAAGCTGTCCAGTGCTACACGACTCATACAAATAAGGTTTGTCCTCTAGGAAGTGAACCTGCGCTCAACAATGCAGCGCGGTTTTAAAGATTTTTAAAACTGCTTGAAATGTTTTAAAGCATAAGATAAAAACGCTTCAGAAGCACATTCACCTCATGCTGCAAAAAATGCTTTTAAAGCATGACAGAAACTTAAATTGCAAAAATAATTTTAATGTAACACGTAAACTAAGTGTTAAAAACTTCTAAAAATTTTATACAAAAACAAATGAGACATACATGAGGCACGAGCTGCAAAATACAATCACATCTAGCTACCCTATCATGTTTAGACTACCAGCCTAGGCTAGAAAAAGGATGTTGTGTGGAACTAGCGATAATATAATGCCTGACTCACAGTTTGGAATATTGATACCGGCAGGAATTCCACTGCCAGAGAATGTAAGGACATCAAGAGAAGTAAAGTCTGGCTTGAGAAACTTATCCTTTTCCAGCTCTTTCGGCCATGGTAGCAAAGCCAAAAACTTTGTAGCATTATCGACTAAGTTTGAAAACTTAGCGGACATCTCTTTATTAACCATGGCAACAAATCCTATAAATATTTACCACATACAGTGTATTTACCAAAATCATAAATAATGTAATAAAAGTATAAATAGAATATCTATAACAAAGAAATATAAGTATAAAATATGAGGTATGTAATAAATAGACAATCTTTACTTAGAGCATCATAACAATCATCGATCACAAGTGACACCTGAGTGGCCTTCAGAGATTACTAAACATTTCTTGAAATGACGTACTACTCTACTCTTGAAACACTAATGAGCTTTTTTATGGAAAAAACGTTACTTCTCATACATTTACTACTGAGCACTGTCTGATTAACAAGATAAAGAAACCCATCAGCCCAAAAACCTTAAAGGGTTAGCAAAGTACCAACAGTTATATGGGTCATTGATATTCATATAGGTCATATGATATTCATATAGGTATATGATATTCATATAGGTCATATGATATTCATATAGGTCATATGATATTCATATAGGTCATATGATATTCATATAGGTCATATAATATTCATATAGGTCATATAATATTCATATAGGTCATATGATATTCATATACATTGTAGGTCATATGATATTCATATAGGTCGTATGATATTCATATAGGTCGTATGATATTCATACAGGTCATATGATATTCATGTAGGTCATATGATATTCATATAGGTCATATGATATTCATATAGGTCATATGATATTCATATAGGTCATATGATATTCATATAGGTCATATGATATTCGTTAGTAACATTTCTGTCTGTTAGACGAGGACACCTTAATATATCTAAAAATGACATCCTTCATAGACATTTGACATCCTGTTATTACAGTAATATTCGAATTTAGCCAAACATAATTGCTTACTATGGAATGCTAACCTATTATATATTGGGATTATAGCTGAATAACACTGATGATTTCACGATGTGCAATTCTTTGCTGTTTTCTCTCAAAGGCTGCACTTTGTATAAAAGTTTGAAGAGATTAAAAATGAATATAAGAACTTACTGCACATAAGGAAGCATATTTACCTATTTCATAGGTATATTGTTGCAACTATGAGCAAATTTTGAAAGTCTAGAGTTAAAATATATTTGTTATTTGAAGATAAGGATGACAAAACTACGTCACTATTTTACTAGCTACTAGAGCTCATGTTCACTAAATCAATTTCAAAACAATTCCCAAAGTAACATGCAAACATGTTGCAGAATGATGTAAATACTTTAGTAAAAATAGAAATTGAATCGAGTCTGTCATTAGCTAGCCACCGCGAGCTAGGACATTGAATTGAGTCTGTTATTAGCTAGCCACCGCGAGCTAGGACATTGAATTGAGTCTGTTATTAGCTAGCCACCGCGAGCTAGGACATTGAATTGAGTCTGTTATTAGCTAGCCACCACTAGCTAGGACATTGAATTGAGTCTGTTATTAGCTAGCCACCGCGAGCTAGGACATTGAATTGGGTCTGTTATTAGCTAGCCACCACTAGCTATGACATTGAATTGTGTCTGTCACTAGCTAGCAACCACTAGCTATGACATTGAATTGAGTCTGTTACTAGCAAACAACCACTAGCTATGACATTGAATTGTGTCTGTTACTAGCTAGCCACCACTAGCTATGACATTGAATTGAGTCTGTCACTAGCTGACCACCACTAGCTATGACATTGAATTGA
This sequence comes from Watersipora subatra, assembly GCF_963576615.1. Classification (NCBI taxonomy): domain Eukaryota; kingdom Metazoa; phylum Bryozoa; class Gymnolaemata; order Cheilostomatida; family Watersiporidae; genus Watersipora; species Watersipora subatra. The sequence continues at coordinate 42,063,586 of NC_088714.1, read as the reverse complement.
GTCTGTTACTAGCTAGCCACCACTAGCTATGACATTGAATTGAGTCTGTTACTAGCAAACAACCACTAGCTATGACATTGAATTGTGTCTGTTACTAGCTGACCACCACTAGCTATGACATTGAATTGAGTCTGTTACAAGCTAGCCACCACTAGCTATGACATTGAATTGAGTCTGTTATTAGCTAGCCACCACTAGCTATGACATTGAATTGTGTCTGTTACTAGCTAGCCACCACTAGCTATGACATTGAATTGAGTCTGTTACTAGCTAGCCACCACTAGCTATGACATTGAATTGAGTCTGTTACAAGCTAGCCATATCTATACGGTATCTACAAGAATAGAATATGCAAAACATTTATTTTTATAAATCAAATGTTTAACAACACCTATGCAATAGCCATGTACTGATTGCTTGTAACTACAAATAGTCTACAAAGGATGTATTTTACAGAACCTTTCTGCAAAATTGCATAGCGTAATCATTTAGGTGTAAAAGTTAGCCTTAGTGACTTAACAAAATACTTTTGTAACAATGTATGTAGTTATAAGCTATTATCATTTTATGAGTCTAGTTGTAGGGAGTTCAAATTTTACAAGGTTGAGATGTAGCAAGACTACCTGAGGGTTCTGTGTTCTCTACTGGATGCCCATCTAATCAAGCAGCAAGATAACAAATGAATAAGGAAAAGCATTAATAAAATTATCTTACCTTCGAATTCACCACGAGCACTCACTGGATCTCGATATACTTCAATGAAACCGATGTAGCTAAAAAAGATTTAAAGCGTCTGGAAACTGCTGCCTTGTATATTTGAATATCGACCTATGATATCTTTTCATACAAATTTCCCAACATACGACATAAAATTGAGCAACATGTGGTCTCAACAGAAGAAGCAATTTTCGGCTCACAATGTACAAAATTGTTCAAAACTATGCAGTCTTGCAAAGGAAAGCAAACATAAACAATATTCCTCCAGATGGGTTGGTCATGCTAGACAGGGCCTGCCTCCAATGTTCCTTTTCAAGTTTTCAAATGACAGAACCCAAGAAGGCTGGTGCAGCGGTGTAAAAGAACAAGACAATGCATTCCTTAGAGGTAGAACAAGAAATTATAGAAACATCATCAGAATAAACCGTGAAAAGAAATCGTTAGACGAATGTGAAAGGAATGTAATGAAAAACTGTAACTGGTGAAAACGGAGAGGCTGTATATCATACTTAAAAAATAAATGTTAAACAATATTACATTTCAATACATAAACATCTAAATATGCTACAATATATTAAGTTCGTGTAGACCAGGTGCGCCGGCTCCATATCTATATCGAGACATCTGCCAATGCATCGTCTGTCTTCTACCTCTTCAAGGCAGAAGACAGACGATTAATTCAACTTGTTAATTCAACCTGTCTTCACCAAGCATCCAGCGAAAATAAGAACAACTTTGTTCATTATTATTAGACCCTTCATGTTCTTACATAGGCTTTCTTTTTATATTCATTTTTATATAATGCATTAGTTTTAATGCTTTATATGCTTACCTGATACATTTATTGTTAAGTTTTGAAGCCAAACACGAACTGAATAAAATATGTAGCATATCTCCCTATAAGAATACTTGCTCTGATATACAAATATGTAGCATATCTCCCTATAAGAATACTTGCTCTGACATACAAATATGTAGCATATCTCCCTATAAGAATACTTGCTCTGACATACAAATATGTAGCATATCACCCTATAAGAATACTTGCTCTGACATACAAATATGTAGCATATCTCCCTATAAAAATACTTGCTCTGGTATACAAATATGTAGCATATCTCCCTATAAGAATACTTGCTCTGACATACAAATATGTAGCATATCTCCCTATAAGAATACTTACTCTGACATACAAATATGTAGCATATCTCCCGATAAGAATACTTGCTCTGACATACAAATATGTAGCATATCACCCTATAAGAATACTTGCTCTGACATACAAATATGTAGCATATCACCCGATAAGAATACTTGCTCTGACATACAAATATGTAGCATATCTCCCTATAAGAATACTTGCTCTGACATACAAATATGTAGCATATCTCCCTATAACAATACTTTCTCTGGTATACAAATATGTAGCATATCTCCCTATAAGAATACTTGCTCTGACATACAAATATGTAGCATATCTCCCTATAAGAATACTTACTCTGACATACAAATACGTAGCATATCACCCTATAAGAATACTTGCTCTGACATACAAATATGTAGCATATCTCCCTATAAGAATACTTGCTCTGACATACAAATATGTGGCATATCTCCCTATAAGAATACTTGCTCTGGTATACAAATATGTAGCATATCTCCCTATAAGAATACTTGCTCTGACATACAAAGGTTTTTACAAAGAGAGCAATTTTTGAACACATTAACTTTGCATGTGGAAGCTTGACCACAAAAAATAAAGCTACAGCCATTAATGCAAGCCATAACTAAAATGCATAAGAGTTGAGGAAAGAATATGGAGGGCCATGTGATGATACCTGAATAGATAGGCAGGCTACTCAATTGCAACTGCTAACATGGTGAAAGGAAAACAAGCACTATGTTTCCATGATACAGATGTTGCGCAAGTTTATCATCATCCGCAAGATGAACATTGACAAAAACTCTCAAACCGATTGAGTTTTCTTACTCGCAGATCTTTATATGTTCTGAACACTGCTAAGCGTGACACGACTGTGTCATTAATTATTTACTTATGGCACAGAATTTCTTAACTTCTCTATCAAAGCACTGGCGTTAATCCGCAACATTTGTCGCATAGTGAAGGTTGTTGACGAGAGAGAATGAATGAAAATGGGGTAGCACTCACCTCTCAATGACCGGTCCTTTGTCTTTTATCCAAGACCTCGAGCCATCCTTATGGGCATCCAGCGAACCACTGGTGAAACTCTCCACGTATTTTGCCAACATACACTGCTGATTTTCATTGGCAGCAAACTCCTAAATAATTCATGTAGTTACATCAGAGTCATTAATTTAGCGACAAGTAACTGTGATAACTTGTGACACAAAATAGAGGACACTACTGCTTAGTTTCCATACAGCGATAGTGTAGCGAGACATCCTCATCCGTGCTGCAACGCCATCATGGAAACAGCCATGCTGGGCTCATTCTGTCGTGATTCAGGGTTACTGTTTGAAATGGAAAAACTCGTGTGATGCACCATCTTTGTGACATTGGAAATAACCGAAACAACAAACGGCGTCGCACTTGTGCATACACATATGGGTTGCTTTCCTGCTGCTTCAATGCTGACATATGCCTTGATATAAGACGTCATACAACCATCACTTTACTGTAGCATTCTATGGAAACATGATCTGCTTGTTGACCCAGGATAGAGTTTTGGCACAGGAGCACCCAAGTGTTGCTTCACTACGCTATCTGTATAGAAATTTAGTGTTTACTATACTGCTTAATTTTATTAATGCATATTATTACCACATATTTTTTGCCCAAGATCTTTATGGAACTTCATTCAAGATCTCCAAACATGCATCAAGAAAGCAAATCTTGTCACTAACATAATTATGGTTGCATCGGTCTCAAATTTGAAACTAAGAATAAGTTTGACTTAAAGCAGAGTTCTGACAAAAGGCTAAAAGTAACAGACATGGTACAGCATGGTAACAGCCAAAAGGTTAGAAGTAACAGACATGGTAACAGCTAAAAGTAACAGACATGGTACAGCATGGTAACAGCTAAAAGGCTAGAAGTACCAGACATGGTACAGCATGGAAACAGCTAAAAGGTTAGAAGTAACAGACATGGTAACAGCTAAAAGTAACAGACATGGTACAGCATGGTAACAGCTAAAAGTAACAGACATGGTACAGCATGGTAACAGCTAAAAGGCTAGAAGTAACAGACATGGTACAGCATGGTAACAGCTAAAAGTACCAGACATGGTACAGCATGGTAACAGCTAAAAGGCTAGAAGTAACAGACATGGTACAGCATGGTAACAGCTAAAAGGCTAGAAGTAACAGACATGGTACAGCATGGTAACAGCTAAAAGGCTAGAAGTAACAGACATGGTACAGCATGGTAACAGCTAAAAGTACCAGACATGGTACAGCATGGTAACAGCTAAAAGGCTAGAAGTAACAGACATGGTACAGCATGGTAACAGCTAAAAGGCTAGAAGTAACAGACATGGTACAGCACATTGCTCCAGCTTTGCAATTCATCTATTTGATTGATCTAATAACATTTAGTCAATATCTGTGTTTGGCATCTACAAGAATAGAACTTTCATAGTGGCATGATTCATAAAATGTTTAAGATTTTTAAATCATTTACGGTAACAATGCAAGCAGACAAGCATTCATCAGAAAGTTAAGAAATTGAAACAATGCCAGAGTAGAAACAGTGAAACACAGTAGACCAGTGATTTTTTAACCGATGCGCCGGGGGTACACTGGCGTGCCGTAAGAGATCGTCAGATGTGCCGTGGAAAATTATCAATAACATTTTCTGAACTTCATCTATATTATTATCGGCTGTTGTCTTTCGTTTTGCTTTTTTCATCATGAAGCATAGAGATTAAGTATTTGCACAATTATTTTAGTGTTGAGAAAAGTGGACAATTGGAGCAGCTGGTTAGAGAGTCAGTTACTAAGCTGAATATGATGAGTGCGAGCACTATATGAAGCAATTTCTGGACTGGTATAATTATTTTGAGGCGTTGTTGGAAGGTGGCCAAAAGCTTGAAGTCTTTTTACCTACCATTCCTGCAAGAATATCCATGTTGTGTTTGCAATAGGCTCAAGTTTGACATTAAGTAGGGGAAGGTGGGGCAAGTTGGGCTATGCCACATACCGTAAAACCCTTAATTGAACGCCATGGCGCTCTATTTTTCAACCCTTAACTATGTTGGAGGTCAAATAGAGTCTGGCATTGTATTTTTCAAATGGCTCCTCATCAGAATTTTGGAAAGATAAATTTAGCCCTTTTACGGGCAAAGTGAGTGTCGCATATATTTTGCCCTCTTCTTCCGGTGGAGCGACATTAACCCTTCTAGATGCAATAAATCTGCTAACATATCTCCAACTTGTCAAAGATCTCTTAATAAATATGCATTGGGAAGCTGAGAAATATCTCTACCAGTTGACATCTATTGCTTACAATTAACCCGCAATTATATTATAGCCTGAGTCTAGCTTTGAAACTTGTTAGAGATTTCAATTTTTATTTCATTCTAAATTTGACCTAACGTATCCCACAAGCGGGTAAATCGGGTCACGAGACAACCAGTTTTCAAATGAGTATTTTTTTCAGTTTGACCAAGGATTAACCGTTGTGCATTTTCAGTAGAATAGAACACACACTCCCCTACTTTTATGAGAAGATTTATAATCCTAGAGCTTCTACTTTGGTCATATTTCGCATTAATGTGATTTTTGACCCAACTTGCCTCACATTCCTCCATGTCTGGCGGTGTGGCCCAAGAGTTTGTCAATGTAAAAATGTGCCATGGCTCAAAAAATGTTGAAAATTACTGCAAGTAGACTGATGAATCAAACTACCTTAACTCCGATCTGATACGCATTACTGACCTGAAACACTCTTAGTTCCAGTGATATGTTTGGTGAGCCTAGTCATGTTAGTATTTATAACTATTGGTAGCATTCAAATCTGATATAATAGTATTAGGTGAAAAATCAATTATCAACCTGTACTTTTGCATCAGAAACTAAACAATTCAACCCTTTCACTGCCATAGACGCATTTATGTGTCTTTTATGGCTAACTGCCGCAGACGCATTTTTGCGACTTTCCCAGCAATTGCGTAGCAAATTAATTCTGTTATTCATTGACAACATAACCAACGATCTTCAGGACTTTCATGGTATTGACAGTGTTGTCCGAGGATTTTTCTATAAGATTCGCTAAAATAACGAAACAATTTAAAATTTTTGTTTGGGAATTTCCAACTTAAAATTGAACAATTTTTCTTTGTGATGGTCAAACTATTTAGTGTTATTATGGCTTTTGTAAGTACCTCCCGGGTTAGAAAACAGATAATTACTGATGTTGATGACATTATAGCCAATTCAGATTCAGGTTTTTTTGTGATTACACAGATAATTAAAGTAGCAGCACAGACTCTGATGGTGGTGTGAAAGTAATAGTTTTGTAAGAGTAAGAAACATTGTAGAGGATCGTTTTAGCTTTGTAGCGATCGTAGCTTCACATAGCTTCATCAATGCACAAAGTATAGATGCATTGAATTTTTTGCATAGCCCTATTTGTTAACATGTTGGCAAAATAAAATACATAAATGCGTTCTAGATAGAGTTTTAAGTTGAAAAAAATTGTATACATATCATGAAGCAAAATCGGCAATTTTCTGCAAAATGGCTGGGAATATGCCAATAGCTAAATTTGTACATGGATGGCAGTGACAGGTTTAATAGCTCTGGACTATAAACAAAAGAAAGTGTAACCATAAAAGGTAGTCTAGTACGATCTTTTAATTAAAAATGCTGTCAAGGAAAGCTATCCACAATATGCATAAACTGCAATATATTGATTTTCGTATTGTACTTACTTTAGCTAATGTCAGGTTCTCTGCGACAAGTTTTAGCAGCTCAGAATAATCCCCTCGGGTCACGGAAAATTTGTGCTCTTTACTGTCTGAGGTTGTAAACACATAATCTCCCAAGTAGTCAAGATCCTCCTTAGTTGACTCAACTGATGCAAGACGGATCTCATATTTACCATCTGCATGTTTGAGACACCGTGTATTCCAACATGGAATTTTCTGTAATTTTAACGTGTATGCAAATGAAAAAAGAAACAAGTTGAAAAATTAGTGTAGAGAAAATACAAATGGCAGATAAGAGATGTGAGTGTAACAGCATGAACAACTCTAGTCAGCACAAATACAAATTTGAAAGGCTTGAAGGACGAAAAGGAGCTATGGAGAAACGGGGTGGAGAAAACCTGAGAGAAAAAGGGAGGGAAAGAAACAGAGTGGAGAAATAAGATCAGAAAAAGGTGGAAAAATGAAGTCACGGCTGAGCAGTGATGATGTTCAATACAACTACCATTGCTACGGGGCACACAAGGTCCGCCCTAAACATCAGACTGCTGGTCGCACCGTGAATTAGAGAAATCTTGCAATCAAGCTGAATGAAAGCTATTCTCATTGTGAACGTAACTCCTTACCTTATTTTTCATCAGCATAATAAAGTAGTACCATTATTTTTTACTATTTTTTTCAGTGATCAAAAATTCCATCTTTTACTGGTGATCATGAACAAAATGGCAAACAGTTACTGGCAAAATTACTTTATAAGATAGAACAGCAATGGGCACCAGCTTTCTTCTTTAATAAGGAATGCAAACCTTGTCTGTGAGAAACTCTTTGGCAATGGCAGCATCAGCCTTTGTACAATTGGAAGAAAAGTAAGTAGTGATGCCTTGGTCACCAAGACCGAGCTGTGTCTCCCGAGCGCTCAGGGAGTACATGCTTTCCCCCACATCAGTCCAGAGTTCTGTAATGAGCTCAGGTTCTTTTTTGTATGCATTGCTCGCCTTCATCAGTTTTTCCATCTGACTCTGCAATCATTACACAGTGCACCATCTGACTACAGATACTACACCTGGTATCATCCAACTCGACAGATACTACACCTAGTATCATCCAACTCGACAGATACTACACCTGGTATCATCTAACTCGAAAGATACTACACCTGGTATCATCCAACTCGACAGATACTACACCTAGTATCATCCAACTCGACAGATACTACACCTGGTATCATCTAACTCGACAGATATTACACCTAGTATCATCAATCTCGACAGATATTACACCTGGTATCATCCAACTCGACAGATATTACACCTGGTACCACATAACTCCTTGAGCACTAATAACTTATTATAGACTCTTTCAATTTCCTATTCATACCCTATAGGGAATATATACGTTGCTGAATTGTTATACAAAATGAATTCATTGAGCGTTATACATATTCACAAACTTGAGAGCTATTTTCTACAGACAACTGTCATCGATATGTAATCGATAAGGTAATTCATTACTTTATCGAATACTTTTGAATGAATCCAACACAACAATCTTAGCATACTACAAAAACCTTTGTTATAAAGCAAGGGCTTGGTTATCATAGCTTCTCCCTCCCTCTCTCTTTTCTCCCTCTCCCTTTCATTTTTCTCCCTCTCCCTTTCCTCCCTCTCCTCCCCCTCTCTTTTTCTCCCTCTCTTCCCCCTCCCCCTCTCTTTTTCTCCCTCTCTTCCCCCTCCCTCTCTTCCCCCTCCCTCTCTCCTTGCCCCTCCCTCCCTTTCTTTCCCCTCCGTCTCCCCGAGATTAATTATGCTGCATTGTTCATTATGCTGCGTAATCATGACTGCATGCATGCGATCTCTTCACTTGCGTTTGGTACACAATCGTAGCTCACAAACATGTAAAGCATTTAGAAAGGTTTTTCAGTGACAGCTTTTAATAATGCATCTGCCAAGCATACGCTTATCCATTGTTGATGAGCTTACTCTGACTCATTTATCATGTACCAACATTGTTTACCCAGAAAACTACTGTATTTCTCCTCAAATCCGAAGCAGTACGCCATTAGAATGCACATGTTTTATGTGCACCTCAACTGACTAGGAAACTAAAAACAGCCTCGCGGGAAGAATATGTGGTATATGAAGAATATCCTGTGAGGATATTCTTCATATACCACATATTGTAGGTTTTACATTAACAAATGAACAATAAACTAACTAATTACCCTTTAACCTCTTTGGAGCCATATACATGTCCATATCTTATGTAAAAGTAAGGCTGACATGAAGCCATGTCTATTATCAGATCCACAAGAGCGCTTTGTAACTGTACAAAATCTTTGTCACAACTCACCTTTGGAAGATTGGGAATTATCTTGCTGTCACCAAATGATTTGTAGTTTCCAGAATTTGCAAAGATGGCAGCAGCATAAACAAAAAACGCCTTCAAAACAAACAAAACTAGTTAATTTATTATCAGAATAGTCATAACTGATGAATTCTAACATAAATTGGTCATTAGTACACACAGCATACCAAAAAGATATGGTATGGTATCCCAAAAGCATGGTATCCCAAACAGAAATTTAAATCTGGAACAAAGCCCACCAAATCCTTATATGTATTGTACATCAATAGCACCTTAATACAATAGTAATTATTTGAATCATGCCAAATACTTCGAACATTAAAAAAAATTTTCTCATGAAGAATCACATGGCAAGAATTGAAGTGGAAGTTTATACAATGTTTCGCTCGCCTAACCAGCTGCGTGAGCCAGCATTCATAGGATGAAAAGTACACATTTTGTGAATTTATGGCATTTACGCAAGGTCGATCATGAAAAAGATGCTAAATGATGCAAAGGAATGGCTGGTGGTGATGATATGGGTCAGCTTTTTTGTACAAAAACTTCTTTTCTTCTTTACTCATGTAACCGAGCACCTGATCTGAAGGAGCATTAATTCGGATATAATCAACATGAAAGTTGTTTTGCACAAAATTTACTCTCAAAATATTGATAAAAAGAAGACATCTATATGAAGACAATAAAAAATCGCATTTGATGGCCCAACTCAATAGCAAAATAGTGAAGAAATCAGCTACTATACATTAGTGACACTTGTAGCACCAGCTGTATAGCGTAGAACTGGTGATGTGCAACACTTGTAGCACCAGCTGTATAGCGTAGAACTGGTGATGAGCGACACTTGTAGCACCAGCTGTATAGCATAGAACTGGTGATGTGTGACACTTGTAGCACCAGCTGTATAGCGTAGAACTGGTGATGTGTGACACTTGTAGCACCAGCTGTATAGCATAGAACTGGTGATGTGCGACACTTGTAGCACCAGCTGTATAGCGTAGAACTGGTGATGTGCGACACTTGTAGCACCAGCTGTATAGCGTAGAACTGGTGATGAGCGACACTTGTAGCACCAGCTGTATAGCGTAGAACTGGTGATGTGCGACACTTGTAGCACCAGCTGTATAGCGTAGAACTGGTGATGTGCGACACTTGTAGCACCAGCTGTATAGCGTAGAACTGGTGATGTGCGACACTTGTAGCGCCGGCTGTATAGCGTAGAACTGGTGATGTGCGACACTTGTAGCACCAGCTGTATAGCGTAGAACTGGTGATGTGCGACACTTGTAGCACCAGCTGTATAGCGAAGAACTGGTGATGTTTACAAACATCAACACTACATCACAAATTAATAAACTGCCAACTCTATATAAAACTTCGTTTTGTTCAAGTTTGCAGGAGAATTATTGCCAAAAAATGCATAAAAAGTTATGTTGCAGTCACCTAACATCTTTCTAAATTATTTATTTTATATAATATGTTCAGTGTAATGCTATGTGCAAACACCTGGAGTATTTATCATAGGTCTTTGACGACATTAACATCAAGCAAAGCTAAAACTAAATTAACTTAGTATGTGGGGTTTGACTGTATAACATTTTAATTATCTCTTGCTTCAATGGAAATATTTATAGCCGAGACCAAATAATCTACGTGGGAATCAACATTTTCCTTTTTTAATTTTTGCAAACTGATACAAAACTTGTTTAATAATAATTGAAATGAAATCAAAATAATCTAGAAACATGTCTGAAAAACATTCATTTAGGTTTGGCAGCCATTTTAATTGAAAGAATGCTAACCTCTCCAGCTTAATAGAGTCAGTCATGCTTTTATGGCAGCTAGTTATATGCGCCTACTCCTAATTGATGATATAGTCGAGCCTCTTACGAAAGATTCCACATAAAAATTTTCAAGCTACAAAACATGTTTTGGTAGAAATAGTGCTTCGACGTACAAAAGATATTTTTTCGATATGAAGAGCCTTTCATATTTTGACCTGCGTGTTGGTTTCGTGTCTTGGCCCATTGATTTCCCATGGTTACGACGTACAATGCATCTCACTGAGTTTCATTTGCTAGCCAACGTCAGCAAACAAAAACTGTTGTTTTTGTTCGTTGCATAATTTGGAGTCATCATATATCACAGACAGAGTAGGACAACTTCGATTTTAAGAAAGTCACGTTCTGTGGTTTCTGTATGATCACATAGTTATTCAGTGCGTGCCAATGTATATAAATCTTTCTACATGCATTCTAAAACAAATTTATTCCGAACAAAAACCAAACCAGCAATACAGCACCAAGTGACAGCATCTTCTGACTGCAGTCTTCGCTTAACCACGTGTATACAGCCAATACCAAAAGTAAACAAACTATTGGTAGTTTTGATTCGCCATTTTTCTGTTTTTTACCTTTTCCATGTCTAATTCTTCTATTTACAATGTAGTAACATTCTAATATTGTATTCTAACTCTAACAAGTATTTGGTACAGGTTTCAACATTACATGTATTTATACAATGTAAGTGAGTTTGTGGAGCTTGGAACAGGCTATGGCATTTCTATGTTGAAATGTGTTTCTACTTACAAAATTGTCTATTTGCGAAACAGCTTTTGGAACGAATTAATTTTATGAGCAGAGGTTTCACTCTAACGGAATAATGCTCTATCAACATAATGATGTTTTAGAATGAACATACTTATCGCTACGCAACATTTATAACATGTTTGTACTCGTTACATGTAAGCTAGCTCCTTAGTTCGATAAATTGTGATCGCCTAATTGGCCTCCTTTCTCTGAGCAGCCAACGAGCTCTTTCGGCAAAAAAGGTTTAAGTGAAATTATCAAAATAATACTTTGCAAAACCAACTTATATATCATTGATGGTAATAACCTTACAATCTGTTTGCAACATCTTAACGTACAGGATTAACAAACATTAAAACAAAGTTTATCTTAGTAGAAAGCAAATGATGCACTGTACATATAACTAAATCGAAATTATTCAACACTTTATATTTTAAATTGTGAAGTGAACTTTCATAGAATTTCATCAAAAGCAATTTAATTGTTGACAGTCGATAAAAAAGGGTACCTGCGTTTCCTGCTCGGAGAGACCAGCAACAGAGGCTGTCTGTTTCAGTTGTTCAACTGATTCATGACGAATGAGGTTGATGAGGAGAAGATGAATACATGGAGATTCAGGGGAAGTCTGTAAAAAACAATGTATAAACAAGAAACATATCATATACACGTATAACCAGAACGAACTGCTCTTCGATGAAAAATGTTTGATGTGAAGAAATAAGTCTAGCGATATATACTTGAAATGGCAGATAAAATAACAAAAGAGAAATGAGCAATCAACACAAGGTTAATATTTTCGTTGTAGATTTTACCATGACTGGGATACAACAATTTGTCTGTACAGATTTGACTGGGGTAAATGAGTACTGAGTCGTAAAGACCTAATTCAACAATGCAACATAAGAATACACTATCAGTCTTCAGAACATGCTAAAACATTGCTAATGAATTTTCTTATCAGCAATAGGTACCATTTCACATACTGTTCACCAAACTACTAACATCATACATGCGACACCCTATGTAGCCTACATGATAGGAGTTTTTTATCTAAAAGTAATAAAACTATTCGTATCATAAACATACCATGTAGCAGATTGGCTTTAGGCTGATTTCTGTACGCAAATAAAAGGCTGACAAAATAGAATAGCGAAATTCTAGCTAAGGTTGCTTTCAGAGTTTTCTCAATTACAGCAAAGCAAGTTTTCCGTAAAAGTGGATTCATCATGAGCCCAAGGAGAAGTTCTCTATCTGAATCAATTGTTTCAAGATGTTGTTTGAAGTGTAATGCCAAGAGAAGAGTGATAGAATGAGTTTAAAAAATTTTTATATTCAAATGGTATTAATTTTGCTTGTTTTTAATATTTTATGCCCCGCTTGCATGTTGTTCTTAGTTCAAAATACATATAATATACCCGATACGTCTACAAATACAATGCAAAGAAAAATACTCCATCGGTCGTCTACATATTACTATTATTTGTGCACAGTACAATATATAACAACATTGCTTAAAAACCAATTGGTCAAATGCAATTAACGGCAGAAAAAAATTGAGGGTGATAAGAAATCTTACCTGGAAGAGTACGATGAGGCCTCCATACCAGGAGGCTCTAGATAAGTAATGAGCATATTTCTTTTCTTTGGATGTTAGGCAGTTAAACGCTTCTTTGCACTCGAGGAGACAAAAATCTGTCTCATTAGGCAGAATGTGATTTGATGCGTCCATGAATAGATATGGTGTCTATAACATGAATTGCAAAACACTCAATAGTCTGCATACTTGTACTACAGCAACACAATTGAAAAATTTATGCAATTTAGCTAATCATAACTTTTGTTTAACTTGTATAACAAATGTTGAACTTATTCATGTAATTTGAAAATACATGATATAAAATTACATACATATAAAATACAAAAAATGATATAAAATATATGTATATAAAATTTTTCCTTTTATATCCACCATTAGAAAATCGCTGTGAAGGCTATTAGTTAATGGCAATTGTTTTTAATACCTTCTTACTACATGCATTGTGCCTACCCATATGATGAGGACTTTTAGTTTATGAACTTCTCGAGACAGTCTATTTCCTAATTTTGCACAGTTGATATTTTTGCAAAGAACGTTTGTTTGCCGGCATAAATGTGTTTGCCATTGCTATCCACACATTTTCACAACCCTAACGAGCATCAACTCTATAAACCCTTCTCTCATAGTAACAGTCAAATAGAGGTGGCGTTCCAATAGAGGTGTCAGACAAACAAAGGTGGCGTTCAATTTACGACATGTTAAATTTGGATGTAATAGGCTCTTGCCACATTATAATTTATGACAATTAATTCAAGAGGCAATATATCGTCTAATGTAAATTTACTTGTATTGTTTTGCTATCAAGCAGTAAAGTTTTATAGTCAGTTTTATATTTTGCTTTATAGTCAGAGTTTTTTTTAGCCAGGTGGGCGTTTTAGAGCTGGTTCTCAGAAACCAGACAGTCTTGAAACCAAATATTTTAGCGACCTATCATCATCGAGCAATCCTATTCTAGCATCATGTCTGTGTGAAGTTTCAATGAAATTCGGGGCAAAAATATGGAAACACATACCAGACTAATACACGCACAATGACGAAGTGGGATTTATTAATCTATATGTTATAATGCTGTCTCACCCTCAGCATAGGCTATAGTATTACAATCATACCTGCCAACTCTCACGCATTGGGCGTGAGACCCACGCAATCGCCCCATAGAAAAAATGAAAATGCTTGAGATTTTTGCCCCAATTTCCACAATTTTATATATACTATCATTGCTACAACAATTGCCCCAAAACCAAATCAAACGCATTGCCCCACTCTTGGGTTGGCAGGTCTGATTACAATACACTTGTGTTCTGTAATTGAAAGAATATGAATTAGCACTTGATACTCGACCTACTGATCTTTTTTGAATCAGGCTTAGGTAATTTTTAGTTGCACTCTTTAGAAATAGTCTTTGGGCTTATAGGATAATATTTTAATAGGAAGCACGGGTACTCCTAGCGTTGCGATAGGCGACAGTAAGAAGAAGACTCTTTCTTCCCACCGTCGCCTGTCGCAACGCTCGGAGTACCCGTGATGGGAAGGTTTTAATTTTAATGATACGAAGCTTCTGATCAATTCCAATTATATGTATTGAACGATCCACTGTCAAATACGTAGACTGCTCTTTCTGAACGAGTACAACTGTTATTCTATAATTTGATGTCAGTTGAGAATTTCTTGAATCAATGCTGGCTATAAGAGTTGCAATTTGAGATTGCACCAAAAGGAGCAAAAGTGCTATACATGTATATCTATATTTTGTTGCATTATTCTGCAGGCTAGGTTTAGATGATTAACTGTGCAAGCGGCATTGATGGAAACCCCTGACATGAAATGTTTTCTCGATTTTGACATTTTTCAAAACAGTATATATTTGATTTTTTGTATATTTAACTTTTAGAGGTTGGCATATCCACCATATAAAGTATTTAAAAGGATTGGAAACTATATTTTTGCAGTCGGCAGAAACCCACATTTTCACCGGATGGCGCGAAGAAACCTATGCGGAACACTTCCTGACGTTTATAAGTTCCACGGTATCTTCATACAATTTATTGTGTTCTGTGCCGATATATGACGCGGCTTATAATTGCGTAACGCCGATGAGATACTGGTAGGTAGGTAGGTAGGTAGGTAGGTAGGTAGGTAGGTAGGTAGGTAGGTAGGTAGGTAGGTAGGTAGGTAGGTAGGTAGGTAGGTAGGTAGGTAGGATTGCGATATCGCGGCAAATTTTTCATAACAGAAAAAGAGTACACTGTCGTGTTTTCTTGTCACAGACGAAATCAGCCCAAAGTGCTCAACTACTAAAACAGTTTTTTACTTGCAGTGTAGAACGTTGTGTTTATTAGCCCTAAGGTTCCTTGCACAGCAACTAGTGTTTATGTTATTTTCGCGTAAGTGCCAGCAATGATATAAAAACTCCCATCCCCAAAACTGGCGGTTTATATCATTAGTGTCAGGGTTTGAAACGATAGATGACTGGCAAATAGAAAGAAATAGTGAAGTGTGGGATCATAAAAACAACAACTGCCACAAAACAGCGCATCAGACACCTCAATAAATCAAGAAGCAAACGTGACAATCTAGGGCAATTGCTATGCTGCTATAAATTTCTAGCATGGGAGTTGTCCAACCATCACAGCTGATGTGAGTATATGGGACATCAGTCAGAT
This sequence comes from Watersipora subatra, assembly GCF_963576615.1. Taxonomy (NCBI): domain Eukaryota; kingdom Metazoa; phylum Bryozoa; class Gymnolaemata; order Cheilostomatida; family Watersiporidae; genus Watersipora; species Watersipora subatra. The sequence goes on along the minus strand of NC_088714.1, from coordinate 42,047,751 downwards.
CGGGAGTTGTCAGACCATCACAACGAAAAAGCGTATGAATGAAAAACAGCATGAAATTCTAACTAATTCATGATTATTATTGAGCAACACTACTTAATATGAAAAAGAATAACTGGCTACAGCAATTGCTAATAGATATTCAGTGAAGTAAAACACTTTACAGAGTGTCAGGCAATAGTAGAGGTATATCACCAATATTACAGGAGCCAGCCAAATTTACAACTTGTTGAAGCATTGTAGCAGTCAACATACACCAGATCAGCAACCAGCATACCTGCCAACTCTCACGCATTGGGCGTGAGACTCACGCAATCACCCCAAAGAAAAAATGAGAAATGCGTGAGATTTTTGTCCCAATTTCCACAATTTTATACATACTATCATTGATACATCAATTGCCCCAAAACCAAATCTCACGCATTGCCCCACTCTTGGGTTGGCAGGTCTGGCAACGAGTCATTAGCGAGACAAATATTTACAACATTTTATTTAGTATATTTAAATATAGTTTACAACATCATTTTATTCTAAACAATGTCGTATTGTATAGTAGTAGAAAAATATAACGATTGTTCATGAACTGCAATACTGTATTTTACAAAAAAAGATTGGCGAAATGGCCGTAAAAACATAGCGTAGAATAGTAAATATATTTTGCTTTATGTACATTAGCTAATTAGTAGCGTTTTAAGATGAGGATTACTGCAAAATTAATTTCATGATGTTACTACTGATAGTTGTTAAATTATGGCCAGTTTTGTACAATTTATCACCGGACTTGGAATATTTTTCATGTATCATGGAATTCTAACATCAATGAGGATTGTTAGCTCACTGCAGGTATCCTGAAATAAATATCACACAAAAAATGATAAAAAAATGCAAAGTAAAACACAACCAACCAATGACAGTTGGCAATGACTCAAGGAGAGGTATAAAGGAAGGGCAAAATCAATGAGAAAGCAGTGAGCTGATGAGCGGGCGAGCCGGCGAGTGAGGCAAGCGCAGAGGGGAGGCGCAAAGAGAGAGAAAGAGAGAGAGAGAGAGATCTTAAGACTGGAGAAAACTAATAGAAGCCCGAGATGGCCAAGAAGTCGGCAGCAGACAGCTTGCCGAGGATCAACTCAGCTAGAAGGAGTGAAAGAGTGAATCGTGTTTGCTGCTTTCTTCTCATGAGAGAAGAGAGTTTATTCAGCCCCTGCTAATAGAAAGAACTATCACTGCACGCCTAGTAGACATGCACTCATTGAACCTATAAAGGTCATAACAACTTGGGCTAAGTATACAAGCATATTATTATTTTTCATTGGGCTAGTAAGTATTGACAGAATAATTGTTATTTTGACCTTTTAAAAAAAATAAGAGTTCACAGACAGACACTTGGAAACAAACCACTGGCCTGTTATGGTTGATTGTAAGATAATTACCTACAGATACTCAAGGCCTTTAAAATAAAATTTGCTCTAATCACGGACCCATTAGTTTGCTACTAGTTTGCTACTAGTGCTAAGTAAGATAATTGAAAAAGCTGTAAATAAACAGATTATGGAATACCTTGAGAGTAATTTACTGCTTAACGATGGGCAATATGGTTTTAGGAAAAAGCGCAGCACCAAGGATGCATTAATTAAATTGACTAATAATGTTTTAAAATCCTTAAACGGTGGTAAATGTGTTCTTGGCGTCTTTCTAGATTTTAGTAAAGCCTTTGACACAATAGATTATAACATATTGTACTCAAAACTCTACAATTTTAATTTTGACATCGCAATTAACGGGATCAAAAGCTAACTAACTGAACATAAACAACACACTATTAATGGTAACACTTTATCTTTCATACTAGATTTAACATGTGGTGTACCTCAAGGTTCCATCCTTGGTCCAACTCTTTTTTTAATTTACATAAATGATTTAACACATGTCCCCAATGTTTTCACACCTTTGCTCTATGCAGATGACACTAATCTCTTTTCCGAATCCTCTAACATCAACGAGCACATAGATTGTTTAAATGACGAACTTCTTGCTATTCAAAACTGGTGCACTTCTAACAAACTAACCTTAAATGTTGATAAGAATAATTTCATGTTACTAAAAAACCGCCAAAATAAATTTCATCTAGCTAACACTCATCCCTTTTTCATTTTCAACAAACCGATTTGTCTGACAGATCACACTAAATTCTTAGGTATTTTCATTAATTTTAATCTCACTTGGAAAAAGTACTTTTGGAAAAGAGTAATTTTTGGAGAGGAGGACGATGTACTCTTTGGAAAAGACCCTTATCAGGCTTACTCGAGCGCACATCTGAATATTTACCCCGCACACCTCTGCTTTTTTTATACAATTCCATGGTTAATTCCAAACTTTGTTTGTTTGTTTGTTTTATTTCACATTAAATCATGACATAATAAAATTATAGAAAATTAAGGTGCAATGTGGGCCTATATGCCCAGTAGCATGGCTATTCCAGGCGCAGAGCCCGAGTTAACAGATGAGATTGGTTGTCAATGAAAAACAGCATGGGTTATCTAAGTAATAGAAATCGGAGCAAATCTATCCCAGAGAGTCTAGCAAGTACTGCTTTAAAGCAGCTCTGAAATCATCATGGCCACCAATTTTCCTTAGCCAAATTGACAAGGAATTCCATGCTGATGACAGACAATAGGTAACTCGTCTATGGCCACTAGTAAAGGAGGAGGGTGGAAAAGGTCATGAAAATAAGGAATGACGAGGGTTATAATGCGTTGACAAGTTAGTTTGAGATTTAAATTGTGTGAAGACTAAAAGACATATTCTTAGTTGGTAAAATTGCTGTATAGGCAAAACACGAGATCTTTTAAACAACTTTGCATTGAGGCATGGGGCAATGCAGCTCCTAACCATCTTAAAAATTTAATAACACTTCAAAAGCGCATAATAAGGACCATTCACAAAGAAATCCCGCCTCACCCACACCAAACCTTTTTTTCAAATCATCATCCATACTACCCATCAGTTCACTATATTCATACTACATTATACTTTTAGCCCATCAATAATTTTATTGTAATTACATCCCTCGCACAATATATTAAACCCAATTCTCAGATTCCTGTCTAAATCTCCCACAATCTTTTTCCCGTGCAGGCCATCACAGGGTGGATTTCCAACAGGCCATTTTTTGGAACCAACTCTCCAAGTCTATTAAAAGCATAAAGAAGGTAGCAAGTTTCAAGAGAGAACTTAGGTTGCATCTTTTAACAAGTGAATAAAACCTAATTACCCATAAAAATTGGCGTTGATTACCCGATGACGACAAGCCCAACATCACGGCTAGCTATGCTATTGCGTATTATGGGCTTCATCACTCTTCCAGCTTTTTTTCTTTTACTTAACTAATTTTGTTGATGAAAATAAATCACAAATTGCCTTGTAATCCTAACGCTGCTTGTTGTGAGCATCGATAATTGAGCTCACTATTGGCAACAGTGCATAATGTCAAAACACAATTTCAAGGAAAATTGTAGTAGTACTCATCTGCATTGATTAGTTTGTTGGTTCAATTTTGTTTTATAGCAGCAGTCTGATTTTTGTGGAGCAGAAGTGCCACTTTGTCTGGGGTCAAAAATTTGTCTTCAAGAAATTGAATTTAAGGTCCAGAGTCTAACCATTACACATTGGACCTTAGAACCATTTAGTATTTTCACTCAAAAGAAACAAAAATACAGTGCATTGATTCATTATTGTTATTTTAAAATAATTGACAAAAAAAGAAATTGTATATTATTTAATGTTATAAATATTATTATCAATATAAAAAGCAAAAAATAAGTACATCCATATGTTTTCTCCCTTGACACATGGAATTATTGCCATTGAAAGACCATCCACTAAGGATACTGGCCATATATTGACATTGGCTACATGGTTTTGCTAAAGAATGGATAGCCTGCTCATATTTAGTATATGTAGTTATCTTTAATTGTGGCTTTGTAGTACACTACTGTGTGTACACTACATGAACACTACTTTTCTGTAGATTTATCCTTCAGATTCCAGCGTCTATTACTTGCAACAAAAATTCTTCTTGCAACTATGTATGGCCACGTATATGCCAGCCTTGGAAGTATGATATGCAATGAAAGACATCTTTTCCGATATAGCTTATTAGAATGTATTTATAAATTATGCTATGATTTCATTTCCATGCACTCATGTCTAAACAGTGATTTATACTTGTGCTAATCCTAGCTAGTTGTTGTACAAGGATGAGAGAGACCAAATTATAAAAACAGCATAGTCCTAGATGAACCAAACAAACTTAAATTGGCACAACTTTTTACATGCGCTTTCAAAAGAGAGCTACTACTCATCATGCCTTGTAGAGTTTAATTTTGAAACCTTTCCTATCTAAAACTTTCATAACATCTCACGAAGACTTACCAACTGCAGCCCAGAGTAAGTTGAAGTTTTGACATGGCATAAATTTAGTTTTATTTTCGTTTCAAAATTTTCATTTGTTAATTAGAACCAACTTTTTCCGTAATGAACTAACGCTAAACTGATGTGTAATGAATTTTATTCAGATTTGAAGAGTGCGTTTAATTGAGATCAGCATCCTCAAGCCTTTCAATGCAACATATTTGCTTTTAATATGAATCTAATCACCTATGGCTGCAATGAATGCAATCTATTGCCATGGCAATCTAGAGGTTACCTGAATGGGTAGTTAATTTGAAATATTTCTATGAAGTATGTTGTTTTTAGTGGTAGTTACTAACTTATATCTTGTCAAATGGAGCCAAAAGATAATCACATAAAATCCAATTCTATTTCTTGAAAATTAGAACTTGCGTTGCAAAATGGGCAAATATCTTCAAGCTTGAAATGTATGCATAGATCTTACTATCTGACTGAAATGCAGTACATAGTTGCAGATCTAAATACAGGACATACCATCTGGCTCACGATACTCAAGATTGGGCAATTTGATTTTATTTGCTGTACGCTTAGCGATTAAAAGCTTAGTGTAGCTTTGCTTGCAAATCAACGTTTACAATACTGTACACTTATTAACTGTGCCCTCTCATTTTGTTTTACCACTAGCAGTTATTTTTTCTGTGATCGCCGCATATCTACATTGTGTCAAAACGTCTCCAACATCATGTGTCAGTCATCCAATGCAGTAGGCAGTTTTATTGTAGCCGTACAATCGAGAGTAAACCTCCCTTCAGGTCATCTTGAAGCGCTCGAGACGAAGCCGTGTCACATGATTGTACAGAATTGGGCCAACAGCCCATTCGATTGGTTTATAACTACTTTTCTACAACATATTCTTACATCCTATCCTCAGACACATGACAAACACTGTTTTTTATTTCATGATACTGCATCCACCGTTGTATGTTTCAGTTTATGAGCTTTCTGTTACTATCTTCAGGTCACTATCCAGACTCTCCGCAATACAATTAAAATATAAACTTTCAAAACCCGTCTGTTCAACTAACTCAACAATTCCTGATTTCTGTCTTTCCATTCTTCTTTCATTTTTTTTGGCATGTAATAAAGAAAATCATTTTGTTGATTACCAATGCCAAATACAAAGTTATACATTCATGCAACTTTGATCATCTATGGTGGGTAATGGTAAAATGCCACTATTTCTGTATTATTCTGAACCTGGTATTAAAATAAATCCCTGTACATGTAGATCAAGCCACATATGACCTAGCGATCCGGCATTCAGTAAAAAAGCCTTTCGGTAGGCGTTGAAATATCCAGCCAGGGTGAACATGCTTGTAAATATTGATTGGAGAGACGCGTTTTAGATAGCAACAAACAACAGATACTGCACCTTCTATTCAAGTCGCCATTCACTGTGCTGAATAATTAACAGATCAAGTTTTAAAGGATTTGAGCCCAATTGAGCTAGAATACATCAGAGACATGTTAGGAGGGACAATAAAAGGATATGGTATAGTGTATGTCGTGCCTATTAGTTGGTAATACAGAGTGAGCCAATCATATGTTGCGAAAGGTTACTTCAGGAAAGTTGCAGGGCTCATAGAAGGCTTAGTGCATAAAATATGAAAAAAAGAAACCCTAGTAGCACCAAATAGTATTGTTACACAATTTTGATAAGAATGAATATTTTGGCCACAACATCGCCTGGAATAGATGCGGGCAAAAATGATTGTACACATAAATATTAAGTGTTTATGGAAATATATTAATGTATGTAAAAAATTGGGGCTGTGAAATATACGTATACACATGAGTGTACGGAGTGCAAAACTAAATATTATAATACTATAAATAGATAGGGAGTACGACAAGTGAAGCGTAACTACGGTATTGCAATGTGGGACAATCGAAGCATTAAAACGATGGTAGGAAGCTTTCTGTTGACTGATGAAGTCACGAAAACATCTCATACGCTATTTCAACCATTCAGATGGCACCCACTGTGGTACAACTTCGAGACGATTCACTTCAGCGAGAAGCTCTTGGAAGGCTGTTGAAATGTTGGAGTTGTTAATGATGAAATCGAAATAGTGGCTGTACTTTATCTCCATCTCCCTTCCCTTGTCTATAATGTTCCTGCAGTGATCCACCTGTGACAATGACAAATATTTCATCCTCAAAAACACCTGAGGGTCGATTTATAGAATCTGTCGAATTAAAAAGAAGTTTGGTGAGTTGAATACAACACTAAGATGACGTTAAATGTGTTTTGTATAATAGCTAGATGACTAAAGACTTGGTTGATTTGAGTGCGCTTTCTACTGACATAGGAAATATTCATGTTATAAAGTGAAAATATAGCATGAAATTTTTGCATCGCTCCCATCCTGGGTTTACCCATACTAGAAGCAGCAAACGACAGCGCATTGCGTGGAAACTACCTTTGTGCTAGATTCAAAGATATGCGTTGGGACACATCCATAGTCCATGAAAACTTCTAATTCTGAATCACTGTTGATTATGGTTACCGCCCATCTGCTACAGCTGTACATAAACCTAAGATATTCACTTTACTACAACCAACGAAAGTTGTTAATGAATTGGGGATAGTAATTGTTTGTTATAAATATACCAACTATGAGCGTCGTCGATCTCAAGAATTTTATTTACCTTAGACCCTTTGAAATGGGCTTTAGAATATACAAACTTTGGAAATTGACAAGCCGCAAGATTAAACCACTTGTTTTTTTGCGAAAATAATAAATTGTCTTTTGTTGTATCAGTAAAACCAAACTGAGAAACAACGACAATGCTGAACGAAAAGTATAACAAATTTTGTTTTAGAGATAAAGTAAATCTCAAATAATACTTGAGTTAACGCGCATACACATCGTTTATATTCATTTTTAGCCACTAGTAATTTTGGGGTTTGGTCTGGTTGATGTAATTGAAGATTATGCACCGTAAAGCACTAGACACTTCCATCGGCTGGTGATAAGTGAGCCATGTACATGATACGAGACTCTATAGTCAGTGCTCCGAAAACAAGTGACAAATTTATTTGAAATCATATATGATGTAATATAGAGGGTGCTTCTGACCGTTGGCTCCTTTCCAGAGCTTTTGGTTATGTTCTCCTTCAGTATATGCATGTTAGGGGCAGCAATGAAAACTACATATGGCTTCACATCAGAGACCCTCAGTGACTTGATTGCCTGTAAATGAGACAGCGCAGGTGTGATTTGAGCAGTTTAGCTTGCTAGTTCTGGTTAGCTATCGACGAGGTGAATTTGGATGCCAATACAGTACAACTCCCATAGACAAATAAATTTGATGGTTTTGCTAATTCGGCTTTATGCACTTTTATGTTGCCAATATCGACAGGGGCATCGGCGCGAAATATTTGTATCGGGTGCATCAATATGACCAACACTTAATATACAGGTGTAAAACAAACCGACTTGCGAGCACAATTGCTTGTATTCATTGTTATCAATAGCAAGGTTGCATGATGAATGGTGCAAACACCCATTACAAAAGGGTTTGGTAAGTTTAACTTAATGCATGATCCCAACTGGTAGACAGCGTTTATGATTATGTAAGAATCCATGGATCAGATGTTATTTCGATGACATTGCACAGTGCGCATACAAATGGAAAAAGACTGCTGCCACCATTATACATTTTTGACAACCATTAGCCCTATTCACCATTAGGTCCAAGGTAAATGAAGTTAGCAAATGCAGGTGAAAAGCAACCCTGTGTTGGGAACACTCAAAAAACATGAAACATGTGTGATTGGAGCGAAAAGCTACTATAAGTATTTCATATTAACATCAACTACAATAATAACACACAGCAGTAACATGGCCAAACACAACAGCAACGGGGGATGGTGTACCTGCGGGTGAAGATTCAATACGCATATCTTGCCCGAGTTAACGACTTGTCGGATAGATTCCAAACTCGTGCCATAGAAGTCTTTCTGAAAATGACCATGCTCTACAAACTTGTTAGCCCTGATGTCAGCCTCAAACAGATGCTTAGCAGTGAAGTAGTAGTCCTTTCCATCCTCCTCATCCTCCCTCCTCATTCTGCTCGTGTCTACCGTAAAACAGCGATTTAAAATCAGACACCCTGATGCTGACCAATGATACAACAAGAATAGCTCGCTTGAACAAAACAATTTTTGGAAATAAGTATAATTCAAACCAAAGGAGATGTTAGATTTATTTACAGTAAATTCATGTTGCTACGGTAACACAAAACTGAATACTACTTCAACGAATTTGAGGTGAGATAATAGATCAAAACAGATCATACTAAGCACGCTGAGCCCAATGAATTAGAATATAAAATTTCAGGTGTGACACATGGAGAGTTTTACACCATAATGCGCACTTTAAGCTTCCTAAACCTTAACTTTTTAAATATTTTGTTTGAAACATTTTATTATAGATGGTAGAAGATGAATTGATACAGTCTAATTTTTGCACAAGTGCATATATACTTATGGATACTTTGATATATCAGATCTGTTAATGTTTTGCTATCATTATGAAGTAACTCATTAGTTATTCAAGTTCATGGAAGCGGTAATAAACCATGGAAGATAAAGGTATGAAGTAGTGAGTGATCACTGTTTCCCTTCTGATAAATAATAAATAATGCTATGATACTTCGACTTGTGGAAAGATTTAGCACAGGCATTTCTAGAAAAGTTTAGGATTAAATTCTGTCTATTACTTTGACAACATACATAGTTAGAAATAATACACAAGAGCATAAAAGCACCCAAAGCAACTACCTTTGCAAAAGGCTGTTGATAATTTGAGCATATGCCACTTGAAGGGCACTAAAATACTACAGCAGACCAGATACAACATTCTATGTGTAACTCTGCTTGACGGATCATAAACTACCTATATTTTTTCTTCAAACACTAATAACCATGACATTCAATATCGGAGAAAGGTCTTACGAGGTATGGCTGCCGCAAATCTTTCCGAATCTGTTTCCAGCAGCCGTTGCCTGAGCTCCTTCCTTCCTACATCTGGTGGGCCAATCAAAACGATCGGTCGTTTTCTGTTTGGCTGAGGAAAATACTGTGTCACCTCCTCGTAAGTAAGTATGTCATCAGTGTCAACTAGAAAAAAGAACATAAATATTCACTCGTGTTGCAATCTGTACCACACCGTGACTTCTTGCCATAGTATTCTACATTGACCTACTTTCATCAGCATCACACTGCGACTTTTTCCCATAGTGTTTTACATTGACCTACTTTTATCAGCACCATACTGCAACTTCTTACCATAGTGTTTTACATCGACCTACGTTCATCAGCACTACACTGTGACTTCTTCACATAGTGTTTTACATTGACCTACTTTTATCAGCACCATACTGCAACTTCTTACCATAGTGTTTTACATTGACCTACGTTCATCAGCACTACACTGTGACTTCTTCACATAGTGTTTTACATTGACCTACTTTCATCAGCACCATACTAAAACTTCTTACCATAGTGTTTTACATTGACCTACTTTCATCAACACCATACTGTGACTTCTTGCGCTTTTTCTTCCCAGAAGGACAACAGGCCGTCTGGTTGTCAGCCTCAGCTGTCTCGGCAAGTATCTGTAGACGCAACTGTTCTCGATTTTCCCAGAAAAGCTTGCTAGGTACGAGGCCAGCCAGCGCCTGGTCTTCTTCGCCTTCTCGATATGCCTAAAATAAGAGGTCACAACTGACACAAAGGGAGGAAATATAATAGGTAGAGTAGCAGCAGCCATGAGCGAAGTACTTCAGTTGTAGAATACGCTAGATGTAAAATGGTCCAAAAAAAGCAATTTTGTATACATTGTACACTCCGGCATTTCTGGATCGGAAACAACTCCCAAACATTCCCAAGTTGGATACTCATGTTTAGGATAACAAAACTGTAAAAGGGGAGACTATACACATAAAGCTTGGTGATATCGTAAGTGCGTATTACGATGAGATTTACGAGATGATTTATATGCATTATATTGGATTCCAAACACATACAGTTACAACTGTACGCAAGTCATCGCACATTTTGTAATGATTGGGTCAGACGAGGGTAGGCAACGATGGAGTTGGGTAGGGCCCGTTGATAGATACGCTATATTTTTTATTAATACCATGCAAATAAACATTCATAAATACCATAACCTCTATTTGAACAACACCTTTATTTGAGTGCCACCTCCATTCAATCGCAAATTCGACAATCTTTGATCTCTACGAGCTGACAATAGCAAGTGATCAGTGGAAAAGTGTGCACCAAATAGTACTAATGATGACTCGGTTAAATCAATAATAATTAATTATTTCGTTGTTGCTGATCGTATCGCTGTCAGTTTTCTAACTTCAAAGCTTTACACTTTCTCTTAAAAACTTTGAAAGCAACATCATAGAAATAATTACCTGTTTCAGACTAATAGTAGTTCCTTGTTTAACGTGGTCTTGATATTTTGATGTATATAAAATGGTTTAGCAATTGCGATGGACCCTGTACTACTATTTTGAGCTAAAAGTTGTACTCGGCGCGTTTACGTGCAAGCTGAGACACTTGACTAAATATTTTTTTGTGCAAAGTGTTCTAAATGGCGACGCGTAAAAGTTTTACTCACCTATAAAATAGTTTGGACAATAATATCGACTAGTTCAACGAAGCAGAAGGGGAGTTGTGACCAGAAAACACCTTGGATAATATTGAACAACCAGAAGATGGAATGGGTTCAAACGAAAGCAACGATCAGAATGCGACTGGCCGAGTGAACTAAACAAATATATGACCCCGGCCGTCAGAATGTACAATGGTGCGGTAATTCCATTGTTCACAATAGCGGCTAAGCGTGCTTCACGCTATTATATGACTCACCGTCACTATTTTAGTAAACAGTGGTTTACAGTGCATTCAACCCTGCTCTTTCACATGGTCTTGTTTATTTTTGTGTCTGACCAATCATAAAGCCAGAATTGCCATTTAACTATACTCATATCGGTGGTTGCTATGGAATTTTTCATAACCCAAGATCATAAATATAGGCTCTAACTGCGGGTGCGCATGTATGTGGCCATTTCCTGTTTTAGTGCTTCAGGCTAGAACAAAATAAACAATCGCAAAAATTACGGCTAGTTGATGCTAGATGAGTATTTCTACTTAGAATCTGAGTCAGCTGCCTCAGATCATAGTGAAAGCGATGATGAGGATTGTGATAATAGGGCAACCTTAGAAATACAGCTGCTTACGCAATATGTGGCTGCTAACGATAATGCGAATTAATTAAATCAAATTACAGAGAATAACGATCAGCCTATCACTGCTGATAACATTCCCATTCTAGCTGTTGACATCAAACTAATAAGTGGGTGCAAATGTAGGGAATTATGCGCCAGTTTTATGTCATCTGAACAATTAAGCCTCATTAGAACTGTGTATCAAGGATTGCCGGAGGAAACATTGGATATGGTTGTGTTGGGACAAATTGCCACTAGCATAACAAACAAATCTCTCCAATGCGCTACAATAAATCTCTGCAGCGTACTCGTGCTACACTGTGTGAGTGTTAAACTACATAAAAAGAGCTCTAGACTGAATATTCACTTGATGAGTTGGGTTGATATTTTTGCATCACATATTTTCCGCATCGTTGACCTTACCACGACCTTCTGTATAGGTGGACAATTCTGAATACACTTCCAGCTCTTTGTTAAGTTGTTGGACTGTCATTATATGCAGTCATAGCAATATAGCTTGATGAGAAGTGCCCAGTTTGAAGCATACCCTTTTAATGAATATCTCCAGGACGGTGAGCTTTTAGCCACATATATTGTTAACTTTACCATGACCTTTGGGAGGTCAACCGTCAATCGAATTGGAATAAAAATGCAACGATCATCTGTTTCAAGGTTTTATTGTGAAGAATGCCAAGTTTCATTAGTATAGGTTGAGATTAAGTGGTTGGTTGCTATGGCATTTTGATTTGTAAACAAATACCATGATTTACAGTTCATGAATCACCAACTTTATCCTGCTTAAACTCAAAACAACAGTTTTAGTTCATCACGAGACCTTCTCTACTGAATCTTGCATAACCTGGGCATAAAAAACCCGATTTAAAAAATTTAAAATGCATTAAAATCCTCAGAATTTGCTGATTTTAAATCTTTAAATAACTCAAAAATGTGGTTTTAGCACGATTTTACATTCTGACTGCCTGGGTCACATATATTTGTTTCAAAAATGTTTAACTTTTCTTTTTGCGAGTATTATTAATATGGTTTGTTTATATCAATTGTTCTTGAATATATATTTCTAGCGTTTTATAGATTATTATTATATACCTTATAAATTTGCAGATTTATAGCAAATTATTTGAAGGCATCATTGCCGTTATTTAAACTCGGCTTTTGATGGATCGATGCAGATAAATTAAATCTTAAGTCAGTTTTTGCAGCAAACATATCAATCAGTGCAATGAGCTTTTATGTAGCATTGCTGAATATAGTAATAAAATAAAAATACGCCGTAAATTTAAAATGAAACAAAAAATTTCATTTTAAATTTCATTACAACTCCAACCAGTTGCAACACCAGGTTATAAGATCATGATAGGTCAAGTGCAAGCAATGTATATCAACTGGTAGAAATATTTTTCAGCTTCCCAATGCATATTTAATTAGAAATCTACGACAAGTTGAAAGTAAGGCATAGCCGACTTCTTACATCTAAAAGGGTTAATGTCGCTCCACCCGGGGAAAGTGCAAAATATAGGCGATGTTCGCATAGCCCATAAAAGGGTTAGATTTAGCTTCCCAAAAATTCTGAAGAGTCATTTGAAATATACAATACCACCTTCTATTTGAACGCCATCTCTAATAAAACGCCACTATAGGGAAAAGGTTGAAAAAGAGAGCACCATGGCATTCAATTAGAGGTTTTATGGTAGTTATATATAAGTTTATCCCCAACAAGACAATGATATGTTTTACTTCTTAAAAGTTGCAAAACCCTGTCGAATTTTCTTTAAAAAGAGTATTTGAGAGCATTGCAAACAAAAATCATTAACAATTATCCCTCAGTGAGTCGATACAGAGGTATGCTATAGAAAGTCGTAGAATGCTCAGCTGAAATACCAAGACAAGAGCTGGGTGAAAACAAATGAGGCAAAAGTTAGAGATTTCTTGAGCATACCTGCCACCAATTGGGATCTTCCTGGTTGATGACATGCAGAATGTCTCCAGTTGTGAAGGAGACTCCTAGTTCTTGACAAGGAATAAACTGGTCCTCTTCTGGATCATAGTCGAACAGGGCTCTCACTGATGTCTACTGACACAAATAAGAAAAAAAAACAGAGAGGGAATTTAAAAGTTCTTTGAGAGAGAATGTTGGATATTGATAGTAACAGTTGGTGCTTAACCAACAGTTGAAGGGTGTCCTATTTCAACAAATACTGATCATTTCCAAGAACTATTGCAAACAAAGAATTTGTTAGAAGCATGGAGTAAGTTTAATTGCTGCACAGAATGCAACATTATTTTCTGTATCCAATATTTTCATATGTTGTTCATTTTTGATCAAAAATAGCAGAGTAACCAACTTTTATTGATAAAATGTGGGTGTGCTGTGTACTGTTATCGAACTGACTCTATCCCGGTATGTTAGAGGAATAGTTTTAATGACATTTCACATAAGTTACACTAATTTTATTATTATTAATCTGCAACAAGGCATTTTAATACAAAATAATCAATATCTTTAATTAAATTGAAGCCAGAATACGCAAAGCAACTCGTTAGCAGGATCATACCAGACTTCTTTTAAAACAAATGCTTTAACCCTGGAGAGCCCAAATACAGAAAACCATCAGTATATTTTTTTCTTTTGGTTGTAGGCTGTTATTTTAGGCCTACTGATGGTAATCCATTTATTATTTTTCGCATTTTGTTTATTTCGATGAAAATAATTTTTGTAACATATATGTAACATTGGGTCATTATGTCTTGGTTGGTCAGCATTTAAAGCATGTAACAATGGGTTTTACTAGCCTTTATTGAACATATCAATAATCTTTATAGAAAACTTGACTCAGCATGAAATAATGTAACAAATTCTGGTAAAACAATTCTGGTTATGACAGTGTTACAAATGCAAAACAACAGTTCTCAATGGTGATAGTCAAAAAAGCAATTTCGTCCTTCAGTGAAGCACAACTTCACTGCACATTTGGAGCATTGTGTATTAGTGAGATTAATAGAGCAGAGCTTACATCTTCCTCTCTTACTGTCTTTTAGTGGCCAGTGATCATGATTATCATGACTGGTGTCATAGGAAGGCCGGGTTTGCCGTTTTGGAGTTACCACAGTTGAAATACAAGATGCTTCTGAGGGCCGACCCCGTTTACGTTGAGCAGCAACGTGCACTAGACTGTTTGCAAGTGTTGACTGGAAGTGACGCTGAAGAAGAAGATCATCTTTTGGCAGTTTCAATAGTGAATGCTCTCTACGATACATATTCCACGCATTTACCAAAGCAACATTGACGAAGTGCCAAAATATATACATATACCACCGCCTAGATCGCATTTTGTACCTGTACTTGGCCAAGTAAGAATCAAGCAGATCAATTCCCCCCATATTACGGTTATAGTCACCTATAACTGATGGCATGGTAACATCTTTTTGTTGTTTAGTAGTTTTGTCCCAGCGTTTAGCAGAGACAACTGGCTCACAGCCAGTCAGGGTGGAAAGCATAGTGACAGCACGATTATCAAACCAGCGTACAGCACTGATGTTGTGCGTTCTTTCAACTCTTTCATCACTAGCTCCGCGACCTTGTTTTTTAAGTTCTTTTTCAGATTTTAACTCACATTTTCCCATTCTGTTTTGTCTCACTGTCCCGGTGTAAAACATACATTTTTTCTTTAGCTCAACCATCAATGGCAAGCTTGTGAATAAATTGTCGGCATATATTTTGTAATTTCTGCCAGTTTCCAGTGTTGAAGTAAGCATCATCACAACATCCCCTCCTTGCCCAAGTTTGGTCCTTGTACCACTTCCTCCTTGGTAAACATCAAAGTCATAGAGCATTCCAGCTGGATCTGCTCGACCCCAAATTTTGAACCCCCATGGATGAGGCTTGCCTTTGATGTATTGCCGTATGGAGCTAGTTTTTCCCCTGTAAGCACACATCATTTCATCAATGCTGCAGTGCTCGGATGGAGTGAGCTTGAGACAGTTTTCACGCATCTTATGTAACCAAGGCCTCAGCTTCCACAACCTGTCTTTCTTTTTAGTACAATCAGACACAGCCATGTTGTCCACAAAGTGTAGTGTTCGAAGAATTTGCTGAAACCGGTTGCGACTCATTACACTAGCTACCGGATCATATCGAGTGTTAGCTGCCCAATATTGCCGAACTCCATCCATGCGAACTAGGCCCATGTGAAAGTACATGCCTAAGACTTGCTCAATTTCTTTAGACGTAGTATTGATTGAAACTCCATTCTTCTGGACGCTGTACATATTTGTTTGATTCACTATGTTTTCAATCATTTCTTGCGTCACAAACCTTTGAAAGTAACCAAGGGGAGTGTCAGTTTTTTGGCTATCAGGAGCAGCAACTTTTGTTCCAGTAAATTGACTATCAGGAGGTTTGAACTTTCTGTTTACCCATGTAAAAACTGGCGTTTCCATGTTCTCGGTAGACGATTTTGTCAATATTTTAGCAAGCGGTACATTCTCATCATCATCACACTCTGAATCTTCCTAAAAAGCATGATAATGTTTTATTAGTAAAGATATTGCAGTGTGGTAACTATTACAAAGCTTAGCTATAGTGCCTGCCATTTTATTACTGCTTTGTACAAGTTATTGTAAAACAAACTGCAAGAAAATAGATACTAGTGAACTACTAAGCTTCAAACTCACCTCTTCGTTCAGTTCATCTGGTCTAAAGTCTTCATCAATTTCACTGTCATCACCTCCACCATCTTCACTTTCATTACAATCAATACTTTCCAAAATGTCAAGAACTTTGTGATGATCAAAGAGATGCTTTGAGTTGGCCATAGCTGAAAAATAGCATTTGGCAACCCTAGTCAAAATTTTAGCCACTAAAGCCCATTGTTACACTGGCGTAACATGGTATAGGAGTATCATTACAACATGCTCAGCAAAGTTATTATTTTCACAAATTGAAATTTTTAGGTGTATCTACATCAACTGTATACAAAATAATTAATCATTAACAAACTGGTACTCACCTTGTGTACAGTTTTGGGAAAAAAGAAGAAGCTGTTCTATTGTTCAAAAGCCATGCTGGAAGCCATGTTGGTTTTTTCAATAGGATCATGGGAAGTTACTGTCCAATCAGATTGCAGTAAGTTTGTTGATTAACTAGCACATGGCACTTTATGAAAACATAAGCATGAGCTGATGGAAAGCATTGCTAAGTCCTGATTTAAAGGTACAAAGTTCATGTTACATATATGTTACAATGGGCTTTCCAGGGTTAACTAAAAAACATGAAAATCAATTGAATAGCTCAAAAGATACATGAAGAAACATTGAGAATTTTATTCAAAAGTAACACGCTTGTCATAAATTCATTTTAAACTATGCATCCTTGTAGCTTTCTACTCATCTTGGCCTGATTCATATGGCAAGCAAACGATCTAGCAACTGGCCCTTAGAGAGGGATGAGCCTACGTACCTTGCGCTCTTGCATGTCTCTTGAGTACCTCTGGCTGCCACTAGGCACAAGAACAAATTCGAGTTCACCTGTCATGCCTGCGAGCAGATCTGAAACTTCATTAATCGTCTTTCCTCGCATAGGAATGCCATTCACTTCGAGCAGCTCATCACCCTCACAGAGTTGCCCGCTCTTGTCAGCAACACCCCCTCGAACTATCCGACCAATTATAACTGACTCTCCTTCATTTTTGACTGTTGCTCCCTGAAGTACAATAGCAGAGTGACTAACTAAAATTACTCAACTAATTTACAAGCAAACTAGCGAAACCTCCCCTCAGTCTAGTATAACAAGCATCTGCATCTATCGCATTTTTCAAAGTTGGTCGTATACATGTGTGTTTGTATGTGTATATGTGTGTATGCGTGTCCAGCTATAGCTATTATTTTAGGATTGAGCCCACGCGTTACGACGCCTGTTAAGAAATATTGCAGGAACTAAGTATATGCAACACGGTGCTTCTTCATCTTTTTTCGTTAGGGCAAATTTGTTCTGCCACGTCGGTATCAACAATAATTTATCTCGAACTTAAAATTTGGCGATTTGTGCACCGATTATATACGTTATTAAAAGATATACGTCGCTGAACTCGCCATGGCGAGTTATCCTGGCTTCCGATATATCGGATAAATAATAAAATTTTTGTTAAAAGTTTGAAGTTAACTAGAATACAAACTAACACTTTTTTCAAGTATTTGTTTAGTAAACTAAATTGATCCAAGTTAGATCCAGCATTTATGTTGCACGTCTGTCTCGAAGATAAGAGCTCTCCATGTACTACATTGTAATGTTATACTATCTTGCAGATCATAACCACAAAATGCACTAAAGTCATTGTAGGTACCTATAGTTACTAAGGTTAACATACTATTTTATTACTATTTTTAATGATGATGATTTTTACCAGGAGTTGTTTGCATTAGAAAATGACTACGGGTTTTTATACCATTCTATGTACGTTTATAGCCTACGATATTTTCGAATGCCAACAACTGCATGCGAAAATGGGCATGCCCATTTTTGCATGCCAACACTAAAATCATATAACTGTATACCAAATAATTTTTGATTGTATTCATAGCCAAATAGACTATAGTGATTTTACATTTAAACACCTTTACATTTTTATTTTCCCTTCTAATTTTTATCAACGAAACACTTCTTTCAAGTTAAGAAATTTTAAACTTACAGTTGTTTGAAAGCCTTTACAGTTGTTTTATTTATGTTTAATTTAGTTGTCCTGTACAAAACCTTTTTCTCACGATATGAAGTTTGAAAGTCACAGTTGTTTGACAAAATTTGAAAACCTGTACAGTTGTTTTTATTTTCTCTCTTAATTTATTTCAACTACACAAAACACTTCTCTCATGATATGTAGTTTGGAAGTTAGAATGGCAAATGTCGTTATATGTTAAATACAAA
Source organism: Watersipora subatra (assembly GCF_963576615.1). Taxonomy (NCBI): domain Eukaryota; kingdom Metazoa; phylum Bryozoa; class Gymnolaemata; order Cheilostomatida; family Watersiporidae; genus Watersipora; species Watersipora subatra. Next base: position 42,029,093 of record NC_088714.1, on the reverse strand, counting down.
TCAACTTTATGTCGAAAGACGTTTGTATTACCCGTGCAATGCCGGGTAGCACAGCTAGTCCATATCTATTAAGCACGGAAATAATTCTGCTATTTAATATAAGACATTCCAGGCAATGGGCAGTATGGAATTACTATGGCATCTCACTTAATCTCTAACAATCAATTTTGACTAGAAATACATTTCTCTTCTGAACCTAGTTCCTCCATTTTACAAAATCGCACGAGTTTTACATAAAATGACATAGCTTGCTACCACTGAAATTGTAACTACTAAACAATGTAAATTTGTAATCTTAAAGATGGTAACTAAATCTTAAAAAGAATCGATTACAACAGAACTAACACAAAACGGCCTGACCAGCTCTATCTTTACAACAAACTTCTATGACTTTGGTCCATAAAATAAACATCACTTACCAGTGGGTCAGCTGTTTTGCGCACATGAATGATGTCTATTTTGGATTCTCCATACTGGTCTGCTTTCTCCACAGCGCTGACCCTACTAGAAGAGCTAACAGGGCTAACAGGACTCTGGGTATCAGCGGAAATTGTTGAAAGCATGGCTTGATGACCTCTAGGTAGCAGCACCTCCTAGCAAACAAGCAATACAATGATTCACATTGCGAGATACAAGTAATTCCCAAAACTGGCAACTGCCAGAGTTGTAACATTCGGACTAGATTTACTGGCTGAGACTGAAAAGAGCATCACAATTGTGACAGCACAGACAGTCAGTGAGAACCAGGCAAACCAAGCTCAGGAATGGTATGAAGAAATTACCTTTCAACTCTGATACAATGCTACGCGCTTTCTGAGTCACCAATAGCATACACAATAGTTGATGTTTTCATGCACCGCCAGATAAATGCAAGACTGAGAAGTAAATTACACGACTGGATTTCGTAAAAATTGAAACAAACTACAGTCAAACATGGATAACTCGCCCTCGGATAGCTCGAACACATGGTTAACTCGAACGGTTTTGTTTGGTCCGTTCCCACGCAATGATAAATTACTTCAGATAACTCGACCTCAACTCCGTTAACTCGAACAGTTTTTTGCCCAACGGCTACCGAGACAGTTGTTATAGCTTTAGAAACTCACTTTATTCCAAGTCATAGAGATAACCCTCAACTTTTAGTAGTTCGTAGGCGTTGTTATTACCATCATCGCCAAAATATTTTTGTCAACGACTTTTCTAAAGGTTTGGTGAAATTTGATTTTTACCAAACATCCGCTTAGCGATGGTCCTACGAAGGCAAGGAAAAGCGAGGTAACCTTCACACAAACTTCAAGAAAAATCGGCAAAATTGATCGTGGGTAAAACGCTCAAAAGAAAAAGATGTCTTTTCTTTTGAGCATTTCAACAACGATCAAGTTTTGCCAATGTCAATCTAAAAAACATCCCGGCAATAACATCACCTCAAACAACAAACCAATCTCAAGTGATAGAAAAATCTCTATACTTTTTCATGAAAACGTTTTAAACTTTACATTAGAAGCATTTAATTTGAAACAAGCCATTCATGTTTTTGATTTATATTATAGTTTGTATATGGACATGTATCTACTAATAAATACATGGACTTATGACAGTGCTCTGATAACTTGAACGCTCTGATAACTCGAACACTTTCACTCGGTCCCGTGAAGTTTGAGTTATCCATGTTTGACTGTATTTTACTAAAAGCTTCCTGAACTAGAAAGAAATGACTGATTTATTTTATATATTAATTCTATTTAGACTTAGTTCAAGATATACAACCTTAGCTATTAACCTAAATAATTCTAAAAGCGATATAACCCTTCAATATTAAATATAGGTAAAATCAAGAAAATATTTAATTTAGTTTTAAAATACTTGAGATATCTTTGTAGTTACTAAAAGTAAAGTTTGATTAGAAAATAAAATATTGAGAATCTTGCTCAAGCAATGTAAAGTACAAAGCTTGAACTACAGTCATACCTTGACATACGAGTGCCTTGACATACGAAAACATTGAGATCCGAGTAGCATTTTGAGCAAGATTCTTTTTGGAGATACAAGTAATCTTTGAGATAAGAAGCATACAAGCCAGTTCTCGATGGCTACTATATAGTCAAGTATGTGAGGGACCGTTTTCGAGAACAGGATCGCTTGGTCTTCCTTGTTGAATCAGTTTGTAAAAAGTTTTTAAAAGGGCGGCTAAAAGTTATAGTGAACGAGAAGAAAACAGCGCCAAACCGGAAACAGATAAAGGAAAAATTAAAACAACAACAATAAAGCAAGTTTAACAAAAGATTAAAACTTAGCTTTAAGTGTATCTAGTAAGCTAAATTAAAGTAAAATTCAATGTTTCTGTTACGTAGCATCAAAAACGTGTGCCGAACGCGTTGCTATCAAGTCTCTGAGACCGCCGTTAGCTACTACTCTGTGTCGAAGGTGAAAACTTAGTAGTGTTCGTAGTACTGTCACATTTTATTGCAGATTCTAACAACTGAATAGGTATTTGTTACATTTTTAGCGTATGTACTAAATTACGATTAAAAATCGTTTTTCCACCAAAATATTCTGTCTTTTTGTGCTTTGTTCATAGTGTGGTAACAGATTAATTTGTATATATCGTAAGACCTTTATTTGAACGCCATGGTGCTCTATTTTTCAACTTTTTTCTTAGACAAGGCGCTTTATTAGAGATGACGTTCAAATGAAGGGTGTCATTGTATTTTTCAAACACCTCTTCAGAATATTAAGAAAACGGATTTAACTCTTCCACAGGCAAAAAGAATGCCGCCTGTATTTTGCAGACTCCTTCAGGCGGTTCGACATAAACCCTTTTGGATGCAAGAAATTTGCTAAGTTACGTTTAGTTTATCGCAGATCTCTTAACCAATATGCATGGGGAAGCTGATGCATGTCCCTAGCAGTTGATATCTATTGCTTGCAATTAAACTGCGTTGCAATTTGGTGACGCTTTCAAGTATTTTATTTCATTCTAAATGGCGTTCAAATAAAGGTGGCATTCAAATACAAGTTTTACAGTAGTTGTTTTATATAGGAAATAATGCCTTGAAACACGAGTTAAGTGACATATGAGCTCAATTCCACAACACATTAAGCTCCTATATTGAGGTATGACTACATTGCTGGTGTTTTGTTTTCGGTTATTTAAAAATATGCGAAAAATCTGTTCAAATTTTAATAGCTTTGGAAAGAGTAGATGCTAACAGATCTTATTGAGAGCAGTGGTAATAAAATTGAACAAAACTGTTACGGATCACTCAAGAGATCCGATTCATTTCACTATATCTGTAAGGGTTCATACTTCAGATATTTCAAAACAGTGTTGGATAGCATGCGTATCTATGATGGCAATACAGCCAAGGTTATATATATATATCTCTAACTACTCTATAAAATAATCTAAGGTTTTTGTATTGTTAATCTGAATGAGAACAATAGTCGCCATTTTAAAACATCAAATTATTGAGCAAATATATTGTTTTACACGTCAATCTTGGCTTCACTGACAAGCGCAAACAGGTGACCACTTGAAGATCAAGTTATTTACATTGTGCAATGCATTGTAAGTGTTAAGGATCGACGAGACATTGGCTGTTAAGCGGTAAGCCAGATGATCACACGTCGATCGTCGATTCGTATCTATTCAACCACACTAACCTGCTTAATAATTTTGTCCATTTTTATTATTGTTAATAGATTATTTCTTTAAGGAGACACATATAATGTAATCATTATTATTGCAGTTCACCATCTCGGACATTAACTGGTACAGAGGGTGAGTCAATGATTAAAATCCTTGTTAAACTCCTGGGTACCTCCCTCAAGACAATGAATGGCCATGATGAGTGAGAGAACAAGAAGTTGATTCCTCTGCAAAAATTTTAGTCCGAGGCCCACACTCTCGCGACAGCGAGGCCTCAAATTAAAATTTTTGAAGACTGGGCGAATTTTTGAGACTGGGCGAATTTTTGAAGAGAATTTTTGAGACTGGGCAAAGGTGAAGGAATCTCTACCTTTGGCTAAGTACTGAGCAACTATGATAATAGTATTATAGAGTGAAACAAGACGAAGTCAAAGAGCCTACCTTGAATGGAGGTCGCAGGAGAATATCTCTCAGTTGCATAGCTTGTTTAGACTCAGACCTCTGAATTGCTGCGTAGACATCAGGGGCTATTGGCTGGGGCGGCGAGGAAGTCGGCTTATCACCCTTTTTAGCTTTCGTAACCTGCATGCAGAAAGACAGACTAAAATGGCTTTTATGCAGTCCAGCCTAGATTTGTATTGGCAACTGAGATGTGAATGGAAAGAGAGACTTGTTTTAACTGTGTGAAGCAGCGTTCAATAGGGCAGGAAGGAAGATCTAAACTCGTCACGCTCTGCTAATAAACTGAAAAGAGCATCTAGTTGTAACCTTTTGGTAAGTAGCGTTTAACCAAAGAGTAACATGGCAAGCTTCAAGTTAATCCTTGGACTGACGCAAAGCAATGCATACTTATCAGATATTTGAGAGAAAGCCACATTCAACCACAACACACAGCTATGAGACTTCTGGTGCATTTACAGTACACCAAAAAGCATATGCACAATTCTTTTCAAAACTAAGATTGATTGGAGCAAATCTTCAAGGGTTAGCGAACCAGACATCCTAACAGTCAGCGACAGTGTAACACCGCTTGATTAAAGGGACAATGGCTTATGTCTACGGCAAGTGGTAATTGTCAACCTGATTGTAGAGAGTAACGGAGTCCTGGAACTGGACATTGTTAAATAGATTGTTCATGACCCTCAGCTCATTTGAGTTGTTGCCAAGCTTAGCTCTGAGTGCGTGTAGAAGGTTCAGTATCTGCTGCGTACCTACAACAAAAAACTATTTTAGTCTGTCTCTACTACCAACAAGGCGTTTACCTACTGCCTCCTAAAACTAACCATTATTTTAAGTAAAAAACAGCAGGCCATTGTAACAATCTGTGATTTGGGAGAAATGACAAAAACCATACAAGGTAATATAAATGATAGTAAACAAGACGAGAATCACTTTTAAAGCTGATGTCTGCAACCTAAAAGCAAAAGGCTACGAAACCTGTTGTAATATGAGACAGCTTTGATCAGCAAGTGAGAAGCCGACTTACTGACAGCCTTGCCGACGTCGACACGCGCAGACTCGAGCCACTTAGTCTTGTCTGAAACAGCTTCATTCATGCTCGCATACTCTCCACCATCCCTGTCAAATGCCTTGTTCACAAATCCATCTGGTGATGCACTGTTGCCATTAGCAGCTCCAGAGCGCTTTTCCAAATTTTGAAGTTTTTTTGACTCCCTTAAGCTTGCTCTCAGAAAGTCTTGTTCTTTTTGCAATCTGATAAATACAGAGAAATAGATCTGCTAGCGCTAAACACAAGATTAAATGTCTGGTGTTAGTCCCTTTTCATTCTCTACCAACTTTCTCATAATCTATTATCAAAAATGACCTGAAGGTGATGCCTGCACTACTAACCTGAGTTCTTGATCCTTACGCGCTTTTATATCATGTTGATATTTCTTCAATTTTTCTTCTTTGCCGCTGTTTGTAAGTCTTGGCCTCTCCTTAGGGTGAGGCACAAAGCTAGATGGTACATCAATAGCCATCTCTCTGTGGGCCAAAGAGTCGTCTCCCCGCATGTTCATCTCACCCTTGCTATAAGTGGCAATGACACTCTATTGCAAACATTCATTACTAAATAGCCAGTCATTACTGGGGAACAAATTAAAGGTAATGGTTCGTACTGCTTTGCTGTCTCTCGGCTCCAAAGAATAGATGCTGGTTCTAGTACAGATTTGTGAGTAACTCAAATATTGGCAGTGAACTTACATGAATTATAACTGTATGACAAAAACTTGCAAACTTGTATGCAAAAAATGTTAATAAGACAACTAATTAAACATATGTTAATGCACTAAGCGTTATAACACAAATTGAATTTTCTTCAAAGCATTTCTCAGTAGTGAAAATATGTATTATAGTTTACGAACAATTCTCATGTAAATCTGATTGATTTGAGAGCTGGTCCATTTGAAACCAAGCATCTGGAATATTTCAGTGATTCAAACACTAGTGAATACACGAAACATACCTGTAGTTAACACTTCCATTGTGTGCCTGCATCTGCATCATTCTTGCAACACCAAATTTAGCCAATTATTCTAAAAAGATCAGTAGCTAGTCATATAAGAATTTGGCTGCATACAAAAGAATGACAAGCGATGGAATGACAAGCAATAGAATGACAATTTCCAGTGTGGATTCATAAGAAACTTGACAGAGATACTGCAGCACAATAGGAGGCAAGCATGAGATAAAATAAAAATGCTTTGCACTTTAAGATACTAATAATACATAACAATGATGAAGAATCGGTTACATGATCGGAGTGTAACGTTTTTGTCATCTGACGTCATAGGCTTCCTTCACTAAAGCTCAGGCTGAGTGCACACACAAACTTTTGCTTTATTGCTGACAGCTCTTTAAACAGTTCAACACTCATTTTCTCAACTCTATCCGTGCGTCTCTAAACACCAAAAATGCTGTTACATCTAGCTAAAATATATTATATCTGTTATACACTGCTGACCTACAAAAGTTTTGATCAAATTCAATTTAACCCAATACCAACTTACGCAGCATACTCGCCACCATATTAATATGTTTTACGTATACAAAAATCAGCAATGAAAATAATATACACAATCAGATCATAGCAAAGGTCGATGAAGACTCAGAATGCTAAAAAAAAGTTGTTATGACCATTACAAGTCAGTCCTTTAAATACAACATGGCTACCATCGCACCCATAGAAGTATCTCCCTAGAACGCGGTAACGAGAAAACCCTAAAGCCCTCCCCTATCGTAATGGAACCCGAAACGGCTATCAAAACAGCGACTAAAGATAGTGCTATTTGCAAGTAACCAATTAACATGGAGCTCCGGTATCTACGTACTGTCGTGCAATAGGCTGGGTGTCGACGTCAAGTCCAATTATCTTAATCTTATCAAAGAAAAAATCTCAAATAGTCAAACGATTTTCCACTAATGATATGGTTGTATTGTCAAGCCTAAACAAGTTCAATTGAATTCACAAAAATGATCAATCAACATTTTTACCATCTTGCGATCTGGTCAAATTTCGACTCCTTTCGTAAGAAAATAATAATACATGTATAATAAAGCCATAATAAATGTTAAAGGATGAAAAAATTGTTTTTGTTTTAGTCCAATAAACTACAATGTTAAAATGAACAAATATCAATTCTCTTACAAAACTTTCCTGCTTGATAAGGTTGGGCAAGGTTGGGCTATTCTGATTGTTCATAAATATGCGAACAATAAAAATCGGTAAACAGAAGAAGAATAAAAATTATTAATATTTCTTGAATCGCTAGAATTAACGGCAAACTAATAAAGTTTTCTAGATAGCTCAGGGCTACGACGTTTTGAGTTGGGTACCTTTCGTTTGCGAATATTCATACGATGAACTAAGGCTTAACCTTTCTCGAATTTGTTGTACATGTAATGGAGCTCTGGCAAGTTCTTGTTGATGGCTGCAAGGCGTGATTCTTGGGTTCGGTGGTTTGATGTTACGAATCCAATTAAACATTCTGACGGATATACAATATATAAAGTTGCATCAAAAGTAAGCATTGAGTTTTCCCTGTTACAAACAACAACTGCATCAAAGTCTTCTAATGGAATTAAGTTTCTGCTATTGGTCTCTCGTTTTCCGGTAATCCACAGCAAACCATTGAGATACAACGCCGTGTGTTTCAGAACTAGATGTTGACTTTTATTTTTTGTTAAGTGTATTTGAGAGCCACAAGATCTGCTATTTATTCAACTGCTACCGTCTTCGTTTATGTCTTTTTCAAACTAAATGTTATACGTCTCTTTAATTTTAGTACTCTTTACTCTCGACCATGTTATCTTTTCCTTTCTTGTTTTGATATTTCCTGACTATTGTGCCTATTGTCTCTTCTGGCTCTTCTCGCCAGTCCCCTCTATTTCATGTAAGCCTATATTTATATTATATTCTTTCTGCATCTCTCTACCGCTTCTTCTGTCTCTTATTTCTTCCTTGCTCACTTCCCTCATTCTGTTACCGCCTTGATTCTGTCCCACACCTCTCTTTTTTTTCACTCTGGTCAATGTAAGTTTGAGCTAAATATCAAATGCTATGCGTTAATCAATTAATAAAGTATATGAAAACTAAATTATTTTAGTATTTCTAATTTATTGTGTATGGACTATGTCTGTATGTCTACTATGTTTACACATAGTATGTTCATACTATGTGTAGAACATAGTATGAACTAAATTCATGCACTATCTTTACCAACAGTTACAATTTTTTCTTGATAATCATCTTATACAAATATATGAGTTGGGCAACTTTTTTCCACAATTTACATCTATTGTAAGATATGAAATGGGTACATAAAACCAAACTTGGTAAAAGTGTATTCTATATATGCTAGCATAAGATGCTTTGGCAGTAGATACAGCGGTAATGAATGGATTGGAGTTTGATCTGCACTCGAACAATATTTTTAACAAGTCAAAAACTTAGTATTGGTTAATCTGAGGTTGAACGTGTAAGGCTAGGGCTGGGCAGCTGAAATAAGAGTGCTACATATAATGCCAGAAATTGATCAATTTGTTCTTCAGTCCGTTTCTCTTCTTAATTAGCTGGGCATGCAATGTAGCGAAGTTGTAGAAAAAAGTACCATGGTTGATCAACTTTTGCTACAGTCATGTGCTAAATTACATTTGCTCTAGATACTGGTATATAATATTTTGTTCATGCTACATACATCTGAGAGTTTAACTATGATGTAACTGCACGTATGATGGGTTGATTTAAACATTTGACCATCATCTAAGGAAACTATCATTCTAGCAAAACAACAACAGCTTACAAAAGTGGTCCTAAAAGTTTGAGCTGCAAAGCTTCATCAGCAAATAAACACGATTGGTGAAGCAGAATGGCAATTGGATTTGCTACCAACAAAGTATTACATTCAATTGAGGTTGTTAGAACCTTTCCATCTCATAAAAATAATTTGCTTTCTGTACTTTTTTCTTTTCGTGATAAATTTCTTTTTAGCTAATAAGCGATTCTAACTAACTAGTTGTTAAGAAATAAAAAGACTTGATTAACAATAATAAGTAATAATTTAAGGTTTTGCTAGAAATAAATTTCAGCTAGAGCTTTGGCTGTGCTTGTTTTTATTGACTTCAGCATGCACTTCGGCTTAAGCCGTTTTTCTTAACCAAAGCTCCTATATCAGAGGGTTTATCCGCTCGTACCTTCTACACAATGTTAGCACACAGTTTGAACCCGTAATGCCAACTGATGAGTCATGTAATACAGGCTGCCAAAGAAAAGCTGCACACATGAGTGTAGATTTACTAAACAGCGATGATGTGAGGCACCTCGGACGGCATTTTTTGAAAATTTTAATAATAGGCTGCTTACCGAAAAAATCGAGAGCTCAAAACATCTTTTTCATCGCGTTTTTTTGGGCTCATTTTCTCGGCGTTCATCCTATTAAACATCCTGTAACAAGCTACGAGCATTTTAAAATAATTTATCTATCTTTCATAAAAGACTGAAATTATTTTGAAGGCTGAATTTAGATAATAATGAGTTTTAAGACACCCATCTCTATCATTCTAAATCGGACTAAACATCTCCAACTTCCATTACTAAAAAGCTAGTACATGTCACAAACTGGTGGAGCTTGTTGTGTTGATTGTGTCATTTGCGAGACCGTTATTGAAGTTAGTGGACCAATCTTTATTTTGAGTACAGAATCGGAATCAGCGTGTCTGATTTACCTAGAAAAAACAATAAAAACTGTTCGTGCCAGTTATGGTTTAATTATTTCTATGGCATTGCTCTCGAAGTTTCAATGAAAAAAAACGTTAAGCCTTGGAGTTGGAAAACGAGAGAGTTGGTTGTTATTGATGTAAGCGGTTCATTATTAATATGATTTTGTAGACATTTTTTCTGACTAGCTATTATGGGTTCGAAAAAATCAAAGAATGTCAAATGGAGGTTCAATTAAAGGTCGACGCTCCTTCTTTCAACCCTTCTCCCATAATGGTGGTCAAATAGAGGTGGGGTTCAATTAGAGGTTTTAAGGTGTATTCTGCTAATAACGATTTTGGAATAAACATAACTACTGATATATATTATTGTATTCCGTCATTAAATAACTAAAATACAATAATGTACAACAATTGTTATTACATGTTTTTTACATTAGAGCTTATTGTACCATAGGTATTTCCTGTGCATTCACCAGAGGCGACAACAGAGATCATTGTCTGGAAGAGGTACAAAGACTTCCTCAAGCTACACAAAACGTTATATTTGGTTCATCGAAATCTTCATCGACCTCAAGCGTTTCCAGGATTTCCAAAACCTCAAATATTTGGTAATATTGGCTTCGCTTGTCAGATATTACACATGAAGCTATCAAGTTTGGGCTGCCTGGTCGACTAGTTAATTGAGGAGATGTATATTATTTGTCGAAAGATGGGCATACAGAATTGTCTGTATTCAAATTCATGTTATTTGTATTACGTAGAGGATTGGTACCAGCTAAACGTTTCAGACGTCAGACTTTGTAGTATAACCTAGTGAGACGCTGGAGAAGGTTGATTGTAACTTGCTAGCTGTTCACTTTCACAGTATGCTAACCAGTAATGTCTAATTCAGCAAAACATGGAAATCTCGTTGGCAAAACAATTCATTTGAAACACTTCGTATGGCCTTGAAAATGGCTTTTTATGCTGAGACTTTTTAAACGAAAGTTGATTTTATACCTTCTTTTGCGTCATATAGAAAAATAGCTTTGGTCAAAGAAAGATTTTCTTTAAACTCCACAATGTAGCACTAGAATTTTAAAGTAATTTTTTTCTATTTTTTGTTTTTTAGAATGTTCTTGTACATTCCAGTATCAATAACTCGGCAGACATTGCTGAGATGCCTCGTGTTTTCTGTATTCATGGTGGTAATTCGTTTACTCACACTTAATTTTTGTAGCTGTTCAGGCAGTTATGTTGTTGTACCTGATGTTCTAGCGTGCTTGCTATGCTTGTCAAGGATATATGTAATAATCAACCTGCGTGTCTAAGGCCTGTTAATAACTGGTATTATTAATTTTTTGTTATGAAATTAATATTGTATTTGCAAGTTTGTTGTTTTCTCATAATCTTTTATTAACAAATTCTAATGTTGGTTCTCACATTTTTTTTCATTGAGCTCTAGTTATCTATATAATTGAGCAAATTAATACTTGTAAAAAATTTGCTAGCTCTTTTATTAATGTTTGGTAAAAATAATTCAGTGAATTTAGGTTGCTTATGTGAACAGATTACTAATATATCGCTACTTAGCGTCCATATAATGTACTAAATTAAGAATGGTTTTTCTCTTTTAAAGCATTATTTAGGAAAGAGAAGACAACTCCTTCTATTACACAGGCAAATGGTTGTACACTAGTCTTTTGTACATTTGTCCTAAATGATAATTCATAAACCTGTTTTGTGAACAAGTTTCTAGTTTTCCTGTTGTTTTACATGTGATGTAGTCATCTGATATTTCAACCCTCAACTTGATAAATAACTGTTGCATTCTTGCAAGCCATTGCTAAGCAGTGTAGACAAAAAGGTGGTTTCTCGACTTGGCACAAAGAGCTTTTTGGATTAAATCGAGCGGTTAAATTGACAAATTAAATTAAAAAAGCCGCAAAACTGGTTAATATGGTTTTACTGGGAACAAAAGGGAGAGCAGTGCCAATGTTGAGCACTACTTGATATTCAACGGTTTTTCAGGAAGATTCGATGAAGCTATTATTGAGGAAAGACGTCAAGCCGCTCTTGAACTTTTAAATTTCATCGCATCACAGGCGCACCTCTTCAATTCCCTGGCAGTTCAGCAGTTTTTTGAGGTGAGTACTAGATGTAGTACAACAAATTGCCTTTTGTCTACTCCAATTAAGGTCTATCAAGTGATTTTATGTCATCTAGGGATGTAACAGGGTAACAATTTATTTAGAAGTCAGATGCTTCGGTATTGTGTCTATTTCCTTTTTAATAATATTTGTACATAAAGTTTTTCTTAATCTCTAGACGACTATTCCATACGAAGAAACAAATTCTACAGATGAGCCCAACATCCTTCAACCAGAAAGTTTCACTCCTTTGATTCAGTCTGAAACTCCTGACTCAGAGGGTGGCAGTGCGACTAACTCTGATGAGATAAACTCTGAAAGTACATCTATTGAGGATAGGATTCCAGAAAACAGTCCTCAAGCAGGCGGTCATCTAGAAAACAGCCCATTACAAAACAAGCCTCCAGGAGGCGGACTCCCTTCTGACCAACTTTTTGAAGGAACACCTCTTGTAGTTAGTTCCCCTATAGACAGGTTTTCAGTAGACAGTTCTCTCGAAGACAGGGCACTTGAAGACCGGCCTCTTGAACACAGGTCACCTGTAGAGAGGTCATCTGTAGAGGGACTTCCTTTAGACGATTCTATTGTGCACAGGCCTTTTGAAGAGAGGTCTTCTGTGGATAGGTTTAGCTCTGGAGGAGAGCCACTTACAGGAGATGACTTTGAGGAAGTGATAAAATCCCTAGCTGAGAATAACTGTGTAACCAGCGACCTGGATGATGGGTAGGCACATATGTTACACTATCTTGATTGTTTCTAAGACCGAAGTTGGTATTTGGTGTGTCTCGATTACAATGAGCTTACTTTATTTTCTACATGTCATTGTGAAGCAGACAGTCTGGGTACCTCAATTCTCATCATTGATTTAATTGTAATTAATTTTTAAACACTTTCGCTACCGCGAGCCACGCAGTACGGCTTGGCAAGGCGTTTGCATAAGGCCAAGAGCCGCATGATGCGTCTTTAACAGGCTTTGTACAAATGGTTTCTGATTAGTGAGTAGTTAATTAATTAGCCTATCATATCTGCGCTTAAATGAAAGGAAACAATTATATGCATGTGTTGAGCCAATAAAAATATGTTTACAACCTATTCTGAGTGTAGTTTCGCTTTGCCAAAATTTAATTTTTATCGCTAATTTTTGTTAACAATGACTAGTCATGTCAGACGCAACACAGCAATGAATTTTCACTAATTTTACATATATGGACTTGGAGTGATTTTTATTGAACAATAGTACTACTGAGAGTAATTATTTTGATCTTTATCAGTAATAATAATACTGTATGCTGTAATAATATTGAGAAATTGTCTGACTCTGTCCCACTCACGGTATCTCCATAAATGGCCGAAAAAGTGGTCGAGCGCTTTGTGCAACATATTTGTAGGATTTTTTATGGCATCAGGCGATGTAAAAATTTATGCTGATTATCAAAATATTTGGTATCAAAGCAGTTTTTATAGACCGTGTGGTTTAAAAGTTATGACATTTTATATGCGCCTTTGTCAAATATTAGATTTTACCGAATATGTAATTATGTCCTGGTGAAGAAATTAATTTGGTAGCAAAAGAGTTGGAGCGTTATACGCACTGTAAGCTTAAAATTAGGAAAGGTTTTAAAGTGCAAGATTTGCAAGTGATTGTTTTTTATGATTGCCGTTATTTTCATTCAAATTGATGTTTCTCTTAGAGGAGTGAGTTTGGAAATAGAAAGGACGCAGCTACTTGATGATTAATAAATTATTTAGAAGAATAGTACTACAGCACACTATAATACATTAGAAATTCAATCCCACATTCTCTGAACCGAGCATTATGGTACACCTGCTAACTGTTCTATTGCAGAAGTATAAGGTTTGGAAATAATAACAGTATTTCAGCAAGGTCTTCTATCGAAGTTGGCAACGTGTCGGAACTTCAGGATCAGTCAGTTCTTAGAGGAAGTATTATGAGTGAGTTTGACCCCTGCCATGGTACGGGCTTTTCCAGTCAGGTTGGTCAAATCTCCTGTCCGTCAACCTGTGTAATCAACTAGCACACTAGTGCACATTGAACCGCAATACGAACTTTATGCTTGGTCTGTAGAATATTGTGGTGATAATGTTTGTCAGCTTGGTTTTTGTAAGCATCATTTTGACAGAATGTGTTTCAAGTGCTTTTCTGCTGTCAGCTTATTTTGAGTCCAGCTTTTATACACCTCCGCCCCATCACCTCCGCCCCATCACCTCCGCCTCATCACCTCCGCCTCATCACCTCCGCCCCATCAACTCCGTCGCATCACCTCCGCCCCATCACCTCCGCCCCATCACCTCCGCCCCATCAACTCCGCCCCATCACCTCCGTCCCATCAACTCCGCCCCATCAACTCCGTCCCATCAACTCTGCCCCATCAACTCTGCCCCATCAACTCCGTCCCATCAACTCCGCCCATCAACTCCGTCGCATCAATGCAAATAATGCTCAGTTTCATAGTGGAAAGGAAAGCAATTCTTCTGGTAATGTAACCTATTGGAAGATAATATTATAGTACAATGTATTAAGTTTTTGCTAATGCTTCATGAAGTAAATCAATGCAGAATTGAACTTTCATGGAACAATGTCTTGTATTCCGTCCGACATCTGCTTTATTAAGCCGGTTAATAGTTTTAATGCCTAAAATTGTTACCAAGAAGCTTCATGTATCACAGTTTCGCACGCTACCAGTTTAATAAACTTCATTATTCTCCAACTTCTTCCGGCTTCAACCTTCGAGTTTTAGATTTGCTAATCCCACGACCAAACGAGCGGAGCGAATGTTTGAGAGTTTTCCCACGACCAAACGAGCGGAGCGAATGTTTGAGAGTTTTCCCACGACCAAACGAGCGGAGCGAATATTTGAGAGTTTTCCCACGACCAAACGAGCGGAGCGAATGTTAGAGAGTTTTTATAATAAATGCATGTGCACACAACTCAAGAAAATTATTCATCAACAGCGTCGCAAACCTTTGTACTGAAATCTCATCAACAAATTTAACCATTTTTCTGTGGAGTCGTTTAAGTATAATAACGATACAAAACACATATAAGCCTATTTAAATATGTTACCAAGTCTTTGAAAAGTGTCGACAGTATCTTAAAACTTACCCTTTTGAACGGATTATACACAAATAGGCAGATTAATTTGGCCGAAAATCATTATTAAAACTTGCTAAGCCTTACTTTTATTCAAATTAAGACCGGCAATTGAAACGCCGAGAGACAGAGAATAGAACCATTAAGTCATTTGCATTTCACGAAAAAAAGTGCACATTTCACCAGTCTATGGCATTGTCGAATTGCCGAAGGTTTCTATAATTAACGTAGAAGTACAGAAATCGTTTCTTTTTGCCGATTTCAAAGTAACTGACATTTTGGAAACTTTTGAGTACTTTGGTATTCTAACTGATGTCCAACGCAGTGTAAGTAGAGGAAATGACGATGATATTTTTTCTAACGATTCTTATGAGATTATTACAATATTTAATTATAAGTTTGGATGACTATTGAAGTGTTATAGTCACACTAACAACATCGATGATGGGCAATATGTTACTGTTATTATTTTTTCTAAATAGTTTTGTTAAATAGATTTTCTAAAAATCTATATAAATATCACAACTTCTTGATATTGTTAGCTATGGCGTTTTGAAATGTAAACAAAATTGTGCATTGGTTTTCTATTATTACTGTATTACTATATTAATAATATTGTTTATTCTAATAATATCAGTGCATTTTACTTCTAATATTGGCCAATATTGCATTTCTCCTATTGCAGGGGGAGAGATATAAACATATAATCTTTTCCTTTCATTATTGCTGTTTGTTGTATATAATAACACCCATGCCCAGTACATTACAGCTACCATTGCAGTTATCCTATTTCACTGCAGTGCCATTTGACTGCTAATATTGCATTTCTCAACCATCAGTACCCTTTCTTTTTTCCAATATCACTTTGGTGGTGGGCTGTATGACAGGGGAATTTCTAGTATAAATATAATTATATGAATATATGAAATCCACCAGCAATAAGATTTCTATGTGGAAAGTCGGAAATTCGACAACATGAATCATACAACATGCTGTTCATGTCAGCAATGTCATGAATCATACAACATGCTGCTCATGTCAGCAATGTCATGAATCATACAACATACTGCTCATGTCAGCAATGTCATGAATCATACAACATGCTGCTCATGTCTGCAATGTCATGAATCATACAACATGCTGCTCATGTCAGCAAAGTCATGAATCATATAACATGCTGCTCGTGTCAGCTATGTCATAAATCATATAACATGCTGCTCATGTCAGCAATGTCATGAATCATACAACATGCTGCTCATGTCAGCAATGTCATAAATCATATAACATGCTGCTCATGTCAGCAATGTCATGAATCATACAACATGCTGCTCATGTCAGCAATGTCATGAATCATACAACATGCTGCTCATGTCAGCAAAGTCATGAATCATATAACATGCTGCTCATGTCAGCAATGTCATGAATCATATAACATGCTGCTCCTGTCAGCAATGTCATGAATCATACAACATGCTGCTCATGTCAGCAATGTCATGAATCATACAACATGCTGCTCATGTCAGCAATGTCATGAATCATACAACATACTGCTCATGTCAGCAATGTCATGAATCATACAACATACATGTACATATTGCCATATTGTATCGGTTTGCGTAGACCTACAATCATTCTATAATCGTTTAGGATTCAAACATCACAAACTCTCAGCTATTGGCTGATTGTGGCACAGTGAGCCAATCAGAAGGTAGTGCGGATGAAACGAGTCTCCAACGTCTTTTCCCGGCAGATACTCTTGCTACATATGTTCAGGTATAACACTCAGCAGCACTGATGGGTGGCTGTCCACCTTACTCCTATTCAGCTTGACAGCCTATCATAACTGCCAACATCTATGTTCTGTATATGTGTCAATGTGATGAGACGGTTATTGCTGGTCTTGCTGTAACACGCATGAATCTTCCCGGGGCATGATTGTTCGATTCGTTTGCAATATTTAATGGTTGCACACAATTCGCAGGGCAAGCAGGACTATTTATATAAAGCTGTCAAGCAGATCCGCAAGGCGCGTAAGGAGGAGGGTCAAGGTCATTACCAAGTAGCCTTTGACTATTATAAGAGAGCTGTGGCTATGCTACTTACAGGGGTGCAAGGTATCTTCCAAATCTTTACTATAATAAGGTCTGTGTCCGTCGGTTCGTATCTTTCAAATTTCAAGAATACAGAAGCTGTCAACATATTTATTCATCTGATGTTGAACTTATTACAGGGTAATATTGTGTCCCATACAGGTGACTCAGAGTGATATTGTATCTCATACAGGTGACTCAGAGTGATATTGTGTCCCATACAGGTGACTCAGAGTGATATTGTATCTCATACAGGTGACTCAGAGTGATATTGTGTCCCATACAGGTGACTCAGAGTGATATTGTGTCCCATACAGGTGACTCAGAGTGATGTTGTGTCCCATACAGGTGACTCAAAGTGATATTGTATCCCATACAGGTGACTCAGAGTGATATTGTGTCCCATACAGGTGACTCAGAGTGATATTGTGTCCCATACAGGTGACTCAGAGTGATATTGTATCTCATACAGGTGACTCAGAGTGATATTGTATCCCATACAGGTGACTCAGAGTGATATTGTGTCCCATACAGGTGACTCAGAGTGATATTATATCCCATACAGGTGACTCAGAGTGATATTGTGTCCCATACAGGTGACTCAGAGTGATATTATATCCCATACAGGTGACTCAGAGTGATATTGTATCCCATACAGGTGACTCAGAGTGATATTGTATCCCATACAGGCAACTCAGAGTGATATTGTGTCCCATACAGGTGACTCAGAGTGATATTGTGTCCCATACAGGTGACTCAGAGTGACGCTGTACCTCATACAGGTGACTCAGAGTGACACTGTATCTCATACAGGTGACTCAGAGTGACGCTGTATCTCAAACATGTGAATCAGAGTGACCCTGTATCTTATACAGGTGACTTAGAGGGATACTTTATCATATACAGGTGACTCAGAGTGACCTGTATCTTATACAGGCGACTCAGAGTGATACTGTATCCCATACAGGTGACTCGGAGTGATACAGTATCCCATGCAGGTGACTCAGAGTGATACTGTATCCCATACAGGTGACTCAGATGAAGCAAGAAGATGTGTTGTAAGGCGCAAGACAGCGGAGTATCTTCTGTACGCTGAAGAATTGCACACTCGGCACCTTGACAGCACGGGTGAGGACAGTAATAGGTGGAGTGAGCAGAAAGTCCCGAGGCATGTGGCTAAGCTGAGAGCTGGACTGGCTGAGCTCGCTAATTTCAAGGTTATCACTATAACCCCATAATTGTCAGTTCATTTGTTATAGTTCTGTTATGCGGGTACTCGATACAGTCATACCTCGACATACGAGCCTAATTTTATTTAAAGTTATTAAAACTTACTAACGGAGCTTGTATGTTTATTTTTTGCATCTCAAAGCAGCCTTTTCTATATAAAATAACTAAATACAAATTAATCCGTTTCTATCCTATGAAAAACCACCCAAAAGCAGGATGTTACGATTGAAAAATTTGTTTTAATCGTTCACTACCTACACTCACAAAGTTACAAATACCTATCTAGCGGTTATGATCTACAATAAAATGTGACACTACTATGTACAGTACTGTATGAGTTCTTAAAGATGTGGTTGCGTCAAATTTGAGTTGATTTTATTTGAGTTATTGAGTTTGAGTATTTTTTTTGTCCCTTAGTTGATATGTTGTTTGTTGTGTTAGGCGATCTCAATGTCAAGATATTTGAAGATTAAAATCGAAAAAATTCGATCGCGATAAAAACGCTCAGGCCAAAAAAACATGCCCAGACTTGCCCAAAATGATGTAACGTGTGATACAACCTGTCTCTATCTCTCGTATTCACATCGGCTAATGCGATAAAAGTCTAGTCCTACGTGGCTCTATTGGCATATATTTTATTTTTTACTCATGTTGGCTAAAATAAAATTTTAAATCCAGCTACAGATAAATTATTATGAATGTTTCAAATGCCTCAAATAAGGGAAATTGAAAACTTGTCATATTAACTTCCTCTAAATGCTGTGTAAACATTTGAGTACCGACTACCAATTCTACCGGTCTACTGTAATTATGTCGTTGAGTTAGTTTATTTCATCACGGCCTTTGTATCAGCTAAGTTCTCAGTTGCTACACGCACACCGGAAACTAGCTACTAAATAAAATATGCACGCTGCCATATTTGGGAATAATGTGTTCAAATATATGGCGAAACCAAATGCATCCCAAAAAGTCATGTATAGTCTACGTTATCTAGTCATTATTGGTATCAATTTGTAAAAAATTTTACTGGTCCCATCCGATTAGTTAGTTCAAGTACAAAACAAATGATTTTATGAGTTGACTGAAATAGTGAACACAAAACAACGTTGAGTTCGTTGAAATCAATTAACCCACTGATTCTGGCAAAGGGTTAATAAAACCATTCTTGCACTTGGTTGGCGGTTTGTGGACTCAGCTGTTTTCACTTTGTAGGGTGGCGAATAAAATTTTTTGAACTTAATATTTAGTTCGTTGGAATCGAGTCGAGCTATTCAAAAGTACCTGTCAAGTGTCAATATCAATCCATCTATCAGAAAAGATTTCAGCACAGATGATAACAGGGCTATAATATATTCAATATGTTCTGCAAATCATGTTTTGCATTGTCTTCAACAATATTATTTTATTACATAATTTTTACAAGCAAAAAAATTTTCATCGCAGCACAAATTTTTTATTAAAAACATCCATCCAAGTCGTGGCCATTCACATAGTTTCAGTTCATATAATAGGACAAATTAATCTGCTGCAGCAAACTCAAACAAAACATATTATGGTTTGTGCAGCACACATTCGTGTTTCTTTCCCATTTATGGCAGTTTCCAGACCGACACGACTGCTCCGCTAGTAAACCTGTAAACATAAACATCCTGCAACATTAAAACAAATGTAATAAATGTCATTCATATATATATATGTCGTTCTAACGCGTATCTACTGAAGCTTTCAATTTGAGATTTACATAGATTGCTAGTGTAATTTTCAAAACGAATAAATGTTTAACAAAAGCATAAATATGCCAAGCCAACAATTCGAAGCTTTGTTTCTGAGAGTTGAAGATGAGCATTGATCAATCGATTTTTCTCACTTTTTACACACTGAACATAAATGCTAATCATAAATCTAATTTACTAGCTAAAAATGCCAAAGAAAATGCTATAGCTAGGTGAAATGATAAAAAGTTGTGAAACGATTAAAAAGTTATACAACGATGATTCGTGATCGCAAAAAGTTATAATTTTACTTATTAGTAGATGTATTCATGACTAGTAAAATTATTACCGTTAGCTTAGAAAATATGTCTAGGATACTCAAAGTTGAAGATAAATTTACCTCCATTCTCCTATCTTCCTTTGCAGCATAACGCTGCTGATGCCTGTCAGCTCTAACCATAACCTGTCTGCATGTCTGATGAATAATGTGAAATAAATATCTCAATGCATATAGCTACTAGAATCTACTAGTAGTCGATGTGCGTAACTAACTAGTAATAGAGTAATCTCCCTAACAACGAGAATCTTTGACATCACAGATAACTCGTTTTACGAGTGATAAAATTTAATATGACCTATATAAAAATTTCGTCCTGATAGTTGGCTAAAAAAGAGATCTTTTATTTATCGCTCGTGGGCTCTTTTCAAATGTATCACTCATTACGTCACGAATGAAGCACCCGCTGGAATCTGAGCTTTTTAAAAGATGGCCTCATTCAAACGCATATATCTCTGGACAGGGTTAGTCTACAAAGACAAAATTGACATCTAATTGTACCTGATGTTTTAGCCTTTGATTGGTCTTAATTCCATTAAATCGACCTTTTTGACGCAACCACATCTTTAATGTACCTTCAATACAGACTGTGGTGGCTAACTGCGGTGTGAATAATCTTAATTCTGATTTGGTTTTCGTTTTTATTTATAATATATTTCTCCGGTTTGGCGCTTTTTGCCTTGCTTTCAGTTTTAGCCAGTCTTTTTGAAACTTTTTTAAAATGATCCGACGAGAATGGCTGAGCTATGCTGTTCTCCAAAGTGGCCTCTTTCATACATACATTGTATATGTAAAAGGCATACAAGTATGCTCTCACGTTCTTATATGCCCTTATATGCTTGTATCTCAAATTTGTCTCATATCTCAAGGTAAATTTTGCTCAAAATTTAGCTTACATCCCAAGTTTCTCGCATGTTAGGGGATTCATATGTCGAGTTATGTTTGTATTTTGTTTTCCAAGGTTTAAGTTGTTTTAAATCTGTACAGTAATTGAAAGCTTTTGTAGTGCACTTCTTCCTATTCTGTTCAATTTTCTTAATTTGCAAATTCATTAGCTTGACAAATTGGTAATTGTCTTTCAATCCAAAAGATGTTGATAAGAATGCTGAAATATATTAGCAATCACGAAGCATGCCTATGCTGACTGTTATATCTATGTGGCAGGTACTTGGGCTGATTGGAGGCAACATGCTCGTGCTTGATAAACTTACTGAAGAGACTTCCGTTGTCAAGGTGATTATTTCTTCTTTTTAAATCTCAAAGTTTGTGTGTGATTCGGTTTGTCCAGCTATAGCTATTAAAATATTGGAATGAAAAATTGGTATCGCAGAAGATTTGATCTCGGAACCTCCCATTCTCCAAACGATATGCTAAACCATTGAACTACGCGAGATCGATGTATTCATTGGGCAATATATGTCGCTATGTGAGTGAAAATATTGCTTTATTTTTGGCGCAGCGTAATTTTATGCTTGCTCTCACGGCTCTTTATTACTAGCTTACTCAAATCAGCCATTGACAATGTGCCAGGCTAACGGCAAGTGGCAGTTTATATGTCACTGTTTATAAGCTGATTTTTAATACCCTGCAACGCCAGGCACTGCATTAGTACACGAATATTTTGTACTTACCTTCTAATTATACTTGAGTATAGTTGGGATCGCTAGTGTTGATCATTTTACAATCTGCTGAACTTTTGAGATGGTCAGTGAGATGAAGTGAACACATCTTGAACTTGTTTTAAGTTTTGACAATGATTGTTTTATGGCTTATATATCTTTGTCTTTTTGTAACCTAATGAACTATTTTATGAACTAATTGAGCAATAAACAGCAGCTGTATTAAAGTAGAGTTGTGTACTAGATGATTGAGCATTGCATGAGTACATTCCGTAGTTCACTAGCCACTGTCAGAAATGAATCTTGTTATTTCATTTCTATAAAAGGTTCTTCAGAAGAATGCTCAAGTGATGGATCGAGCCTGGTCGACCCAAGTTGTACCAACTAAGTGCGCTCGTACTGTCAAGCTCAAGCGGTACTTTGAAACGGAGTCAACGATCTATTTACTTCTAGAATATGCGCAAGGTTTGTTTTTTTTTATAACGGCATCTCATAAATTATGATTGTAATAAATACTTCATTGCTTTTTGTAGTTGCATCGTTGAGAACGCTACCAAAAGATAGTTTTTTTAAATTTATTTTTGTCACTGCCAAGTTGCATCGCATTTTGAACTTTTTTAGACCAATGTCATATGTATGGCGTGTGAAGTGTTGCGCTCTGCTATGCAAGCTCACGTAGGCGTGTGATTGATGTGAAACAAATAACTATGAAATTGTAGACTGACACAACTATTACATCCTATGAAAAGAAATGTTGTCACTGGCGCAATTGATAGCTGTACAATCTCGGTTTACTTTCTACTGGCAAGACACATAATGAGTCTGAGATTATGCTGCGCACTCGATTCACATCAATCTTAGCGTATTGATCCCACGACTACGCACAACCGCGCAGGACAATGCTCTTGTGGAATGCACGCAGGATTTACTTGCATCATTCTGCGATTTCATAGCTATTTTGTTCACATGAACCGCACACCTGCATAGTCTTGCATAGCATGCCGCAGCACGTCACGTACGACAGGCATTGATCTGAGCCAGGCTTTACAGACAGCATCAATCTGAGGCCTAAGAAATGCAGGGCTCTAAAGATCACAGTGTATGCCCTTTCTCTTAGCTTGTCCACATACCAGGAAACCTCTAATCGAATGCCACCTCTATTTGAACGCCAGCATTATTTGAGCACCACCTCTATTTGAACCCCACCTCTATTTAACCGCTGCTATGAGAAAAGGGCTGAAAAACAGCACCACCCACCATTTGAACGCCACCTCCATTTGACCGTCACCTTGACAATCTTTGATGTTTTGAACCCATAATATCAAGCGATCAGTAGAAAAGTGTAAAAAAACCGTATTAATGGCTAGAAATTCCCCTGTCATACAGCCCTCGACCAAAGTGATAATGGAAAAAGAAAGGTTACTGCCGGTTGAGAAATGCAATATTAGCAGTCAAATGGCACTGCAGTGCAATAGGAGAACTGCAATGGTAGCTGCAATGGTAGCTGTAATGTACTGGGTGTTATTATGTACAACAAACAGCAATAATGAAAGGAAAATATTATATGTTTATATCTCTCCCTGCAATAGGAGAAATGCAATATTAGAAGTAAAATGGCAAACTGCTGTGTAATATAATATACACAGGCTGGGGGCTGTATATCATTGGTCATAGCAACCAATATCAAGAGGTTGTGATATTCATCTAGATTTCTGTATTTATATCTAAAAAATTATGCTGAATTTAAAAATCCAAACAGATTTTAGCTGTTTGTCGTAGAAATAGATGTATATCTCTATATCTATCTATATTATTTTTGCAGATATTAAAAACAGCTTGGCAGTACCACGATATTGGGCACAGCCGTAGTATCATCAACAAAATCTTTAGAAAAATAATAACAGTAGCATATTGCACACCATCGGTCACTATATACTTCGATCTTGTAAATTCGAATGATTATTCTTATAACTAAATCTCATAATAATCTTATAAAATCGAATAACTATTCTTACAATTAAATATTGTAATAATCTTATAAGAATCGTTAGAAAAATATCATCGTCATTTCCTTTACTTTCACTGCTTTGGACATCAGTTGGAATTCCAAAGTACTCATTATAAGTGTCCAAAATGTCAGAGTCCGGTAGAATCGGCAAAAAAGAAACGATTACTTTTCAGTACTTCTACATTAATTACAGAAACATTCGGCAATTGGCAATGCCATAGATGGTGAGATGTGCACATTTTTCTCGTGAAATGCGCACGACTTAATGGTTCTACTCTCTGTCGCACGGCCTTATCGGCATTTCGTTGGTCGGTCTTAATTTTGATTAAAAAAGGCTTGTCAAGTTTTTATTGCGATTTTAGGCCAAATTAATCTGTCTATTAATGTATAATCCAATCAGATGGGTTAGTTTTAGGATATTGCATCAACTTTTCAAAGACTTGGTAACATATTTAAGTATGTTTATATGTGTTTTGTATCATTATTATACTTGAACGACTCTACATAAAAATGGTTAAACTTTTTGATGGGATTTTGGTACAAGGGTTTGGTAACGGCCGTTGACGGATAATTTTTCGGGAGTTGTGTGTGCATATGCATTTATTATAAAGCTCCCAAACAATCAATTCGCTCGTGTTTGGTCGTGGGATGAATTGTTTACATCAATAACAATCAATTCTCTCGTTGTCAAACTCCAAAGCTTTTCGCTTTTTTTCGTTAAAACTTTGAAAGCAATACCATAGAAAAAATTAATACCTGTCTCAGGCTAATAGTAGTTTCTTGTTTAACGCGGTCTTGATACTTTGTAGTACACATATTTAAAAACTGGTTTACATTTACAATGGTAGATTAACGACTAGTTTTAGGTCAAAGGTTACGTTTAGCGAACAAAACTTTTACGTGTTGCATTTGTGATAAATGCCACGCGTAAAAGTTTTGCTTTGCCAAAATATTATTTGGACGCTAATATCGACTAGTTCAGCAGTGCAGAAGAAGAGGTGAGGTCAGAAAACATTGTGGAAGGTATTGACTTAAGCGACAATCAGAACGCAGCCATCCGAGCAAACAATGCAAATATTTTTGTTTTGAAAATGTTAATTTTTGTTTCTGAATGTCATACAACTATAATGATTCATTTATGTCACTTGTTCATGAATATATATTTATAGCATTTGATAGATTATCATTAAATTATCACCTAATTATTAATGGTATGATTAATCTCATGTTTTCACGCCATGGTCAAGTGATCCAAATGAACATCTTAATGCCAATCGTGAATACAGTCAAACTTTGACTCTAAACGGAATTTTTTGGCAAGTGACATAAATTTTGGCAAATGTTTGACTGCATCAAAATTAGTTTTTAAAATACAGCACTGAGTTAGTAAATAATATATTTTATGCTGGTTCTAATCATTTCTTCTGACATTATGGTAACATCGAGGAATTTAAAGCATTAAGTTGTAGTCTACTTAATATAGCATGTAGTCTTATATACCGGATGATTTATGTAAATTACATATTTTGGTGCAGGACAGTGTTGGTATTAAATCAACTGGCATATCTGCGCACATCTCAGTAGTTATTTACTCAGGACTATATTTGTTCTCAGGGGGCACCTTATGGCAGTATGTACATAACTATCTACAAGCACCGGAGCCTCAATCTGATCGTCTTTTGCCAGATGGAGCTGACAATATTTATAGCGGTAAAAAGTATTCAACATCTGGTGATAAAGAAACTGAATTGAAGACAGGTGTGTGTGCAGTTGTACAATTGTACAGTTAATCAGTGGGTGCAGTTGTACAATTGTACACTTAATCAGTGTGTGCAGTTGCACAATTGGTTTGTCATTCCTTTTCATCGAACTCTTACACTATGATAGCTCTATTATCTATCTCACACTATGATAGCTCTATTATCTACATATGCATGTAGACTTTTCCTTTAATACATTATTCTCTATTTATCCAACATACAGTATATGTCATCAGGTGTTAGTGTAGATATTATTATAGAAACAGAACTCTAGGTATACTGTTTTATTTGGTGAAATAGACCAGTCGTTGCCAATTGGGATCTTGATCTCACAGCGAATATGTGGATCTAATTACTGGATTACTTCCGGCTGGTTGGTAAAAAAGTTTCTCATGTCTCATACCAGTATTATTATTCGTTTTGTTGAAATAGTCAGAGTTGATACATGAAACTAGAGGAATAGCTTACAGCCTGAGGAATGAAAAAGACGAAAACAGAAAACGAGAGCTTATTGAAATACAGTATATGCTCAATATAAAGTAGAGATCTGAAATAATCATTTTTATATCGAAGGCCATAGTACATGTTCAACGATATTATAGCTGTACCAGGTTATAAGTAAGGGTATGCGTCTACGGGTGCGATAGGACTAGACGCAATTCTTTGAGGTTGAATGGGTTATTTTATTATATGTGCCCATACTTGGTATGCACTGTGAAAGCTAAAATAAAAGTCACAATATTATGAGCAAAATTCGTGAAAATCGGCAAGAATTTGTGAATGCGATAAGAAATTATAAAAAAGATTAGTAATTACCTCTTGCCCTTTATTGGTCTGGTACGGCTAGATTTATGTTAGCTTATAATACTGTATGAGTTGTCTCACTTTAGCGGCACCTAACTAATAAAGAAAACAGATTTTTAAGAAAATATTAATACACAAATAATTCAAGTTGGTTTAAAAAGAAAATAAAATCAGAAATTGTATGATATATTAAATAGTAAATACCTTGTACTTAAAAATGGAGTAGTATAGTTGTCTAATTTACGGTATATTTACACAACAAAAATACAGAGACCAGTGTGACCAACTGATCTGCTCTAGATGAAAGCGTAGAAAAACCTAAGCCGTTCCGCATGACTCGCCCATAAAACGGCAGTGAAATTATCGACCGACACCGCAATGCCTCGTGATTGGACGCATCGCAACGGCAAGGCGCACCCCAGTCAAATCATTTCATTGCACCACTCACACACACTGACATAGCATTGTTAGCTTTGTTGAGGCATCAATGTTGACGTATTTGGTGTCACATGGTTAATTTGTTTTTATTTACTAAATAAGTTGAATAGAAGGGTTAGATAAACAGTCCAATATATAAAGCTGTCCTTTAAAGATATCTTCTAGATCAGGTAATGATGCTATCTAGGTCATAAAATGACGCCATCTAGGTAATGTAATGATGATATCTAGGTCATGCAATGATGACATGTAGGCCATATAACGCAGGTCTCTACTCTTATAATAAACTATGATTAAATCGAAATGTTAAGAAAGTTTAGTAGAAAGTTTAAATACAACTAAGTGATGACCATAAAATTATTTCCATGCAATCGCTAAGCAGCACGTTGTGAGGAGATAACTTCAGCTATATTTTCATTGACATAACAACTAGTGAGCTGTATTCTTCCAGAATACAGCTCACTAGTCATTACTATGACTAGTGAGCTACTATTACTATGACTTGCACTAATGAAAGTCATAGCTCTACCAAAGAGCATTACTTGATTGGGCAGCGATAGAATTTGTTCTCGTATAAGCACTATCCCTTTATCGCTACTCGATGTTAAAACTATTCTTGGCTTTGTATAATAATATGTGAGACAACCTAAAGTAGAGGCATGATTTGTTAGTCTAATAGTCACTATTTTAATTAACCTCCCATTATAAATCCTTTAGTATTTCTAGTTACTCCAGCATTTCAAATAATGGTATTTTTTCATACAGAAAGGAATTAAATTGCCCAATAAGATGCGAGTAGCCGTATGATGCGGTATTAGGATGTACTTCCACTGGTATGGTTCACAGCTTTGATTACAAGCCATTTTTGTAACATGGTACAACTGTCATCCTCCTTCCCTTTGGTTGTTTTCACTGGTTATTTTGCTTTCGTTCATGCCATTGTTAATTTATCATTCGCTTAATATAAGGCATCTCCCAATATATTTCAGCCTCTTAGTATCTTTGTCAGTTTTCTTCTCTAGGGGTGGATCACGTTGCTGCCGCACTTGCTCAGGATGAATGCAGTGAGAACTACCGTAAAGTAGTGTTAGGCATCGATTCCCCTTCACTATCTGGTTCAAATACCGGCAGTATAAATGAGATGGAGAGTCCAGATATGCAAGGTATATATTTACTTTCGACAAGGTCTCTCAGATTTTATTTGATTACTAGATGCTCGGAACAGTTGCATTATGAGGTTTTTCGATTATTAGGGATAAAGCAGTCAAAACTTCATATCTTACCAGGTTATTGACAACTGAGCAGTAGTGGCCTAGTGGTCTAGAGCTCCGGACCTGTAAACAACAGGTTGGAGTTCAATTCTCAAAAAGGCTACTGGTTGTGACATGAATGATATCCAACCTTAAATTGCTCTCTGCAACTGGACATGTTTTCAGTTGTTAAGGTTCCCTTGCCACTGAAATCGGACATGTCCCGCCAAGGTCACAGAGACATTGTTTGTACAACAATACTCTTAAAACTTCTGCTTGCAGCAAGCTACGCAGACGTCACACCAAAAAGGTTATTGTTCACACCAAAAAAGCACTATGCCTACTCAAAGGCATATGCATGCTATAACTTGTTGTGAACCATCCGTTTTTAGTGTCAGTTATAGTGACAGTGATATTCATCGCATCTTCAGATTGACCAGATGTAACTCACTGTCAATCTTTGAGGGTCTTTGTATTCTAACCTCAATTGTTATGTCAGCAGCTGCCATGCCTCAGATCTCCCCTCAAGCGCCTGCGTCTGATGACGTGTTTTGTGCAGAGGCTAACCGAGGACTGGCGAGTTCAGGAGATTCTTGTGAACATCCTGCTACGAGGAGAAGTAAGTGTCAACAATAGAGAAATAAACTCTGGTTAGCATCAGTAATGGTTGTAACTGCGTGATTCATTTCATACCGATCGGTCAAAATAAAACATCGCAGTTCACAAGTTTGATCATTTGACTAACTTATCACCGCTGCATATATAGCTGACAACGACCGTGTTAGTTATAGTAATAACAGTGACACGATTCTTGGCTTGAGGATAATAAGTCAGTAACATACAATAGTAGTCATACATAGAGTATGGAGGTGCGTTCACCCCTATTACAGAATTTTGAGAATTTACCAATTATGGCCAATACACTCTCTATTGCTAAGTAATGGATGAATCAATGATCCGACGTTGAGTCTTTTACACTGAACTGTATAACTTGTTATTTTAAAATTTTCATAAAGAATTTTGCCATCAGCTAATTGAAAGTAATACTTAGCAATTTTTCAAAATACAGCTGCAAATAAATGAAAGCAAATGTGCTTGCTTCTATTCAGCTGCATAATTGATCGCCCTGAGGAACGACCCTGTCACCCAATTATTGGTAGTAATGTTAGTGGTTTTCAAACTCACATTAAACAATCTTCCTGGTGTTTTGGATCGTAGTCATCCCCCTTCCCCCATTTACTTATTGTTCAAAGTGGCTTCAAATATGTACCTACTGTGACTCTGTCTCAGTCTCGTGCCAGCAGGCAATCTTCC
Source organism: Watersipora subatra (assembly GCF_963576615.1). Taxonomy (NCBI): domain Eukaryota; kingdom Metazoa; phylum Bryozoa; class Gymnolaemata; order Cheilostomatida; family Watersiporidae; genus Watersipora; species Watersipora subatra. Next base: position 41,999,422 of record NC_088714.1, on the reverse strand, counting down.
ATGTCTCATTACTTTCATATTAAGTAAGTCGTACTTCGTTTTATTTTTAAATTGCTTCTTTCTATCTTTTTATTTTGTTTTTTATTGTGTTATTGGAAATAAATTATGTGATTGTGAAGTATTTTATTTTATTAAGAATCGTTTCCTCGGATAAATAATACTTGGTTAACATACCAAACTATTGTCAAAACGAAAAATTAACATAATTTCCTTATAGGAACAAAGCATCTCCTTATGAGCGCAAAACACATATTTTTGCAATTGTCAACTCTAGAACAACCGACATAAAGGTACTCATGTGAAGGGCAAAATTCCTTGTCAATTTGGTGAAGGCTTTTCCTCTGAGCATTTCAACTACGATCAAGTTCTCTCGGTTTTAATCTTGAAACATCCTGGCAGTCAGATCACCTAAAAGAAAACACGAAGTATCAATTGATAGAAAAACATCTATACTCTCTTATCAAATCTTTGGTGATAAGTTAATGTGAGTGACCTTTTAATTCGATCAGCTTTCTTCATGGACATCTACATGTACCTACCTACCTTACGTTACATTCAGCAATGCAATCAGTTTTTCGTATTCTCCTGTAAGTTAACTTAGCTAGCTATCGCTAGAGTCTGTAGTCTTACAGCTACCACTGCCTAGTGCAAAATAGAACAAGCTAGCCCCAACTAGCACCATCTAGCTGATCTAGCTAGCAGACCACTTACCTACAATACTATAAATACTGAATTGTCACTTATTATTACTTCCAACCCTCACTCTATAGTCACAGTCATTAGTAGTCACAGTCACTCTCTAGTCACAGTCACTCTATAGTCACAGTCACTCTCTAGTCACAGTCGCTCTCTAGTCATATTCACTCTATAGTCACAGTCACTCTATAGTCACTGTCACTCTATAGTCACAGTCACTCTCTAGTCGCAGTTACTCTCTAGTCACAGTCACTCTATAGTCACAGTCACTCTCTAGTCGCAGTTACTAGTAGTCACAGTCACTCTAGTCACAGTCTCTCTATAGTCACAGTCGCTCTCTAGTCATGGTCACTCTCTAGTCACAGTCACTCTCTATTCACAGTCACTATAGTCACAGTCACTCTATAGTCACAGTCACTCTCTAGTCACAGTCACTCTAGTCACAGTCACTCTTTAGTCACAGTCACTCTATAGTCACAGTCACTCTATAGTCACAGTCACTCTATAGTCACAGCCACTCTCTAGTCGCAGTTACTCTCTAGTCACAGTCGCTCTCTAGTCACAGTCACTTTCTAGTCACAGCCACTCTCTAGTCAGTTACTCTCTAGTCACAGTCACTATTTGCACATTTTAGTGTCTCTTCGTCGCTCTAACAGTTCAAAGAGCCGTAGCGCTTCCGTCGAGAGGGCTAGTGATTCGGTTAATTCGGCCCGCCACCGCAATTGGTCGACTTTCATTGAAGAACTTGAAGTGTCAGAGAGGAGACATTCAAGACCATACCTTCCAGAAAGCTGCGTGCAGCGGTGGGCTGCAGAGTTGCTTCTGGCAATAGATGAACTCCACCACACAGGTCTCATTCTCGGGTTAGTGCATATGTTACTGATAGGCGATTGCAATGGCACACAAGCTGTGATAGGTGTTGCCCAAGCAACGAGACTGTGTAAGTAGAACTTTCTGACACTTGTACACAGGTTCATATTACATGCCGTCCCATAAGGTGCTATGAAACAAACTAACTCTTTCGCTACTAAATTCATTTCTTTACCAGGGCATAATTACGTATTCGGTAAAACCTAATATTTGAGAAGACGCACATGTATAAATTGTCATAAATTTAAACCAAATGGTCTACAAAAACAAATTTTGATAACAAATAAATCAGCATAAAATTTTACATCAGCTGATGCCATAAAAGGGCTATAAATGTGTTGCAGAGTGAGCTTGGACACTTTCGGCCATTTCTGCTAAGACCGTGAGCATGTTTTAGTCAGATGATTTATTAATATTATTACAGCTTATGACATTACTATTAGTGTTAAAAATAAAATGATCGCTCTCAGCTGTACTATTGTTCAATGAAAATCACTGAAAGTCCATAGAACTAAAATTAGTGAAACCTTCATAGCTGGAATGCATCAGACATGACTGGTCATTGCTGAGAAAAAATCGTGATAAAAAATAAATCTTTTGCAAAGCGAGACTCTGCTCAGGTTGTAAACATAATTTCTATTGGCTCAACACATGCAGATAATTGTTTTCTTTCGTTTAAGCGCAGATATGATTGGCTAGTTAATTAACTACTCACTTACCAGCAATGATTGTGCCAAGCCTACTAAAGCTGCACCATGTGGCTCTCAGCCATACGCAAACACTTAGCCAAGCCTTACTACGCGGATCGTGGTAGTGAAATAGTTAATATTTTCGTATTTAGTTAGCGGTCTCAGTATTTTGAGAAAATGGTTTTGCGAACTGCCAACTTTATTCTAATGAGGCGTAATTGCTACTGGAATAAATGTTAAAACTTTAGCCATGTGTAGTTCAATGAAAGATGTGGGTTATCATCATTATCGCTCTGTAACTGACAATCTACTTTTTTATTAGTAAAACTTGCGGTTGGTATTATGTTATTACTGCCCTCTTTTTATATCTGAGACTTCCGTAGAGGGAGGTTTAAAGACTTCCGTAGAGGGAGGTTTAAAGACTTCCGTAGAGGGAGGTTTAAAGACTTCCGTAGAGGGAGGTTTAAAGACTTCCGTAGAGGGAGGTTTAAAGACTTCCGTAGAGGGAGGTTTAAAGACTTCCGTAGAGGGAGGTTTAAAGACTTCCGTAGAGGGAGGTTTAAAGACTTCCGTAGAGGGAGGTTTAAAGATAAACTTACGCAACATTTAGTAGACTTCATCAGAAAGTATCGATATTTTTCTATTTTTAGCAATTGTGTTTGATGTGATCTGGGTGCCAGGATGTTTCAAGATTAAAATCGACAAAACTTGATTCGCCTAAATTGCTCCAATCAAGCGTAAGCGTATTCTTCTTCTGAGTGTTAATCATGATAAAGTTGTGTCAATTTTAATCTTGAAACATTCTGGCAGTGATCAAGTGAAAGCACAATAATGTCGACTATAGTTGTGAAGGGACCAACAGAATAGAGACGGGTAACATTGCAACTTGAACACAATAACTGATATCAACGATAGCGACGATAACAACTAGTAACGTAATTTCGCATGCATTTTTCTTCTGAGTGTTTTAAGCGTGATCAAATTTTGTCGATTTTCATATTGAAACATCCTGGCAGTCAGATCACCTCAAACATCAAAAATAATCAAATGATTAGATTAGATCTACGAAAATCTTAAGGAAGTTCATCATTAAGGTAGCCTGATCTTTGCTAAAAACAGATCCTACTACTGATATAATTGATAATCCTACTACTGATATAATTGATAATCCTACTACTGATATAATTGATAATCCTACTACTGATATAATTGATAATCCTACTACTGATATAATTGATAATCCTGCTACTGATATAATTGATAATCTTACTACTGATATAATTGATAATCTTACTAGTGATATAATTGATAATCCTACTACTGATATAATTGATAATCCTACTACCGATATAATTGATAATCTTACTACTGTTATAATTGATAATCCTACTACTGATATAATTGATAATCTTACTACTGATATAATTGATAATCCTACTACTGATATAATTGATAATCTTACTACTGATATAATTGATAATCCTACTACTGATATAATTGATAATCTTACTACTGATATAATTGATAATCCTACTACCGATATAATTGATAATCTTACTACTGATATAATTGATAATCCTACTACTGATATAATTGATAATCTTACTACTGATATAATTGATAATCTTACTACTGATATAATTGATAATCTTACTAGTGATATAATTGATAATCTTACTACTGATATAATTGATAATCCTACTACCGATATAATTGATAATCTTACTACTGATATAATTGATAATCCTACTACTGATATAATTGATAATCTTACTACTGATATAATTGATAATCCTGCTACTGATATAATTGATAATCTTACTACTGATATAATTGATAATCTTACTAGTGATATAATTGATAATCCTACTACTGATATAATTGATAATCCTACTACCGATATAATTGATAATCTTACTACTGCTATAATTGATAATCCTACTACTGATATAGTTGATAATCCTACTACTGATATAATTGATAATCTTACCACTGATATAATCTTACTACCGATATAATTGATAATCCTACTACTGATATAATTGATAATCCTACTACTGATATAATTGATAATCATACTACTGATATAATTGATAATCTTACTACTGATATAATTGATAATCCTACTACTGATATAATTGATAATCTTACTACTGATATAATTGATAATCCTACTACCGATATAATTGATAATCTTACTACTGATATAATTGATAATCCTACTACTGATATAATTGATAATTCTACTACTGATATAATTGATAGTCCTACTACTGATATAATTGATAATTATATTACTGATATAATTGATAATCTTACTACTGATATAATTGATAGTCCTACTACTGATATAATTGATAATCCTACTACTGAAATAATTGTTAATCGTACTACTGATATAATTGATAGTCCTACCACTGATATAATTGATAATTCTACTACTGATATAATTGATAGTCCTACTACTGATATAATTGATAATTATATTACTGATATAATTGATAATCCTACTACTGATATAATTGATAATCCTACTACTGATATAATTGATAATCTTACTACTGATATAATTGATAATCCTACTACTGATATAATTGATAATCTTACTACTGATATAATTGATAATCCTGCTACTGATATAATTGATAATCTTATTACTGATATAATTGATAATCTTACTAGTGATATAATTGATAATCCTACTACTGATATAATTGATAATCCTACTACCGATATAATTGATAATCTTACTACTGCTATAATTGATAATCCTACTACTGATATAGTTGATAATCCTACTACTGATATAATTGATAATCTTACCACTGATATAATCTTACTACCGATATAATTGATAATCCTACTACTGATATAATTGATAATCCTACTACTGATATAATTGATAATCCTACTACTGATATAATTGATAATCTTACTACTGATATAATTGATAGTCCTACTACTGATATAATTGATAATCCTACTACTGAAATAATTGTTAATCGTACTACTGATATAATTGATAGTCCTACCACTGATATAATTGATAATTCTACTACTGATATAATTGATAGTCCTACTACTGATATAATTGATAATTATATTACTGATATAATTGATAATCCTACTACTGATATAATTAATAGTCCTACTACTGATATAATTGATAATCTTACTACTGATATAATTGATAATTATATTACTGATATAATTGATAATCCTACTACTGATATAATTGATAGTCCTACTACTGATATAATTAATAGTCCTACTACTGATATAATTAATAGTCCTACTACTGATATAATTGATAATCCTACTACTGATATAATTGATAATCCTACTAGTGTAACGATATAATTGATTTGCCCAACTTTAATTTCTTTGGGACACATTTACAAGAAATTGTGGCTATTATGCGTTATATCTATTATAACAAGTCATATTATATTGCTATTATAATATTAGTCATTTTCTATCACTATTGTCATATTTATAAAATCAGTGAAATCTTCTACTACTCTATTGTCAATTTTATCAAACTGATTTTCTGTAAATATGAAATTCCTAAACCCTGTTTATTTTCTGCCGTATTGCTATTTGTGGCAAATTATGAGGAAAGACTACATCCAAAACCTTCATAAATGATACCAATTAATGACTTTTTTATTTCATCAAGTTTGAATATTTTTAATACTGTTCAGGCGCCTATTAATGTACTGTTATGCTTCCTTTTTATTGAAAAGAGGTGATGTTAGGCATGGTGAGAACATCTGCAATTCCTGTAATATTCATTCATTCAATAGGGACCTTAAACCGGACAACCTGCTGCTTGACTCGAGAGGCCATATTGTGCTCACTTACTTCTGCCAGTGGCCAGGGGTTGCTCGAGATATTCTTGGAAAGAGTGCTCATCATCTTTATGTTTCACCAGGTAATCTTGTACCTAGCGTGTTGGAAACTTGTACCAAGCGTGTAGGAAACTTGTACCTAGCGTGTAGGTAATCTTGTACCTAGCGTGTAGGTAACTTGTACCTAGCGTGTAGGTAACTTGTACCTAGCGTGTAGGTAACTTGTACCTAGCGTGTAGGTAATCTTGTACCTAGCGTGTAGGTAATCTTGTACCTAGCGTGTAGGTAACTTGTATCTAGCGTGTAGGTAACTTGTACCTAGCGTGTAGGTAATCTTGTACCTAGCGTGTAGGTAATCTTGTACCTAGTGTGTAGGTAACTTGTACCTAGCGTGTAGGTAATCTTGTACCTAGTGTGTAGGTAAACTTGTACCTAGCATGTAGGTAACTTGTACCTAGCGTGTAGGTAATCTTGTACCTAGTGTGTAGGTAACTTGTACCTAGCGTGTAGGTAACTTGTACCTAGCGTGTAGGTAGCGTGTTGGTGGTATCAGTTGAGGATGTATCATGCCTTAGCTATTACTGCTCCAAGCCAGTAGTGCTTGCATTATGACCGGCTGGCATAGGGTAATCCCGTACATGTAGTTGAATCAGATCCCTTCAGTTTAGTTTTATGGAATAGTTACTGTACAAATCTCTTGCAATACCTTCAAGGATTCTAGCTTTGGCAGCGGCTTGTTTCACTGCCATGGTTGTTTGTCATTGCTATTAAGTGTTGTCTGTCGCAACTTACAAGTCAGCAGATACACTTATTTGTGAATATAGCCAGTGTAACTTCATACTGCAGTCACTGTTATTATGAAATCCTTGGACTATTCCTAGGTTATAGTAGGGTGGTTTAACTGTTTGGTGGCGATTTTGATGGTAGGCGGTTTGAGATACACCACTATTTAAAGAGATATAGCTAATCGTATAAACAATATAACCGTGTAATGGTGATGTATGTCACAGCTGATGATTTTTAGAGTGAATAACACAGGAACTAAAACACGCCGGCCTTCCAGTCTTATAATATGCTCATTCCATGGCCTTCCACATACGCGGGCATTCATGATGTAAATGTTTCTAGTTATCATAAACACAAACAAGTTTTTTTCAAGTTGAAATATACAAATAAATATTGACAAAGAGTTACAAGTTTTTACGCATTATAATATCATCATGAAATGTTGCGACAAATCTATAAATAGAGAATTTGCGATGTACCGCGATATTGTTATTTTCTGACGATTTGCTAGTGAAGGAATATGGACATGTTTTTATTACTAGCAAAAGTAACCCCTGGTTTCTGGTTGACTCAAGCAATCATTGTAGATATTGCTGTGACAAGTCTGTCTATGCATATACAGTGCACCCCTGAGTTATGATGTCTCTGTTATACGGTTTTTCTCGTTTTACGACGTAAAACTCGCCGTTTTTCCTTCGCCATAGAAATTTTTTTGCCATACGACATCAACAAAAAATTTATCTCGAAATTCAAATTTGGCAGTTAATGTGCTGAATACGTCGGAATGACGAAGATGCTGGTATGTATTTGCCGAAATCCCTCCCACAGCGCATGAAAGAGATACGATGCTCAATCTCCTTCTCAGTTCAGCATTCTTCGTGTTTCATAAATTCTTGATATCGCGTGAGTGAAATGAAAATTAGTGAAAATTAAGCGAAAGTGAAAGTTTATTGTTCAATTTAGCGTTTAATTTATGATAAACTTCAATTAAATATGCGTATATAACTATATAATTACATATGTAACTTGAAATTGTTAAACATAAGTCCTACGTTTAATAACGACGTTAGAGGAAGAAGCAAGAAGAAGATTGCCATTGCAACAAAACTAGAGTTACTAGGTTAACTATAAGTTAACTAAAGTTACTATGATTTTTATACTATTTGGTTACTAGTTTTTAATATTTATCGTACGTATATAAAATTTTGATGTTTTTTGACCAAGGGGTGTTTGCATTAGATAATTGCTATAGGTTTCTATATATTGCAGTTTCGTCTTACAATGCTAACATAGAAACGAAATACTGTCATATGGCGTGGGTGCACTGTATTACACTTGAGGGATTTGTGGATCATGCCGAGCTTGACATGTTATTTGAACAGGTGTCCATTTTCTCCCATGGCTTGGAGTGATACAGACAGTAAAAATAGCAGCCTTGTTAGTTTAAAAAAATGTTGTTTGGAATGTTTGCTCTTCTTAATCTAAATAATTATATTTTTTTTAAAAGCCAACAGGTTATGGTAATCTAATGCACTCTTGAGCGGTACACTGTGTTGCGTGTAACATTTTATATGTAAGAAACCGCATGTTACGAAGTTCCTGTCACTTGTTTTATGTTGTATGGCAGTGTAAGACCTCGAAAACTTCTGCTTGTGTTTGAGTTGTCGATAGGCAGAGGGAATGTTAGGTTCACTCCTATCAGGTTCACTCCTATCAGGTTCACTCCTATTAGGTTCACTCCTATCGGGTTCATTCCCATCAGGTTCACTCCTATTAGGTTCACTCCTATCAGGTTCACTCCTATTAGGTTCACTCCTATTAGGATCACTCGTATCGGGTTCACTCCTACTAGGTTCACTCCTATTAGGTTCACTCCTATCGGGTTCACTCCTATCGGGTTCACTCCTATTAGGTTCACTCCTATTAGGTTCACTCCTATCAAGTTCACTCCTATTAGGTTCACTCCTATTAGGATCACTCCTATTAGGTTCACTCATATCGGGTTCACTCCCATTAGGTTCACTCCTATCGGGTTCACTCCTATTAGGTTCACTCCTATCAGGTTCACTCCTATCAGGTTCACTCCTATTAGGTTCACTCCTATTAGGTTCACTCCTATCAGGTTCACTCCTATCAGGTTCACTCTTATTGGGTTCACTCCTATTAGGTTCACTCCTATTAAGTTCACTCCTATCGGGTTCACTCTTATCGGGTTCACTCCTATTAGGTTCACTCCTATCAGGTTCACTCCTATCAGGTTCACTCTTATTGGGTTCACTCCTATTAGGTTCAATCCTATCGGGTTCACTCCTATCAGGTTCACACTCCTATTAGGTTCACACTCATTAGGTTCACTCTTATCGGGTTCACTCCTATCGGGTTCACTCCTATTAGGTTCACTCCTATCAGGTTCACTCCTATTAGGTTCACTTCTATCAGGTTCACTCCTAGCGGGTTCACTCCTATTGGGTTCACACTCCTATCAGGTTCACACTCATATTAGGTTCACACTCTTATTAGGTTTACTCCTTCTTTTGGTATTTGTTGTTTTTCGAATCGTGATCTAGAGGACTGATGAAATCCTGCCTCAAACATCTTGCTATCACCTGGTCCATCTGGTTCATTAGTTTTCTGAGTAGTTGCTGTCAGTGTAGTTGATTTCCCTCTTCTGTTAGTTGTGCCAACCTTTTACTTCTGCAGAGCCTCTAGGTCGATCCTTGACAGCGCGCAACAAAAAATAATCACTTTGAAATGCTTCAGTTGCTAAGAAACAACTAGTAATGTTGGATGGTGTCATTGCTGTCATGTACCCTTTGCTACTGTATTCCACGATATTTTACATAGAGAACATTTTTCCTTATTCGATAGCAATCTAAGCATGTAAAAAAGTGTTAGTGCTGCTTGAATGACACAAAGCCACTGATATCTAAAGGCTGTAGTTTATGGGCATGAGGGCTTTTACTGGAGGAAGAGATTTACTAGTGAGGGCAGAAGAGTAATAACAGTAATTGCTTTGAGTACGTAAAGAAACAAATCATTGGTTATTAACCATCTAGGATGGCTTATATTACTCCATCTAGGATGGCTTATATTACCCCATCTAGGATGGTCTATATTACCCTATTTAGGATAGTTTATGTTATCCCATCTAGGATGGCTTATATTACTCCATCTAGGATGGCTTATATTACCCCTTCTAGGATGGTCTATCTTACTCCATCTAAAATGGTCTATGTTACCCCATCTAGGATGGTCTATATTACCCTATCTAGGATAGTTTATGTTACCCCATCTAGGATGGCTTATTCTACCCCATCTAGGATGGTTTACTTGACCCCCACAGTAGCCTGTCTTGACAAACTGTTGTTTTTGCGGAGTCGTCCCCCGTCGAGCGGGTGAGCAACAACAGCCTGTCACAAGAAGTACTGCACCTGATGCATCAGCTGCATTGAAAGGGAGTTGTTCTCTTCCGTCTATGCGGCTTGGTTGCGATGTTATGTCGGTCGCTCCATTGGTAATCATAACGGATTTCGTGCAAAAATTTATGTAGAAAAATTAAGGTAAGAACATTTAATTAGCGACCCGTCTCTGCAGTAAACTTTAGTAGAATTTGAGAACTTAGGCAACAACAGCGACTAAAAATGTTGTAAATTGTGCGCTCAGTCAGTTTTATTTCTATTTTTATCAGTCAGTTTTATTTGTTGTTATTGATTTTATTTTCAATTTATTTTATTCTTAAGTTCTACTAAAGTTTACCACAGAGACTGGTCTTTGGTTAAATGTTGTAATCTTTTTTTTTTACATAAATTTTTGCATAAAATCCGTTATGATTACCAATGGAGCCACCGACATAACATTGCAGCCAAGCCGCGTAGACGGAAGAGAACAACTCCCTATAAGTGCAGCTGATGCATCAGGTGCAGTACGTTTTGTGACAAGCTGTTGTTGCTCGCCTGCTCGACGGGGGACAACTCCGCAAAAACAACAGTTTGTCAAGACAGGCTACCCCCACAGCTTTCAAGTAGAAAGGATCCTATGGAAGTTTGGGTGTTGTATGTTCATGCCCAAATATATTGTCTTAAAACATTCTGAGCTTTGGTGAACATTATGAACAAGTTTATTACTGATTGAAGCAAGTCCACACAAAATTCATTTGATTAAGTAAATTATTGATTTACTCAAATTGTGACAAGAACAGTTTGACCATTTCATATGCAGCTTGTAGCTGTACAAAAAAATAAGTAACATAACTTCAAAAAGAAATAAAGGGAGTCAATTGGTGAATTTTTTACCAATTGGGAAGTGCTCCATCATAGCCACTAGTCCATATTCTACCATTCTCCCTCAATACAAGCATGTATTTGGTACATTTGCGATATTAAAACAGCTGTTTACGGCATAAATAATTCTCTTATAGCTGTCTACTCGCATTCAGTAACTAATATACCAAACTGATTGCAGTAACATTGGAATTTTTTAACTATCATTTGTAATTTAATTGACTCTTTGTTCTCCTTGTGATACAGAGGCGAGGTTGCCAGGTGGAATGTGCAAGGCCTCCGACTACTGGAGCTTTGGGGTGCTTCTCTATGAGCTGCTAGCCGGTGTAAGTCTTGGCAGCGTTCATCCAAGAGGCATAACTTCTCACACAATACTCCACACCCCTCAACATCTGTCCACGGAAGCAGACCACCTACTCAAGCAGGTCAGGATGCAACATTGTATACATATAACTGTTGTTTTACACCATCATAACTATTGTATATGTGTGACTGTCGTTTTACATCGTGTTAACTATTATATATATATGTGTGACTGTTGTGTTACACCGTGTTAACTATTGCATATGTGTGACTTTGGTTTTACATCGTGTTAACTATTGTATATGTGTGATGTTGTGTTAACTATTGTATATGTGTGACTGTTGTGTTACACCGTGTTAATTATTGTATATGTGTGACTGTTGTGTTACACCGTGTTAACTATTGTATATGTGTGACTGTTGTGTTACACCGTGTTAACTATTGTATATGTGTGACTGTTGTGTTACACCGTGTTAACTATTGTATATGTGACTGTTGTGTTACACCATGTTAACTATTGTAAATGTGTAACTGTTGTTTCATATCATCTCATGTGCACCTACCATTAGCATGTTCACCTATCGTATCTTACCCATTTACCTATGATTAACATGTGCAGCAATCATGTTATTCCGTGTCCTTTTCAGCTACTTCGTTGCAACCCAAGAGAACGGCTAGGAGATGCTGCAGGGGTAGAGGAGATAAAGGCACATCCTTTTTTTCAGAAAATCGTGTGGTCAGCTATCTAGCGAACTTGCGGGAAAGCCTGAGAACTTTAGATAGATATTAAGGAATAGTATGTACGGAAATCTATGCATGCTTTTATTCATCGATTTCCATCGCCATGCACCAAAATCTTTCATTCTGGCTGTTAGTCATTTTTTGTAAACTCCCAAGCTGAATGTACACGCTTCTCAGATATAATTCAGACTGCTCGCTATGAATGTAGATGTAGGGGGTGCATGCTGATTTATATATGATAATGTAATGGCGAACGGTGGTTACGCTTCATTCTAGCTATTCATATAATTATTATTTTCATTATATATTAACATGTTTTTCATTATATTCATGTTTTTGTAATGAAACTCATCTATTTATTACATAACCTTGTCTATACTTCATCTGCCCTTCAAGGTGAAATAATAAAGTCTAACTGGGTGGTGTAACCATGTCCTATCTCCTTGCAGTCATGTTTCACACTGCTACAGGGTTGCATCTATTACATCTGTTGTCCTTGCAGTCATGTCTCACACCGCTACTGGGTTGCATCTATTACATCTGTTGTCCTTGCAGTCATGTCTCACACCACTACTGGGTTGCATCTATTACATCTGTTGTCCTTGCAGTCATGTCTCACACTGCTACAGGGTTGCATCTATTACATCTGTTGTCCTTGCAGTCATGTCTCACACCACTACTGGGTTGCATCTATTACATCTGTTGCAAGTTGAAAGGATGTACTCTTCAGATGTGATAACAATCATGTTATAAAGAATTTTGTAATAGCGCGTTACCCTAACTCTGCTATCCTAAGGGGGCTTTCTGTAGAAGCCCCGTGTTGTATCGAATCGCTTACTCAGTGAAATAAGATGTTCCAAATTATAAAGTCTATTTGTTAAAGTGCCACATGTAGACGAATCGAGTAGAAAACTGACAGACAGATTGACACACACGGAAGAGTATCAGTTGCTTATATATACTAAGCGGTGCATGCCATGAGCCAAACACAATGTTAAAAAATAACAATAGCATTACAAAATTAACTTTTGTTTCAGACATGCAGAGATAGAGGCAACAGGCATGTAAATATAGATGTTCTTTGTATAAACAGGTTTTGCTATTAGAGCTGACATGTTATGATGTCAGATGTCACTTTGCTATCAAAATCTATATATATATATTTCTCAAAGTACGTCTGTCATTCCGGCCTGAGTTTGAGATTATAAGAATTTAGACAATGGCGTCATAGCTGGTTAGCTGTGGCGGCGGAAGTGCCACGCCTCCAATTGATAACATGTTACTGAGATACTAACTTTCACCTTCCAAAAACCCATTTCAAAAAGTAGCTAGGGTTACTTAACCACAACAATTCTACTTCTCCATTCTTTTCTTTGTTAGTGATTCCCATATACGTGTATTAGAGGATTTCCTTTCCTAAATGTTTTTAACAAAAACTTCAAAAATTTATATCAAATAATTGGTGAAATCCGTTTTTGAATAATAATTTTTAATTATTATTAGAATTTAAACTTCTGTGTTAGTTTAGACTAATATAAAAGTCCTCCTGTCAATATTTATTTTTTAGCACTGGTTCTAAGCTTCTAAACTAAAGTGTAAAAAAATGCAGCTCAATGCAAGTGTATGCAAATTTTCTGAATGCATACCGCCACCAGAAGTGAGGCGTTATATAAAACAATGTTTACATGATTGTCTACACTTTTCTATGTTCTACTCAGATTCTGGCTATAGGTATAGCTATAGGTATAGCTATAGCGCACGCTGATTATTTTACCAATGCGGCACGCGTTACAATACCTTTATTAAGAAATATTTTTCGTAAGGTTTAGTTACTATATCTGGGGTCAAAGCCAATTCTTCTCGCGCAGACAATTATATTGTCTCAAGGGAAAAAGCCTCGACATGATCTTTCCGTTCGGTCAGACAAAAACAGTAGGATATCTCATTTTTACATTTGTACTGGTATCGAGAGGTACTAGTATAGTGGTATTCAAAGTTTTGATGGATAGCTCTGGAGGAACAGTAACCTACTACGCACGTACGCATGCACACACACCCACACACAGGCCTGTCAACCCAAAAGTGGGGCAATGCGTGAGATTTGGTTTTGGGGCAATTGATGTATCAATGATAGTATATATAAAGTTGTGGAAATTGGGGCAAAAATCTCACGCATTTCTCACGCATTTTCTTTTTTTCTTTGGGGTGATTGCGTGAGTCTCACGCTCAATGCGTGAGAGTTGGCAGGTATGCCCACATACGTGTGCGCGCGCGCACACACACACACAAACTTCTATGCAAGAAATGTTATTATTAGTTCTACATATTCAGGATTTTTATTTTGTTTTCTCAGTTCGTATTAACTGTACCATTACCGAATCATCTTTTATTGTAATCGTATCAAAACTGACTTGATTTCGCTATTACTTGCTAATTATTTCACATTTACATCTAAACCTTTTTAAAGCCGTTTTATTTTTTTAAAGTATTTGATCTGCACAAAACATTTCCCTCATGATATGAAGGTGAAAAGTTTTTTGACAAAGTGTGAAAACCTTTACAGCTGTTTTTATTTTCTCTCTTAATTTATTTCAATTACACAAAACACTTTTCTCATGATATGTAGTTTGAAAGTTAAGCTGTTGGGTCTATGTGCAAAGATACATATGTGTGTTCATTGCATGAAGTCAGTTTCTATTTTTGTAACATTTGACTTACTGAGTCTACCTTTGTATATACTTGCAACGTTATATCAATTGACATTGGGTATTTTATTCAAATGGTACTTGTGTCTAAGTAGCAAATAGTTGCATTTTACACGGAAAGCTATTTCAGTTAACCTATTAAAAGGATTGTACTTTCTTAGCTTATGGACAAGTTCATGCTGGGATTGTCAACAGCAATTAGCGAGGTTAGCGCTTCCATACTCGTTTTCACTGCCAAACCCCCTACGACTGACAAGGGTAATTCCTCACCCCATTGTTTTTAATGAAATAAAAAAGCTCAAAACATAAAGAAAAACATACATATTCAGAATTTATGAAAACAATATGTTATTGAAAGGTCATTCTAAGAAGTGTCTAATGTTTTCACTCAGCAGCAGCATATACAAAACAACTCACTTTATGATCTTTGACTTTTTCTTGTCTCTTCTTTGCTATTATCTGATCAAAACGTGTTTTTTTGTGGATAGAATTGACAGTTTTATGATGTTATTTTTTAATGCATAAAAGGAATGAGAATCCTGATGTATCTAGGCAAATTGCTGCAACGACAAATACACTTTTTCCGTTTTCACAATTGTTTCTTGTACCCCTGCAAACGGCAGTTTGCACCCCTTAGGAAGACGTGCACCCCAATCAGGAAACCCTGAGCTAGATGTCATAACTTCTTGTAAAGGAAAGAGGCTGATTCTCAAGTACTGATGGAATATAACTAACAATTTACCTCCCTATTTCACTCTTTTATTGGCTTGGAGTTGTTTCAGAGGTGTTAAGATAAAAACAGTCTGCCACTAAATTTAATCACTTTAAAGTAAACTTTTAACGAGTCAATAAAAATTCAATAACCAGTTAGTTACACATAATGACTAGACTAGCAATTGTTGTCCAAGAAGCAGGAGTAGACAACTGCTTGCATTACAGCACAGTTATGGAACCACTACATGTTTGCTAAAATAGTACGAGTAATAGAAACTGCTGACACTTGCAATAGATTTTACATGGCACACAATATGTGACACATAACCTCTGCGGTGAGATACAGGATTCTTGACAGGTGACACATGATTACTACTGACAGGTGACACATAACTCCTGGTAGGTGACACTTATCTGACAATTTGTGACATACAGCTTATGATAGCTAAAACATGGCCTTGATAGATGATACATAGCTGATGACATGTGACAGGCAACACATATTTTGGGGGCAATAACTGTATATATCAAATAGGCTATTATTTGCTAAATTCAAAGTTGGCTGTTGCACGTTTCATGATGTCTCGACAAGGTCCCAGCAGCCGTTCAAATGAGTCGCGAGAAAGGAATCCACATTTTACATCACCGATGGCATATATGCTAGCAGTTCTTTTTGAATTGTCCAATAGAGCAAGTTCCCCAAAGTATTTACCGTTGGAAAGCCTTTTGACCTCAACCTCACCAGCTCCTACAAAATAAAACAATATGGGATTTTGAGCTAAATAATAAAAAACTAAAAATTTAATGTCTGCAACCTGACAACTGTTAAAAGCTCATTAAGTGTTACTGAAGGTTTGTACATTTCCTAGTATACTACGTCTATCGCAAGAAGTGTTGTGTTTGTTAATAATGTGGTGGTAGTTGATTAGCAGAGTATGTTGCCTGACAATTGATAATCCATCTGACAATTCTATCATTGCGTGTCTATGTTTTTAATGAGTTTGGAGATGCTTCCACTCCAATCAAAGAAATAGTAAAATCTGAACGCATTCGACTTCACTTCACTAAATTTGTGCGAAGACATCTATGAGACTATTTATTACTTAACATGATAAAACACTCACTGCTGATGGATCTGAATCAATAATCTTAAACTATATATATATTTCTCAAAGTATGTGTGTCCCTCCAGCTATAGCTGTTAAAATCTTGATATTAAAATTCCGCAGTCTGATGGATTTGAACTCATGACGAATGCATCGACAAGTTTCTGATTCGGACTCTCTACCATGGGCTAAAACACCATAGTGATCAGATACGTTTTCATATAACGGATACACCCTGCGTGTGCTAATTATATTAGCCTTGCGTCCACGAGTTACAATGCTCCTGTTCAGAAATATTTTGTGACCTAAGTGTATGCAACACGATGCTTATTCGTCTTCTTTCATTAAAGCTTGATTAATTTATCTCGAACGTAAAATTTGGCGATTTTTGTACTGATTATATACGTTACCAGCATATATATGTTGAATCAACATTTCGTAGTTTACACACTTGCTATTTATTTTACATCTACATTTAATTCGCTAATAATTTATTCTAGCTGCTCAGAAAACTTTTTCCCAGCTACATTGTTTTTGGATTCTGATTTGGTATCTTGTGTTCCACAATAATTAAATACGAACAAAATCTTTGTTTGTTTAAAAAATCTTTTACGTTATTTCTTCTAAATAAAATTAAAAACATCTTTGTTTGTATGAATCTTTTTCAACTTGTAACTTAACGTTTATTTTAATAGCCATATAGTATATTAACAAGCGCAATTTCCTTTCCTCAACAGACAGATAAGGCAAGTTCGCCAGTTTCACAAAAGCTCCTAAAAGATAACCTGAATATATATTTAGATTTCCATTCTCTTATTACATTTATAAACTTTTTATAACTTTTGAAATTTATAATATAAGTTTTTAAAGTTTGTTTCATTATCGTTATTATTTCAACTTGCATGTTTGAAACATAATTTGAGTATTGTGTTTGAAGTTTAAACATTATTCATTTTCCTATCACTGTTATTATTACTTAGTTAGTTTCCGATTTTTATTATTAATATTAATTTTTCATTCAACCATTTTTGGCAGACATTGTTCTAATAAAATTTCAACTACAAAATACTACCATATTCTGTCATATTCTTTTATTGATTTGTTAAATACATGTATTTTCAGAAGTTACACATTGTCTAATGCCTCCAAAAAAAGAACCTTTACTGCACAAAATAATTTCCTCATGATATGAAGTTTAAAAGTTACAGTTGTTTGACAAAGTTTTAAAACCTTTACAGTTGTTTTTATTTTTTTCTTAATTTATTTCAACTACGCAAAACACTTTTGTCATGATATGTAGTTTGAAAGTTAAAATGGCAAATGTTGTTATATGTTAAAAACAAATCAATTTTCTGTCCAAATACTTGTTTATTACCTCGGCAACGCCGGGTAGCACAGCTAGTACTCACATACGCTCTCCGAGGTATATGTGGAGGTAAAACAATGTCAGCACACAACTTCGCAGGTCTTTGCTACGAGAATGTTCTACTGCTACTCACTACTGTTTCTGCTGGACATTTTCATTTACATGCCAAAGATGGGTTGCTCATACGAGGGTGATGAAATAATTACTTTTTAGATCTGGTAATTGAGATCAATATGACCTAGTGTGATCAGTGTAATTGTAAATTGGAAGAGAGTCTGCTTTAACATAATTTGTTTTGAGGGATACATCGCGAATCGTGGAAAGATCTATCGTATACAATGCAACTCTGAATCATTAATTGGTAGGGTGGGAATTCATCAGGAGTGAGCAACTCCAAACCTAGCCGAAGCGTAGAAACACGGTTATTGACTGCAGATGAAACAAAACATGAGCCACACCCGACAGTAGACAAGGTCACTATCTAGAGCTAACATAATACAAGAATGTACAATGTAAGAACACATACTTACAGAAGCAAAGCGATACAGAGTTAGCGATTGCAACTGATAATAAAATACGGCTCTGCATATATATACAGATATAAAGAAAGAAGGAAAGAAACTGACTACGCTTTGAAGACCTATTAGGCATTAGACATTTTGGTGAGCAGCTGTCAGGTTTAATAAAAAAACTAGGTCAACAAGTTAGTTGAGAGCATGTCTTTTATATTTCTTAGTTTATCAGAACAGGAACATTCTCATCATATACCTGTATGTATGCATGTATGTATATATGTATGTACATACATATGTATGTATGCATATATTCTTACATGTATGCATACATACTTCATACAATACATGCATATATACATATGTCCGTATGTATGTAGATACATATGTACGTATGTACGCACATACATACCTATGCACATGCATATGATTAATCGTATGTATGCATGTATTGTATGCATGTATGTATGTATATATGCATGCATGTATGTATGTACATGTGTATGTAATGTATATATATACATGTATATGTATTTACGCATGCATATATATGTACATGCATACAATACACGCGTGCATAGGCTACATATGTCCGCACATATGTACATACATACGTTCGTATGTACGCACATATGTATGGACAATTGTATGAATGTATGTGTGTACATACATATGTATGTGTGTACATACATATGTATGTATTTACATATGTATGCCTGTATTGTATGTATGTAGTATGTATAGATGTTCATATGTATTTATCGATCTATGAATGAGTGTATGTATGCATGCATGTATGTACATATGTATATGAACATATGTATGTACATTCGTTAATATGTATGTACATATGTATGTACATATGTATGTACATATGTACATACACATGTACATACATATGTACATACATATGTACATATGTATGTACATATGTACATACATATGTATGTTACGCTAAGAGTCTAAATGCTTTGTGTACATTACAAAAAGTCAGTATTCTAGTGAAAATGTATAGAAAAGGATAAAATAGTTTTAATGAAAACAATAAGAACTTTCTTGCAAGCTTTGAACAGAGATGCAAAAACTTAGAAGCATGAAACAAAGCTGAAACTGGAAAATTCTACATTAACAATAAACTACAAAGTCGATAGTATTATTTTGCGCAGGGCTTGCACTCGTTCAAGCTATCACACCCGGGATTGTTTTGCACATTTCTTGAAGATGTGCGTTTTATTGACTTTATTCTCAAACAATGGGCAAGCTATATGAGTTATAGAAGTTGTCAAGGCTAAAGGACTACAGTAAATTACCTTTATCAAGACGAACTGAGCAAACACCATGCTCTATGAAAAATATGCCATCCCCTTCATCACCACGCCGTATGATGACATCATTGTCATTGAACTCCTTTGTACACAGTCCATCTACTACTGAACTCCGTTCTTCTTCACTCAGAGCATTAAGGAAGGGCACCTGCAGCACACGCCTTAGGTATAAACAGTTGATTGGACGAATGATTCAGGCTAATATTCGCATGATTTCAGTAGAGAAGGCAGATGAATAATCAGATCAAACATACTTGAACACGTGATCTGCTGAACAGGAGCAGTTTAACTATTCAAATAAATATCATTTGTGTATTTTATACCCTATCTTGTATGATGTAAAATGTAATTAGCAGAAATGTACAGAGCAAAAGAGATAAGATCTCACATGAGATCTCTGTAGTTTTATTAGTTTGTATCAGTGTTTTTCTGTCATTTGTGACTGTTTTTAATGCTTGATTAACTGTGTTACAGCCGGCTTTTAAAAATGAACATACACAATTTTTTTGTAGATTTTATCAGAAAGTATCGGTATTTTCTATCATTTGCGATTGTTTTTGATGTTTGATGTTATCTGATTGCAAGGATGTTCCAAGATTAAAATCGATAAAACTCCATCGTAATTAAAACACTCAGATCAATCTAACATGCATCAATCTATAATTGCAAGAAGACAGACAGAATAGCGGAGCGTAAAGCTTCAACTTGAGCGCAATAGTCGATATCAACTATTGCAACGATTACAACAAGTGAAATAAATTGGCACATGTTTTTCTTCGGAGCGTTTAAATTGCTATAAAGTTTTATTGATTTTAATCTAAAAACATCCTTGCAATCAGATAACCTCAAACATCAAAAACAATCGTAAATAATAGAAAATACCGATACTTTCTGATAAAATCTACAAAAAAATTGTGTATGTTCATTTTTAAAAGCCGGCTGTAACACAGTTAATCTACTGAGTAGCTCTTGTGAGGAATGGACAGAGACAAAAGTTATTTCCATATGATAACTTCATCAAGATTACAAACTCATAAAAATTTATAAAACGCTTCATGCTGTTTTGTTTAAAAAATGGTAAACATAATGGTCTGAGTGCCAGAGTGAAAGGTATTGATTCTACTCATTTTTCCAGAGTGTGGAAACAGCTGGCATGACCATGCGTAACTGGTTAGCATCATAAACTGGAAAAGAGCAGTGTTAGTTGACAGTTAAATTGGTTTCTAAAAAAAAGAGAGGAGGAGAAAACTGAGAGAGGGATGCGTTAGAAGGACCAATGATGTACTCTTTACATTTGCATCGATACTTTACAATCAAAACTTTCTTGAATGCCAAAAAGTTCTAAATTTTGTGATGTTGCTAGCAAAGCAAGGAACCATAGCTCAAATCAAAATTCAATATTTTCTAGAGTTTAGCTGATGCAAAAACATAAAAGTTCTTTTATATCAGTTTAAATGACATGCTGGTCTAGATCTGTCAATTAAGATAATGCAACTGTGAACTTTGTCTAGCTTGAAATTTCAATGTACCTCACCTCACTTAGCAGTTGTTCGTACATCTGTCTGTTCTTATATGACTCCTTCTGTACTATCCTTTGAAAAGACTTCCTATCAAGTGCCCAGAGCAAACCTTGTGTTGAAGCTAAAATATATGGCCATGCACATCGCAGTCCACTGTTATGTATATATAGTTAATACTATAATGATAGTGAACTATTATGGACCAGTATGCTGCCATGTATATTACAGTGAGCTGTTATAGAAATACCGTTAAATAATTACCGGATTCATTATTAATACGATTTTGTGGACACTTTTCTACTGATCAAATGATATTATGGCACATAAAGATTAAATAATGCCATAGTGGCAGTCAAATGGAGGCGGCGTTCAATTAGAGAATGGCGCTCTATTTTTCAACCCTTATCTCAAGATTGCGGTCAAATAGAGGTGGCGGTCAATTAGAGGTGGCGTTCAAATAGAGGTGGTGTTCGATTAGAGGTTTTACAGTATTTACAACTATACACATCACAACGAACTGCTACATAAATATGTACAGCTATACACATCACAGTGAACTGTCATACAAATCACAGATATCATTATCAATCTTTCTGGTGAGTCGTTACAATCAGCAACTGTCAACTTCTCAAGCAATGAAAGAAATTGTTAGTTTGTCCTGTATAATGCAATCAAAACAATAAACTGTCTTTAAAACAGTAGCATAGATTTAGATGTACTAAGTTCATCTAGTTATAACACAACAGCAACTAACAACACATGGTACAGACCTATGGACTCACCTATGACTGTCGCGCTTCGTGGTTGGCTATACATAAGAGCTAATTCTCCGAAGCTTCCCTTTCCATTGAATGTGTGCACCTTCTTGTCTTGTTTGTTCTCATCATGTGTGTAGACGTCATAAATGCCATTTCCAATCACATAGAAGAAGTCCCCATCGTCTCCCTGCTGTATCACCACCTCACCTATTTAAACCACAATTGTAGTTGCCGTTTTTAGTAGTTGTTATATGTTAACATTACTATCTGAGAAAGGGTATTCTGGTATTACCTTTTCTAGACATGCTAGCCGCTGCGTCTTATTAATGCACAAAAGTATCGACACCCTACTTTATGAAATAATATGTGTGTATAACCTTTTATTGCCATTGGTAATCACGAACAAGATAATGTTTTTTGTTACATACCAGAAGAGAAAGAAACTGAAATCAACAATTATTGACTGAGTTGAACAAACACGCCTGAAATGTTGGTAATCTAATAGTATGTCAGGATAATGAATTGTAGGTTGTAGTAGCAGAAAGTTCATAAACTGAAACATGCGATGGCGGATGTAGTATGTTGGTGTCACGAAATAGAAAACAGTGTTGGTCATGCGTATGGAAGGATAAATATAAATATTCTGGGCATAGTTGTTGCAAGAGTTTGAAACCTGTAAGACAAATCCAGAAATGAGCAAGTGTGGGACAAGGCGATATGTTCAAATATCTTGTGATGTAATAGTTTAAATGATAACATTCAAGAGGATTGAAAGCAAGTTATATTTATTATGAGAACTTTGACTTTTTCTGTATAACTAAATGGATTAAAACCTGACAGTTGGGGAGTTGAGAGATAGGAGCGATTGGTTGTTTGCCATGAGAGCTCAATGTAGAATCAATTACTTTTAAGGTTAACTGGCAGCATTTGAAAACTACATTGATTTATACAAATATATGAATCATGATATTTTATTTTTCAATAATAATAATAATGATTTTGATGTTAGAAGAGCAAACCATTAGGTTTGGAGACCAAACCGTTTGCGATACAAGCTCCAAATGTGACAAAAGACAGCCATATTTTGGCACAACGTTGACTTAAGAATTACAACATCAACTCTGGCAATTAGCCGATGTGTGAATGCGAGGCAAAAGTACTTGAGTTGGCCACCATTCTTATACATTCTTCCCATCTAATCACCACACTACGTTGTTACAATGACCCAGCATGGCAGATAATTATAGTGCAAAGTTGAAGCAGATTCTGCAAATACCAAAAAGGTCTGTGTCACATTTATTATTCTTTTAATAGATAATTATCAAATTATACCAATTTGCTAATTCAAATCAAATTATAATTCAAATCAAATTATACCAATATACCAATGCTTTGGTTTTTTGAATAAAGATTTAAAAGGACCATTTTTAGATACTTGAGTGCAAAAAATGACCCATTTTAATATAATTATATAGCCACCACAACTGTTTTCGGTAAATTTTATGGAAAGATAGCAGATCTTTCTGCCCATTTTCACAACTTGAAGTTGTTGATAAAGCCTGGTATTTGGTAGAAATTACTCATAAATATGATTAGAGCCTCAATCTATAATGCTATCTGCTGCTGTTAGCGCAATAAAATTATATGCTATCAGTTAACATTTAACATATGCAAGGTATGTATGTAGCTGTTTGTAAATGTATGCAAGTGACAATAGTCTGTGTGTAAGTGACTACAGTACAGGCGTAAGTGACTACAGTACAGGCGTAAGTGACTACAGTACAGGAGTAAGTGACAATAGTGCAGGCGTAAGTGACTACAGTACAGGAGTAAGTGACAATAGTGCAGGCATAAGTGACTAGAGTACAGGTGTAAGTAACTACAGTACAGGTGTAAGTGACTACAGTAGGCGTAAGTGACTACAGTACAGGAGTAAGTGACTACAGTACAGGTGTAAGTGACAGTAATACAAGTGTAAGTGACAATAATACAAGTGTAAGTGACAGTAGTACAGGTGTAAGTGACTACAGTACAAATGTAAGTGACTACAGTACAGGTGTAAGTGACTACAGTACAGGTGTAAGTGACAATAATATGAGTCTAAGTGACCAATCTTTAGTATATTTAGTAACAGACTTTGCATATCAAATGTCGTTCTTTGTTCTCCATGATGAACGTTATTCCTCATGTTGTTCAGCATAGACCTGATATGTGAATATTGGTGACACAAGGTAAATGCAACACTAAAACAAGTCCTTGCTATTATTTTTGTCAGCACTTTTGCCATAGTAGATTATACTAGAGCAAAAGCCTGGCTAGTTAGAATTTGTATAAAGCCTCTGGTACCCACATATCTTTTTTTATACAAAACACTCACATTCTTGTTTCCTGTTGGCACATCTACACATAAAAGTTAGTCGCTTCTTGTTAGATTCAAAGTTCAGACAGTTTATGTAGAAACATTATCTAAAATTAATGTTTGTTTAGTCTGCTAATGACCAGGCTTGTATCATGACAAATACATGTAGTTAATTGCAAACGCCTACTTTGCACAATGTTTGCGCGTCAACTGGAAGAGTGCAAGGTAAATATTGCAGTGATATAATGGCCGTAAGATACAATTAAACAAAAGAACCAATATTAATAATCAGTGTGAATAAATATTCAAAATGAGCGGTCAATTGCTTTGAACGGCCGGCCAGCACACAAATCAAGTGAATAGTTTAAGTCAAAGTCAAAACTGGGAATTCCTGGTAATGAAAGGAAAATGAGAAGACTCATCAGATGAAAGGATTTTACGACAGCCAGCGGCAGCGGCCTTTCAGTCATGATGAAAAGAAGCCTACTCAGCAAGTTTTGCAATTCTCATTTTCTGAACCATGTGTAATAGCATTGCTGACTGCCATATTTTTTAAACAAATGATAATACTGGACAAGGCATCAACGTCATTAACTTTAAAGGCATAATATAAGCCGATGGCAATGTTTTCAAGGTAAATTTTCATGACCATTAGTCGCCGTATAGAATACTCGAGACTCACGGCTATCTATTATAATAGAGTAACCTGAGTTGACGTGCTTCTCCGTCATTGCGTTTATGACAGTCATTCTCTGTTCTCTGTCAAGTGTGCGGAAGAGTAATATGTTTTGGACAGCTTGTTTCAGGTGTTCTCGCTGCTCGTCTGTTTTAGGATGAATCGGGAGAGATTCCTCGTCTGAGTCATCCTCCTCCGGGTTGTATTTTTCAGCCGATACTGACTTGCGTCGAGCCGCTCGATTTTTTTCTGTAAGTTTCCTGTTGAAGACACAGCAGACATACATAACTCTGGAATTACTGTTGTATTGAGGCAGTTGAAGACACAGCAGACATACATAACTCTGGGAATTACTGTTGTATTGAGGCAGTTGAAGACACAGCAGATATACATAACTCTAGAATTACTGTTGTATTGAGGCAGTTGAAGACACAGCAGACATACATAACTCTGGGAATTACTGTTGTATTGAGGCAGTTGAAGACACAGCAGATATACATAACTCTAGAATTACTGTTGTATTAAGGCAGTTGAAGACACAGCAGACATACATAACTCTGGGATTACTGTTGTATTGAGGCAGTTGAAGACACAGCAGACATACATAACTCTGGGATTACTGTTGTATTGAGGCAGTTGAAGACACAGCAGACATACGCAACTCTGGGATTACTGTTGTATTAAGGCAGTTGAAGTCACAGCAGACATACGCAACTCTGGGATTACTGTTGTATTAAGGCAGTTGAAGACACAGCAGACATACGCAACTCTGGGATTACTGTTGTATTAAGGCAGTTGAACTTGGTGCAATAGGTTCTAATTTGTATCAGGGATTATGTAGTAATTATGTTATTATATTTTGGCAGATGACGAGAGTTTTTAGATGGTATTTAGATGAACTTTAGATGGTGAGATCTTAGCAGGTTGTAATACTATTATTACAAAGGATGTGAGAAGTGCTATAATGGCTAACTTCAACTGTACATCCTTAGCTTGAAATGAGTAGTCTAAACTCTGCTAGTTGGTTTCTAGAGAGATATATTTGACCAAAACTCCTTCCTTTGTTTCCCTTTAAATTTGTTACAATGAGCATTAAGTGGGAGTTGTGATATTTTTTAAGAAACAACAAAACTTGCAGAAATAAAGCACGACTACATGCACATGTACATGTACTTGAAGACTTAATAAAATGAAAATATGACACGGAAGTGCAATTCCGTTGATTGGCACTGTCTGAAAGGTGAATAGCCCTTATGTTATGGTTTTCTTAAGAGGTTTTATGGCTGGCGCATTAAAATAATGGTTCTGGTTAAAGTCAATTAGGGAAAAACAATTTATTAGCTGTGCAACTCGCTCCCAGCAAATCACATTAAAAACTACAAGCTGTTTGTCATGTAATTGACGTGGGCTGCCAGATATTACAAAACAGACTCATTAAACTTAAAACACTTATAGAACTGATAATAATGAGCTGATGAAAGGGAAAGTAAAAACATATATTTGTGTGCAATTTCGTTGATTAGTATAGACGTTGATGGACAGTCTGTTGTGTTGACCAGCTGTGTGACTATGTAGGCAGTATGTTTTGTTGACCAACAGTGTAACCGTGTAGAAAGCATGTCGTGTTGATCGACAGTAAAACCATGCAGACAGTATGATGTGTTGGTTTGAATTGTGTAAGCTTTCTGCTTGAGGTTTCTGGGGTAACGAAACATTTTTATTACAATCAGGCAGACCCACATTTTACCAGAATACATACCAAAAAATTGTATATAATCCATGTGATGTTTAAAAAACATCTTAATTCTTTACCCTAATAAAGAATTAAGATAATTCCAAAGCATTTAAGGTTATACAGCTTATTTTATAATAGGTGGTCTAGTTTGGAATTCATACACATGAGTCTGCGCACGGACAGATGAGTCGTTCATACTATGTACTGTAGTTACTACGAGGTTTGTATCACATTATTAAAACATATGAAACGTCAGCCTATGATGATACTGCAGAAGAACACAGCACAGTGGTAAAGTTATACTAACAAACTTTTGTCAAAATTTTCAGAAGGCGTTATTAGCTTTAGCTGGGTAACAAATACTCAAGCTAATGCCATTATAAGTATTATTTGGTTCTCTATAATAAGTTTGCTTCAAAAAGAAAAAGCCAGAAATTGTTTTGATTTTATGCTTTAGTTCAAAAAAAGGATGGTGTAGGTTTGGTATCAATTGATAGTTTTGCGTCCACAATGAAACCTACAAAAACCATCCTGCTATGGATACAGCAGCGTAGACATCTCACCATAGATATGACAGTATACTGAACCCCTCACCATAGATACAACAGATATTAACATCTCACCATAAATATGCCAGCATATTAAACACCTCACCATAGATATGACAGCATATTAAACACCTCACCATAGATATGACAGCATATTGAACCCCTCACCATAGATATGACAGCATACTGAACACCTCACCATAAATATGACAGCATACTGAACACCTCACCATAAATATGACAGCATACTGAACCCCTCGCCATAGATATGACAGTATAATGAACACCTCACCATAAATATGACAGCATACTGAACACCTCACCATAGATACGACAGCATACTGAACACCTAACCATAAATATGACAGCATACTGAACACCTCACCATAGATATGACAGCATACTGAACACCTCACCATAAATATGACAGCATACTGAACACCTCACCATAAATATGACAGCATACTGAACACCTCACCATAAATATGACAGCATACTGAACCCGTCACCATAGATACAACAGATACTGAACATCTCACCATAAATATGACAGCATACTGAACACCTCACCATAAATATAAAATGTAGAAGGTAGCTGTCAAAAAATCTAGTCATCAGAATTTACTTGAAGACACTTACTGAGTAACTGTCGATCACAGCCTACTGATAACTCTATACCATACCTGATTTCTAGTGGCTCTCCTGCTTCATCATCATCATCAACGATGATATACATAGGAATAGATTTAGTTTTTTTCTCTTCTTTCAACTTATTGAAGTAGTCAGCAGCAAATTCATGCAAGTTATCTGGTTTGTCAATGAGCACTGACACGGCAAACTCATAGAGCAACTCATTCAAGCCATCGGGAACTTCATATTGCTTGCCATCTTCTGACCCATTCTCCTCAATACGCTGCTCACTCATTTTGATAGCATAGATGAGGTAAACTTCGTATGCGCGTAGATCTCACTGACACTTCGTCACAACTGGTATAAAGTAGAAAGCGTTTGTTACAAAGTGATTTTCTGCCAGTACTCTCTAGCGAACCAACAAGTTGTCATTAACTACCTCTTCAGCTGATTAGTCTAAGCTATTAATAGCGAGAATGCATTTCTACATTTGTACATCTCAAAATGGGCAGGAAAATTTTCATACTCATAAGCATTGCTTAGAATAGAGTCATGGTAAATTTGCATTAAAGGTTGAAGGCAAATGTCTTTAGACACCTTCTTACCGATCCCTCCCCTCTTACTACCCATAGGTACAACTGTCAATGACCGCAGCTGAACATGCCACTCATTTTCATTTGGTTTTGTTTCTGTTTAGGGTTTTTTCCAAAATGACTAGAAGGTTGTATAAACTGATGCTAATAGAAGGCCTTTAGAAGTCATTTAGAAGGCATTTAGAAGTCATTTATTATATTGTAAAGTAACTCTAATGAAAGTGCATGTATTAAGGTGACAGTATATGAGCGGTTTAGCGGATTCTGAGAAAAAACAAGCTGAGCCAGGATCGACAATAAGTTAAGTCTGATTTAATAGGAGAGGGCTCAAAAGCTTAACTTTGTCATTCTGCAGATAATCTTTTGCATCCAAACATGAAACAGACACACCTGCTTTTGCTTTAGCCTTGTTAGGCATGCGTTATCTAAATATCTCTACTTTATTCTTACTCATAAGAAACAGGACGGTTGCTTTATGAGCGAATGTATTTATTTAAGATTTATAACCCAGTGATATTTCCGTTTGTCGTATCTATTGTAGCATATTTTGAACACGTGAAAACTATCGGTTGTTTGTTAATGGGGCGAGATAATTTACTTTTATAAAAGTACATGTTAAGTTGGTCCTATTAATTTGGGCAGCATTAGTCATCCCCACAGTCAATGACCACACCACACTTGACGAAATGAACTACTGATTTCTGTTATCACTGTTCTTATTATACTCATGTATCGTCACACATAATCTATTAATAAAAAAAATTTCTAATTGCCAATTATTTTTTAGTGTAGAATGCTGATTTTTTTTAGAACACTCTGCTGTTCTGCTGTTACATTTGCTGTAATACAGACCTAGACCACACTAGTGTTCTGCTGTTATACTTGCTGTGATTATAGGACTGCACCATGCTGCTGTAGCGCTGTTAGACCTGCAGGCCTACCGGGGGCCTACCCTTTCTGCAACAGCTTTAAAGCAACTATAAAATGGCAATTATAATTACCTATAAAATGAAATCCTCTTACATGTCCACTAGCGTTTAATTCTTTTCTAGAACTGCATAACATTGCAAAAATCTTGCCAATATTACATCGCAAATCGGAGGCTCCAAGAAAAATCTTTAAATCATCTATTGATTACCAGCAGAGGAACATTTCAATATTGATGGCTGCATATTTGACACTCATCTGCCTTTATAATAACTCTATTCCTTAACTACGGTAGACTCTGACTCATCTACCTTTATAACAACAGTATTCCTTAACTACGGTAGACTCTGACTCATCTACCTTTATAACAACAGTATTCCTTAGCTACGGTAGACTCTGACTCATCTACCTTTATAACAACAGTATTCCTTAGCTACGGTAGACTCTGACTCATCTACCTTTATAACAACAGTATTCCTTAACTACGGTAGACTCTGACTCATCTACCTTTATAACAACAATATTCCTTAACTACGGTAGACTCTGACTCATCTACCTTTATAACAACAGTGTTCCTTAATTACGGTAGACTCTGAGGGGAGACAATTCTTAACATCATATATTGTAGAATGGACAAATTAACTTTTAGATTTTAGAATATATTGCTGTAAGAGATATTTTCTACCACTTGTACTCTCTTGACAAAATATTCAAATACTTGCATGATTTTATTTATACATAAAGTGACAGATATCATTTTATATTAATATTATATAGCTTTGTTACACCGAGTACAATAGAGTCAATATATTTTATAATAAAAGATTCAACAAGGCTGTTCCCTTACTTCTGACAACTGACACCATAGACCTATAAACTATAGTTAACAGGTCTATGACTGACACTTTTTAAAAATAGTTATGGAAAGCGTAGTCTTTGCAGAGGAGCCCTTGCACTCTTCTCACAACCAAAATCAGCCAGTAATCATGTTTCAATATTTTCTATCAAGATCGTGATATATATAATCGTTGTATATATATAATGAGACGATATATATGCATATCTCATATATATACATATATGTCTATATATATATATATATATATATATATATATATATATATATATATATATATATATATATATATATATATATATTATATGTATGATATACATATATGATATATAAATGCTATATATGATATATAAATGATATATATATATATATATATTTATATATATATAATAGACATGTATATATCATATATATAATATACATTGTATATAATATATATACTATATAAATATATGTTTGTAATATGCATTACTTTCATTATAACACATTTGAAATTAAACAAGGAAGAATTAAAACTGCTTGAGTTGGAGTATACTTCTTATCTCTTTTGATAAAACATTAAAAGAATTAGCAATACAATTGTTGTCTGCATCTTTTGGTAAGAACAAAAAAAATCATCATGATGTGTATATCTGGTATATCTGAGAATTGAAACATATCAGTGACATATGAAACATATCAGTGACATATGAAACATATCAGTGACATATGAAACATATCAGTGACATATGAAACATATCAGTGACATATGAAACATCAGTGACATATGAAACATATCAGTGATATATGAAACATATCAGTGACATATGAAACATCAGTGACATATGAAACATATCAGTGATATATGAAACATATCACTGACATATGAAACATATCAGTGATATATGAAAAAGTCAAACCATTGAGTATTTTGAATTCATTTGGAAAGTATGTTCCTACTTACGGTTATAATGAGAGTGATTTTTTGAAGAAGAGTGTTGTCAACTACAGTTGAAGCTGTGAAACTCGAAAGGTAGTTAATGAAAATTTGTGGGCTCTTATCATTACGGTTTGTTTGAGTAATTGATATCAATATGTTGCTTTCCACACTCATTATTTATAGCGCCTCTATTAAAATCTTAAACTCTTTGATGACTGGCTACGTATTTACCAGATGATTAAATATTAACGATAACTCTGGGCTGTTGCTAATATGCCATTTTGTTGGGCGATAATTTACCGTCTGCTCTGTTTAACTGATGATAAGAAGCATTGATTATTAGCTGCTCCTCCGTAGGGGTTGTAGTCGCTGGTCGTAGTGGCCGGTTGTACTGGCTGGTCGTACTGGCTGGTCGTACTGGCTGGTTGTAGTCGCTGGTTAAAGTCGCTGGTTGTAGTCGCTGGTCGAAGTCCCTGGTGGTAGTGGCTAGTCGTGATCGCTGGTTGCGTGTGTTGAGTTTGTTAGATGTTTTGTTCAGACATTTAAAGAGCAGAAAATTTACACAAATGAGTAGAAACACGTATTAAACACGTGTTATTCTTTGGTCAAAATTGCTCTGATATGAAGCTTTTAGACCTTGGGATTTTGTTAGCAAAGAGGCAGCAAGCATAAAAAGCGCCTATGTACACCGATCAATGTATATGAGATAGCAACACTAAAAGAGCTGTTTTGAGAATTACTAGGCCTTCAACAGCTGTACTTTAATACTATACACTAACTCTAACCAGAATGAAGATTCTTTGAAGTAAATACCTCATGTGAATCATTGCTTGGCAGGAACAGCAAGCACTGTAAATTATAAAATTACGTTCAGCATGTTTTAAAATATTCTCTTGTTTTGATGCGGCAAAAATGATGCTGCACACATTCCTACTTATATGAGTGCTCAATTAAATTGAATCAATTTCAGAGCTAAAATATCTCAATTAAATAGCACAGAACACTTTAGTATTTAAAACCATTTTTAAAACGCTATATAGTTTCATGCCTGTTCCAAAGAGTGCCAACAGGCATGAAACTATTTAGTAATTGATAGTTTTAGATAGCAAAGTGCTCTCTTTTATTTAATTCAGACATTCCTACTTGTAAGCTTACACTGCATCACGCAGAGTTTATCGTATTAAGGTGTCCGGCTCCAGCTGATTAGATCTTAAAGAATACGAAGCAGTGAGAAAAACTATAAGGAACATCATGATTACAAATTCAATTTAACTCTGAACACTTTCATTTTAAAGCTTGTAACATTTTAAAAACCTGTTTCTTTATAGTACTACGCAGCGTAACTCACGTGTGAGATCAGTCATAAGAGCAATGAACACTTGAGCGTTTGATAGCAGATTTGTGTAAATTAGCAGAAGTGGAAGCTAAGAGTGGCAAATTGATGCAGTTAAGAAAATATATGCTACCTAATTATCATTACCAATTACCATCCTACCTTAAAATTGAGAAGTTACAGTCTTCAAGATGATCCGAACTAGATACATGTACAGTCAAGTCCAACGTTGCTCATGCATTATTGTGCCATTCATAAACACTCAAGTGTTAAGGGCTAAAGCTTGGTGTTTATAACAGAATAAAATAAACAGAGGCCTGATTGACATTTAGGCATGTTATGGATTATAGTATTGAGCTACGGCCTACGAAATCTAAACAAGAAGCATTACCTCTTATTGTAGTACCATCTACCTCACCTATAACCAACAGTAGAGTAACACAGTTATAACTGATAGAAGAGTAACACAGTAATAACTGATAGTAAACTAACACAGGTATAATTGATACAAGAGTAACACAGTTATAATTGATACTAAAGTAACACAGTTATAACTGACAGTAGAGTAACACGGTTATAACTGACAGTAAAGTAACACAATTATAACTGATAGTAGAGTGACACTATTATAACTGATAATAGATCAACACAGTTGTAACTGATAGGAGACTAACATAGTTATAACTGACAGTAGACTAACACAATTATAACTGACAGTAGAGTAACACGGTTATAACTGACAGTAAAGTAACACAGTTATAATTGATACAAAAGTAACACAATTATAACTGATAGTAGAGTAACACGGTTATAACTGATACTAGAATAACACAGTTATAATTGATACTAAAGTAACACAATTATAACTGACAGTAGAGTAACACGGTTATAACTGACAGTAAAGTAACACAGTTATAATTGTGACTAGAGGAACACAGTTATAACTGACAGTAGAGTAACACTGTTATAACTGATAGTAAAGTAACACAGTTATAATTGATACAAGAGTAACACAGTTATAACTGACAGTAGAGTAACACGGTTATAACTGACAGTAAAGTAACACAGTTATAATTGATACAAGAGTAACACAATTATAACTGATAGTAGAGTAACACGGTTATAACTGATACTAGAATAACACAGTTATAATTGATACTAAAGTAACACAGTTATAACTGACAGTAGAGTAACATGGTTATAACTGACAGTAAAGTAACACAATTATAACTGATAGTAGAGTGACACTATTATAACTGATAATAGATCAACACAGTTATAACTGATAGGAGACTAACATAGTTATAACTGACGGTAGAGTGACACAATTATAATTGATAGTACAGTAACACTGTTAAGCAACAACAACTGCTGACATGAGCAACAACAACTGCTGTCATGAGCAACAACAACTGATGACATCAGCAACAACAACTGCTGACATGAGCAACAATAACTGATGACATAAGCAACAACAACTGATGACATGAGCAACAACAACTGCTGACATGGGCAACAAAAACTGATGACATGCTCAACAAACACTGCTGACATGAGCAACAACAACTGATCACATGAGCAACAACAACTGCTGACATGAGCAACAACTGCTGACATGAGCATCAAAAACTGTTGACTTGAGCAACAACAACTGCTGACATGAGCAACAACACCTGATGACATGAGCAACAACAACTGCTGGCATGAGCAACAACAACTGCTGACATGCTCAACAACAACTGCTGACATGAGCAGCAACAACCGATGACATCAGCAACAACAACTACTGACATGCTCAACAACCACTGCAGACATGAGCAACAACAACTGCTGACATGGGCAACAACAACTGATGATATAACTAACAACAACTGCTGCCATGAGCAACAACAACAACTGATGACATGGGCAACAACAACTGATGACATAATTAACAACAACTGATGACATGAGCAACAACAACTGCTGACATGAGCAACAACAACTACTGACATACGCTACAACAACTGCTGCCATGAGCAACAACAACTGCTGCCATGAGCGACAACAACTGCTGACATGAGCAACAACAACTGATGACATGAGTAACAACAACTGCTGACATGGGCAACAAAAACTGATGACATGCTCAACAAACACTGCTGACATGAGCAACAACAACTAATCACATGAGCAACAACTGATGACATGAGCAACAACAACTGCTGACATAAGCAACAACAACTGATGACCTGAGCAACAACAACTGCTGACATGAGCAACAACTGCTGACATGAGCAACAACTGCTGACATGAGCATCAAAAACTGTTGACATGAGCAACAACAACTGATGACATGAGCAACAACAACTGATGACATCAGCAACAACAACTGCTGACATAAGCAACAACAACTGATGACATGAGCAACAACAACTGCTGACATGAGCAACAACAACTGCTGATATGAGCAACAACAACTGATGACATGAGCAACAACAACTGCTGACATGAGCAACAACAACTGCTGACAGGCATCAATAAGAGGAAGTAAATAAGACTGATTAATATTTTTATGATTTTTATTACTTAGCTTTTAGCATACAAATACTTGTTTCCTGAGAGAACATTCTTTTACCATTTTCAGTTATTAATTTTCAAAAATAATGTGATTTTAGCGAAATATCCGTAGATATTGCTTGTGAACGCTGTCATGACAAATCTTTGTGGGACATACTTGGGCTAGGACAAGAAAGGTTGTAGTAAGGACAGTGATCAGCGGAAGCTGTCATGTTTATGCAGTTGTGAGAACCAAAGTCTTTGCTGAATGTGTTCCATATTCCTGGTGGTCTCGTGTGAGCTAGCTTGCAGTAATAGCAGCTCATTCCTAGACAAAGGAGTATAAGATGGATAAAAATACAACAGGTGTAAACTTTCATTTTAGCTCTCAGCTTTCATTTCAGAAACCTCTAGCAAGATTATCTCACTTATTTGCAGTAGTCTATAACTAAGGGTTGATAATCTATAGGCAATAGGCAATAATCAGTAGTCAATATTATGTAGGCCATAGTCTATAGGATACTGTCTGCAGACTATACTTTATAGTTCATAGTCTATTGTCTATAATTCAAATTCTATTACCTAAACTCAATGTTTTTGTGTGTAGCATTAACGGTCTAAGGTCTATGATCTATACATTATAGACTGTACTAAGGTTTAGAATCTATAGATTATAGATCATATAGAACTATAGATTAAAGACTATACTAAATAGACTGGAAATCTTTTGAATGTGGCTATCAAACATTGACAAATCCTGTAGCTGAGCAGAGTTCTACTTTGTTGTAGGACATGTGTAAGCAATACATAAATTTTTACATTTAGTAAGCATAGCGACAATCAAAGTTTTCAAGCTAATGTGAGGAATGGGATTACATAGTCCTCGGTCCAAAATAGCAGATATTTTTGTTTGACGGAATTATTAATGGAAAAATGAAACCTTGTTTCTTGCTAAAATCTCTTAATATACTCAAACCCTTTTATACCCACAAATAATGTTGTGTACGAATATCTCCTACTAGCAGCAAGTCTGGCCATGATCATGATGGCACATGACACACACACGCACACGCATGCGTGTACGCACACACATGCATGCACACACGCATGCATGCACACACACTCATGCACGGACACACATAAACACGTACAGGCACACACGTGTGTGCACACGCATGCACACACACACATGCACACAGACACATGCAGACATGCACACATGTTCACACACACACACATGCGCACACTTAGGCGTGCATGCGTACAGGCACACTTACATACACGCGTGCACACACACACACATCACACACACAAAAGACCACACGCAACACACACATGCATGTGCACATGTGCACACCCTCATGCACACACATACATATGCATGCACACTTGCATACACACAACACACACACACTGTACACACGCTACACATACATGCCACACACACACACACGCCACACACACATGCCACACACACGGCAGACACAAACACCACTTACACCACATTCAAACACACACGCACGCACACACAATCACACGCATGCATGCACACATGCATATACACTACACACGCACCATACACTACACACACGCCACACACACACCACGCACACACACACCACACCCCACAAACATACCACACATACCACACCACCACATACATACCACACATACCACACCACCACTCCACACACATACACCCCCACCCCACACACGCATGTGTGTTCACACACACTATACCACTCCACACATACACCACACAACCCCCACACAGTGACAAAGTTGGATTTATTAATATAGATTGAACTATTTTGTCGATTTATATTTTATGTCATTCAATGTTGTTAAACTAAGAATTGCAGCTATATCTATAATAAAATTTATGCATAGCCCTTGCACTGTCAACCAGACTGATAAGTATTGCTGCTCGTAATAACTTGTCATCAAAAGCTTACCTACAAATGTACCTCTCAGTCTAAGATCATATTCATTTCTCCACTGCATGTAATAATTGAAGGCATCATCATTCTCCGCTACATGTTTAAGATGATCTGCTAAGGCCTTTGGTGACGAGAAGTTCTTAACGTGTATAAAACTGTTTGGTGGAGCGACTAACTTATACTCATCTATGGAGAGACCTCCTAGCACAACGGGTATTGTATACGATTTTGCTTCTAGAACCTTCCATAGTTTCTCCGTAATATAGTCTTTGCAGAGTGAGTTCTCAAAGGCGAGATAGAAGGTATATTGATTTAGCTTAGGAGGCTTCTCAGGATCTTCCTTTTTTATTAAAGAGCCAAATAATTCTCGACAGTTCTGCTGCCGAGTGAAAACATCAACAGCGATATATTTAACTAACTCTTGCACATACACATCTCTTGCGCTCGTCACTTGCAGTTTCCTGTTCGGCTGTCTGCAATGGGATACAAACCAGAGTGCTTTTGCTTCACGTTCGGTCTTAATGGCAGCAAACTCTGCAAAAGTTCTTGATGCTTTCTTTGACAGAGTGTCAGCAAAATTATATCGAGCACCATCTGTTCCAGCGACATATGTCACAGAGTAGTTGAATAAACCGTTCCATTTATATTGGTCTTTTGCAGAAAACCACTGTGGCTCTGTAGTTTGAAACGCCCATAGCTCTCCTGCACGTTTCCTCGGTGGAATGTTAAAATGCTCTACACTGTCTACATTGAACATGGTTAAATCTGCATGTCCCGGCTTTCCTCCGCTCTGAATAGAACACTGATATTTACCGCATTTCAATAGCTTAGGTTTGGTGGCGCGTCTGATACCTACTCTAAGCCTCAGAGTCTTAATTTTTCTATCTCTAGTCTTTGTTTTTGTACTGCTTTCTGTCATACTAGCGTTCTTCCCATTGTTCTTCCATTGTTCAGCATTGACTTCTTCTCTCGAAATTAGAGATAACTTACTTTTATTTACTTCTTTAAGATTCTGTGTGGTAAAACTTTGGGTTCTAACTGCTTGAGCCTGACTTTGTCGCAATTTCTGAAACTCGCCAAAATTCTCTATTGGAGTTTCCCCATAGCGTCCTGAAATTAGTAACTACTAATATATCTGCGCTAATTATCAAACTCTGGAAATATAAAAATGTGTGGCTCACAATTATTTGATTTCAAGGAGTTACAATACATCATGGTCATGCCGATATTAATGAAATACTTACAACATGGCTACACCAATATTAATAAAGTACATACATCATGGTCACACCAATAATAAGGAAGTACATACATCATGGTCATACCGATATTAAGGAAGTACATACACCACGGTCATACCGATATCAAGGAAGAACATGCATCATGGTCATACCGATATTAACAAAGTACATACATCATGGTCACACCAATAATAAGGAAGTACATACATCATGGCCATACCGATATTAAGGAAGTACATACATCATGGTCATACCGATATTAATACAGTACATACAGCATAGTCATACCGATATTAAGGAGGTACATGCATCAAGGTCATACCGATATTAAGGAAGTACATACACCATGGTCATACCAATATTAAGAAAGTACATACACCAAGGTCATACCGATGTCAAAAATTCACGGATGAAAACAAGTTAATAATGTCAATCCACTCACATTTTCACACCTTAATGGTTTCAAAATATTTATAGCTTGTATAAAAAGCTTGTAGCTTAGCGCGAATTCAAAACATAGGTTAGGCCATTTGATTAACCTGAAAACTAGCAAGAGCACAGGCTATACTAACAATTGTGTTTGAAAGTTTAGGAGTCATAAAGCACAGAATAAATCTGTCACCAAAAAATAAACTACATAAAAGGCTCTTTTGTGCTACTTTCTAAGTGGGCTTCCAAGGTATAACTTTACATGTGGTCTCACAAAATTATTTTTTTAGAGATGAGATGATTGTTATAGTAGACATTGAAGTGTTTAGTAGTTCATTAGCAAACAGACAATCTTATACCTGTATGCTATTAGTAGCCATGATGGATACCAACGTTCGTGTAACCAATAAGGAGCATAGCTTAAGTTCAACTGTAGGCCAACATCGAACATTCTTTGACTAACTTGTGGATAATTTTGAAACATAACAATTCTGGACCAAGTAAAACTTTCCCACAATAGGAATGGCAGCAGCAGATCTCTGATCAGAGCCATAGGGAGTCTCTACTAGAGACCGACTCCTCGGTCATCGTGATCACCGAACCAAGCCTTCTTGTCATTGGAGAAGGCTCGGCAGACTCGCATGACCAGGTAAATAATCAGAAATCGAAGCGATAAATAAATATAAAAGTGGACGGAGCCAAATGCAATGTGATTGTATAAACGAAGGAAACGCCATCGTTTCAATAAAGCAACGCAAGCTCTCCACTGGACTGTAAATTGTTGCCAACACATTTGAATTCATGTATTTATATATACACGTATTTGTGCTGAATTATATATTATTTAGTGATTAAACACTTGGTGTTTATTTGTTGCTTGACTGTCTTGTGGAAAGTAAAGGAGTGGGCAGCTTGATTTACACTATTATATGTGAACATATCAATCTATGTCTGCTATTACATGTGCACGCTTCACGCTAGCTCTGCTATTACATGTGCATGCATCAAGCTAACTTTGCTATTACATGTGCACACATCAAGCTAACTCTGCTATTACAGGTGCCCACATCAAGCTAGCTCTGCTATTACATGTGCATACATCAAGCTAGCTCTGCTATTACATCTGCGCGCACCAAGCTAGCTATGCCATGGCGTGTGCATGCATGACGCGATTAAAAAAAAATCTTTTGATCTGTAGCAAAAAGTAAAGCAGGTCAGGATGTTATGCAAATGAGCAATTAAAATTGTTAGAGGTGCAATGACAGTCACCCACTTAGAATATTGTTTTAATGAAAAATACAGAAAAGCAAACCAATAATTGTGTAGTAGACTTACCTGCAACATACGGGTAGTAAATGTTGCTTAAAACTGAAAACAGGTAACACATTTGTTTTTACATCAAAATGAAAAACACAACTAAGTGTGACATTTTTACTATCATTGATGTTAATTCAAAAATGAAATATAAGATGATTGTGAAAGAGTGATGATGTCCACCGGATCTCTTCAAATGACCAGATGACAGTTAATAACTTTAGCTGTTAACTTTAATACACATACACTTACAATACATACACTTACAATACATACACTTACAATACATACACTTACAATACATACACTTACAATACATACACTTACAATACATACAC
This sequence comes from Watersipora subatra, assembly GCF_963576615.1. Lineage (NCBI taxonomy): Eukaryota > Metazoa > Bryozoa > Gymnolaemata > Cheilostomatida > Watersiporidae > Watersipora > Watersipora subatra. The sequence goes on along the minus strand of NC_088714.1, from coordinate 41,958,824 downwards.
TTACAATACATACACTTACAATACATTCACTTACAATACATACACTTACAATACATACACTTACAATACATACACTTACAATACATACACTTACAATACATACACTTACAATACATACACTTACAATACATTCACTTGCGATGCATACACTTGCGATGCGTACACTTACAATACATACACTTACAATACATACACTTACAATACATACACTTACAATACATACACTTACAATACATACACTTACAATACATACACTTATAATACATACACTTACAATACATACACTTACAATACATTCACTTGCGATGCGTACACTTGCGATGCATACACTTGCGATGCATACACTTGTGATGCGTACACTTACAATACATACACTTGCAATACTTACATATATATATATATATAAATATAAATCTCAAAGTCCGTCGTTCGGTGTGTCCAGCTATAGCTATTAAAATTTAGAAAAGAAATTTCCGCTTCATGCAGGATTTAATCTCGGAAACTCTTGATCGCCATGCGAAAATCTTACTAATTGAGCTTTATGAGATGCAACGTTTTTATAAGGCAATATGAGTCGCTATCTCAGTAAAAATACGCATAGCACTTTGCATTACGCAATGTCACTAAACTTTGCTCTCCCGGCTCATATTAGTAAGTTTAGCAATACATATAGTAGCGTACTCAGATTAGTTATTGGCAACGTGCCAGGCTAATGGCAAGTGGTAGGCAACTGCATTACCTGCTACTGTTTATAAGCTGTCTTTTAATAGCCGTGCAATGCCGAGCATTTGGCTAGTTCACAATACATACACTTATAATACATACACTTACAGTACACACACTCACAATGCATCCACATATAATACATACATTTACATTACATACACTTACAACACATGCACCTACAATACATACACTCGCAATGCATACCTGCATTTATATACATATGTATATATATAATATATATATATAGTTTATTAAAAACTACAGGTTAAAATCATTACTACTATTAGTTTCATGCAATCGCTTTGCAATCTTCAGGTAGAATCTACCTGAAGATTGCAACGCGATTGCATGAAACTAATAGTAGTAATGATTTTAACCTGTAGTTTTTAATAAACTTCATACACAGCTCTAATTGACTCGATTATTGAGCACTTTACAGTGTAAACCACATATGCTATATATACACATATATATACATATACATATTATATATATATATATACATACTAATAAATTATTAGTAATTTATTAGTATATAGCTGCTCCAATATAATATATTGGAGCAGCTATATACTAATAAATTACTGATAATTTATTAGTATATATATATATATATATCTATGTATAAACTATAAATTCCTAAGAATTATGAACTAGTATTACTAAAATTAGAGTGCTCAACAATAATATATATATATATATTATTGTTGAGCACTCTAATTTTAGTAATACTAGTTCATAATTCTTAGGAATTTATAGTTTATACATAGATATATATATATATATATATATATATATATATATATATATATATATTAGCTATATTAGTTTAATGTGTAAGTTTTATGTAATGTTTAATGGTTTATTGAATTAACTTCATTCTGCAGGGTCATTATTTCTAATATGCTGTACAGAATCAGTTTATTTTTTCTTGACATAGTAGATATTGCTATTGATTTTGTGTCAACATAAAATATGTCATTGTTAAGTTTTTTTATCACAGGATTACCATTCTAATGGTAGTTAATGAACAGAGAGTAAAAGTAAAGTAGGCTCTTATGTCTACTCGCTACATACACAATCAATGTCAATCACGGTGATGCCAATACTGCAATCAAATTGTAGATAAAGGTGCCGTACCACACTCGCACACCGCTCTTATGTCCAGCTACTGATCTACTAAAGCTAATAATTTATACTCTGATAGGTCTATAGCTAATAGGTCTACTCTGATTGGTTGATGCACACATCCGCTTGTCTCACACCTGCACATTGACAACTCCTAGCTCTATGGCCTTAACTCAGGGCTAGTCAACTCCTGCTCATTTATTATGACCTTACTGCTGCCGGTCTGTGTAGGCATCAAACATGTCATCTGATGGTTTTAAACCTTTACTATCAATGGTAGTATTTAACTGCTTTTAGATTCTTGTCCTTCATACTTGTTATGATATTGTTGGAGTTGTCTGTTCATTCAATCCGTATACCGTGGCCAATATACAAGTCTGCAGTAAAGTCACAGCAACTTCTGATATATTCTTATATTAAGTTTTACTATACGTACTTGAAATTTAGCCGCTATTATATAGGCTGCTGGAAACGGGCAGCTCTATAGCTACACCTATAATACTCCTATTACAATTGATAGCGTCATCGCTATGAATGTATGACACTCTTTACACTCATGGTTTGTTGGAGCCAACATAGACGTAGACATGTCCGATATGAATGTTATTATCACTAATATCTTGGCAGTCCAATGGCCATGAAAGATCATCAGGTGTAATAACTGACAATTATTAACCAATCAACTGCCTTGCCAAGTATTGGCAAGGCAGCTGATTGGAGCAGTTGGTAATGGGTCGATCTAAAAGTCATAAGTAGGATTCCTGTTGAAAGCAATCTCTTTTCTTAATGTCTAAGCATGGCTTCAGGCACTTTGAACGACGGATATCACTTTTATAATATAGCTCGCTAGGGTAAGTATGCTAACAATTCTGTAATTGCCCCGTTAATGTGTGCGATTGTAATCTTTCCATGCTTTCGATGTCCACTGGTCTTGTGTTGTGCTGGATGTTCATTTATACATAAAACATTTAAAAATATGTTTCATGCTTCCAATGTTTTCATCAGCACTTTTGATAAATACACAACAAGAGAACATAACTGCAATGTCTCAGTCAACCAGTTTCCGGGAACAGAGCCATTCTTGTTGCCTATCTGCAAAGATGCTACCTCAATGAGAGAAGCTTCTAGAATACTGAAGAAGCGATTTCTAAAACAACGATAGCGGAACGCTCAAGCAGCACACCAATCTTTACCTGCTCTCTGACTGGCTAGAGATGATGATGAGCAAGACAACCCAACTTTATGAATGAGGCAAACTTCTACACAATGAGATAGGGAAAGAGAAGAAAACTACAAAAATATCATATCTCATAAGCAAGAAGCCAGTACTTGTACTATGACGATCACTCAACAACAATTTAGTGGCCTGGGCAACCAACAGCGTCGCACTTGTTAGCGAATAGGTCTTGCTTTTTTGTTGCTTTATATGCAAAGATTTTTGTTGTTCAAACGCTCTACTCTGTCTGTCGCACAACCAACGCTCTATTATGGCACTCTGTGGAAACATGATCTACTTGTCAGCCCAGTGTAGTGCTTGGGCACTAGCACCCAGGTGTCGCTACACTATTGCTGTATGGAAACTTCGAGTAAATCATATCCTTAGAGATAATATTCTATACAACTCATCACCGTGTTCATGGCATTGTATCTACATTTAGCATCAACTTCATCACTCAGTAGAAGTAGCCCAACTTAGTTCTATCCTTATATTTAAGAGACTCATACTATGGAATCGAAATGTAAATTGACACCTTCGCATCACCTTCACCTACCACTTCTAACTCTATCTGCTGCATGTATGGGAGGCCCATCTCTAATGAAAACCATTTATCCAGTTTGAATCCTGACAGTGTATCACTTCAAGTGCACAGCCATCATACTTGTCAGGGGAGGCAACCCTTAATCGCTAATTAAGTTAATATAATGCTTCACTGTTTTACACGAACTATGTCAGCCCTGGTCATACTGGTCACACATAGACAAGAGAGACAACTTCTTACACTCAGTATACAGATGGAGATTCAAACCAACTCAACCGTGCCAGTCTTAGTTGACTACCAATTCAACTACTGGTCTAGCTGCATCACAGCCCCAAAATCATTCCTGCAATATAAACCTAATTTCTCATGCGGATGAAATATTATTCAATGGCTATTTACTATACAATCCTGGTGTTTGTCCAAACATGTCATTCCTTCATTTTGACAATCATGGCCATTCAATCATCACTGAGCAATTTCAAGTTAAGGGAAACAAGTTTGAGACAAAACTAAAGGTAGTTCAAACTTGAAAAATTATCTGGAGGTTTTAATACAATTTCACCATGTCGTCTAATGATTTCAATTAGTGTCTTTTCAGTAAACGGAATTTGCCAGTTGCACGCTACAACCTGTCAAACAGTCAATATACACTAACAATCTACTCCCATTCAAACCAGGGCTCTGTTTTTGATACTTTCGTAGAAACAAACAATCATCTACTCTGAAAAGAAGTACGTTCAAAGTATTATTGAAGAAATGAAGCTTTGAAGATACTTGAGGTTTATTCTTTATTCAAAAATATTGTATGTGAGTATCAATGAATCTTCCCAAATTAATCAGTGTGGTTATATATCTACTTATGACAACCATGTTAGTACTACCTCACAGGGAACATGGTTCTCCAATTACGGAGCTCCTAGCTACGTGGACCACACGTTCTCTCATATCTGTCATTTAATATAAATGATAAACAACGACAAAAATGTCTCACCTTTGTTTGAGGATTAAAAAATCAAAACAGTATTTGCGCATGATACATCGTAATTGATTTGTTGATTTGAAGATAATGCAATTAAAAACTCAGCTTTCAAAATTATTATACGCTGGGTTTCAGTGTTAAAATACTATTGGTGAAAGTTGCACTTTTTAAAATTGTTTTTATTAAATTTGTTGTTTGTTTGAACATATCTTGGTTGGAGATGTTATTCCTTTAAATATATCTCTGATTGGAGTTGCTATTCCTTTAAATATATCTCTGATTGGAGTCATCATTTCTTTCTCCCAATCAACAAGTTTAGTTTATTCAAGAGTAGAATTACTCAGCTATGGGAAGCTACAAAAACTATTTGCATGAAGGCATTTGAAAGCTATGAGAAATATATCACTTCCTCAGAAATAAAATGACAAACGTAGTGGTAGAATAAGCTACATTTTGATTGGGCCTAACCTAACTCAAGCTTCTATATGAGAGAATGGCCCTCATTAACTCGAGGCCCATCTCTGTTCAATGAATAAACTGAGACACTACAGTAAAACCACTACTAGCCCACACCAAACACCAATTTGGCAATTTAACGCTATCAAACAATATCATCAGCTAGAGACATTGCTCAGCCTGATCTCTATTTTAGTAAAATACTAGCTAAATACCCAGTGTTGCACAGGTAATAAAAAGGTTTTTGCTCAGAAAACTCATTTTTATAGCATATACTTTAAAACAGCCTTTTTCAAAACTAGATGCAGCCCACAGAAAAACTTGCACCACTAAAAAACTCGACTATTGTGTCACTAAAAAGTTGGGAAAAGACATTGCCTATTCCAGGAATTGAACTGGGTGCTTTGATTAGGAGCTGCAATAAATATGAGTGCAATGTCATGAGCATAGAGCTTAGTCAAAGTAGAGTAAGCTGGGTAGATTGTCAGCTGGAGACCTCAGCGGGGTAAGATAATCACGTGGAGTGTTGGGGTGAAGGCGTGTTACGTGTTCTGAACACATCGGGCCATAGAGTTATTTCCCCCTAGAGTGATAACTACATGAGCGTTTCCGGTGCCAACAGGAGCGTTTAGGTCGCACCCTTTTTTGTGCTAGGCAATTGTAGTGATTGACTAGATCAATAACATCAGCCATGAGAATGGTTAAACAAGGACCATGAATTTTCACAGTTGAGATAGTACTGTAATTAATGCTCATATTAAAGAAATGATGATTATAGTTTATTACTCTAATATATGCTTACTATTTAAAGCAATTCCATAGAATCCATACCTACATGACTTGCAAAGCTACTGAATAGATAGGGTTAAGTGAGTTAATGCAATCAGTTACTCATAGATATGATAGATATTCATACTGGGGTTGTATTACATTAGTGTGATGGAAAGCTAATCGACTGCCATCAACTATGAGCTGTACTGCCAAGCGTTACCCGAGTAATAAAAAAGTCTTCGGACAAAAAATTTATTTTTATGTATTATTTACCATTCTAACTTTTAAACTTTATATCATGAGAAAAATATTTTTAAGCAGTTCAAATGAATTAAGAGGAAAATAAAAACAACTGTAAAGGTTTTCAACCTTTTAAACAACTACAACTTTTAAATTTCATATCATGAAAGAAGTTTATTGTTGAAGTAAATTAGGAAGAAAAATGAAACTGCAATTGTGTTTAAATGTAAATGTGAAATAATTAGCAAGTAATGGCTAAATATAATCTGTTTAGCTATGATTACAATAAAAAATTATTTAATAAATAAACTAATAAAAGAGTCTATTTTATTTTTATATATTTATAATTTGGTATATAATTAAGTATAATTTATTTTTATTTAACATATAAACAACATTTGCCACTCTAACTTTCAAACTTTTTGCTTGCTTACATCAAGCAAGGATGTCCACTAACTAGTGGCCATCTTTACTTTAAGCTAGTCTATGTATTTGATTGATATGTATTGAAATCTAATATTACATGCAAGGGCTGTTTGTGGACTGTGGTGTCAATGAATCCCTCTATCCCCAAACAATGTCAATACTTTCAGTTGATGGCAGTCGATTAGCTTCCCGTCACACCAAAGTAGTACAACCCCAGTATGACTATCTATCTTATCTATGAGTAACTGATTGCATTAACTCACTTACTTAACACTATCTATTCAGTACCTTTGCAAGTCATGTAGGTATTGAATTTCTTTAAATAATAAGCATATATTAGAGAAATAAACTATAATCATCATTTTTAATATGAGCAATAATTAATATCTTAACTGTGGAAATTCATGAACATTCTCATAGCTGATGTTATTGATCTAGTCAATCACTACGGTTGACTAGCACAAAAATGAGGCGTGGCCTAAACACTCCGTGTTGGCACCGGAAACGCTCGTGTTGTTGAAGGCACTGTTATCACTCTAGGGGGGAGATAACTTTATGATCTGAACATAACGTGTACATAACGTGTACATAACGTGTACATAACGTGTACATAACGTGTACATAAAGTGTACATAACATGTACATAAGGCTTACAAACAACAAACACTGAGATCATATATCTAGATAACAAAAAATCTAGTTCTGAATTGGGTGGTTTTGATCAAGATCGAAATTTGAACAATTTGGAGCTGAAGATTTGCTACGGATTGCAGACACAAATTTTACATGTGGGACTTGTGATGAGGTTTTTATTCCATCCGCTCTATTTTCCATCTCTATCTACTATCTCCATCCACTCCATCTGCCATCCACTCTATCTGCCATCCACTTAATCTACCATCTCCATCCACTCTATCTACCATCCACCCAATCTACCATACACTCAATCTACCATGCACTCTATCTACCGTTCACTCTATCTACCATCTCCATCCACTCCATCTCAATCCACTCAATCTGCCATCCACTCAATCTACCATTCACTCAATCTGCCATCCACTCTATCTACCATCCACTCTATCTACCATCCACTCAAATCTACCATCCACTCTATCTACCGTTCACTCTATCTACCATCTCCACCCACTCCATCTCAATCCACTCAATCTGCCATCCACTCAATCTACATACCATCCACTCAATCTACCATCCACTCTTTCTACCATCCAATCTATCTACCATCCACTCTATCTACCATCCAATCTATCTACCATCCAATCTATCTACCATCCACTCAATCTACCATCCACTCTATCTACCATCCACTCAATCTACCATCCACTCTATCTACCATCCAATCTATCTACCATCCACTCAATCTACCATCCACTCTATCTACCATCCACTCAATCTACCATCCACTCTATCTACCATCCACTCAATTTACCATCCACTCAATCTACTATCCACTCAATCTATCATTCACTCAATTTACCATCCACTCTATCTACCATCCACTCAATCTACCATCCACTCAATCTACTATTGATGGCATAACCAAAAAAGCGAATCTACACATTGGGGAAAAGCAAGAATTGCAATGTGCAATCCATAAACTCATTTTACTGCTATCAGCATCTATCTCCTAAAAATCTTAAAAGAGCTTTAGCATTTTTTTTCTGGCAGCGTAAACTTTTGATACTTACTGGAGTTAGAAGCTAAAGACTGCACTATGCAGAAACCATTAAATTACTCGAGTGAATAAGGAATAGTCACTAACGTATATACATTACTAACGTATAAATATTACTAACGTATATACATTACTAACGTATAAATATTACTAACGTATATACATCACTACTGATACATATAACTAATGTATATACAGTTCATATACAGCTCTCTACATCGTATTGTTAACGGTATCTTCGTTTTATGTGAAGATTTTATGATAAGTTTATCATTTATCGTGTCGCATTCTGTACATTTTTTGTGTACATAGTATACACTATTATTATACGATTTTTGTTAAGGAGGATAGCTAATTATGTTATAAACAGAGATTAGATCAACAGAATAACAATGCATTTTGTTCTTATGTCTACCACACTAAATTATATTGTTTACTACATACACTTTGCGATGCCAACACAATAATTCACAACACAATAGCAAGCTTGCAGTACGCACATTTGCATTACAAACATTCAAAATACGCGCAATCGCAACATGCACACTCATGAAACAACATGGACACTTATGATACGCAAACTCAAACACATGCTCTTGCACGGTTGTTACTTGAACAATGAATAAACATTCCAAATGTGTATTGCTACTTGATGCCACCATCTTTGCATTGCAGCAATGAAATGTTGACTTTTAATGCGAATAGACAGATAGTGTGCTGACTGCTGAGAAAGTGAGCTCAGCGCTGACTACTGACCTGGAACCGATCCTGACTCTTGTTAGAGATCGAGGCTATAATAGAGGTCTGTGCAGAACAAACCATTGAAGTACATAGCATACTGATTACTGTTGCAGAGCTTGCGTAAAGATATATGAAGCACTGACACACACTGAAGGTGCTCTGACACACATTAAAAATGCCCTGACACGCACTGAAGGTGCACTGACACATACTCAGTAAGCCTCTACCTACAGCTTTTTGTAGCGGTACAAATGCAAAAGTTATACTGTCATCTTACCTGTGAGTGAAAGAATTATAGTAACTGCAATGAAAAATATTAGGAACCCGAAAACTTTCTTGTATATCATTCTAACGCTGTTGCCACCTTCATGGTATCGTGTATATCGCAGCTGTAACATAGGTATGTAAATTATAATCACTATAGTATGCGTATGCATGCGTGTGCATACTGTTGGTAACACTATTGTGTGGCTTTTTGTTTTCACTTGAACGATTCCAGTGTCTAGTGTGTTTAAATTTTTAAATGTTTATTTTTTGTAAATGGGCGTGTTCACAAATAATAATTTGACATTTAGAGTTATTTGACGACAACTACGCATGCTCATTTGCTCCCATTATAAAATTCTTTGAATTAATTGATGCAGTACTTTTTTGGCTCTCAGATAATATAAAATTTACTGCCTTCAGAATAGTAGTTCCGGAGCTATGAAGTGCAACTTTCGTAAATGATGAGACATTTGGTGATGCTCTATCATTTACGCATGTTGCACTTCATAGCTCTGAAACTACTATTTTGAAAGCAGTAAATTTTATATTATCTGAAAGCCAAGAAAGTACTGCATCAATTAATGCAAAGAATTTTATAATGGAAGCAAATGTGCATGTTTAGTTGGCATCAAATAACTCTAAATGTCAAATTTTTATTTATAGACACGCCCAAATATAAAATAAACAAGTTAACTTTACATCTCTTTTTGTAATAAAAGAACTAAACAAAGGCAAGCAGGAATAACCTTCGATAATTTGAAAAAATTTCCTATATTCACTGCTGCCTTGACACACTGTTGATGACCTTGAATCTATTTATAAAATATGTTAGAATGTAGATGAGTGAAAAGATTGGTAAATCTAGAGAAAGACGAATAGGATATGTCAATAAACAACACACATAAACAAACTATATACAAAGATATATAGATACAGATTATATACAAGCAAGCCAAAACTTTATAACAACTTGCATGAAAAAAACTAAAACTGGGCAGTAGAGGCAGTATTAGTAAAGGTGGAGGCACGACCTTCTGACAGACAGAGACAGGTGGAGGCATGACCTTCTGACAGACAGAGACACTGTAAGAATATTTAAGACGAAGCTTACCTGTGAATCAATTTGTTACAGTTAGCGCCAGCAACATATCCATTAGTCACATGTCTTTTTACAGTAGAAAAGGATTGCATGTAGCTAGTAAATAACTAGATAGCACGGAGTATTCAAAGCAAATGAGCTGATTGCACTTCAAAGAAAGCTTTCTATTGCTTCACAGGGAAAATCTATTGTTATTGTTGAGTGTATTCGATTTACAGGTACGCTTACGCTATCGGAGTCTACGCCTGCTCTATACTGAACACACACCGCTCTATACTAGACATATGTCAGCTCTATACTGAACACACACCTGCTCTACACTGAACATATACCTGCTCTATAGTGAACATACACCTGCTCTATACTGAACATACATCTGCTCTATACTGAACATACACCTGCTCTATACTGAACATATATCTGCTCTATAGTGAACATACACCTGCCCTATACTGAACACACACCTGCTCTACACTGAACACACACCTGCTCTATACTGAACATACACCTGCTATATCCTGAACATACACCTGCTCTATACTGAACATACACCTGCTCTATACTGAACATACACCTGCTCTATACTGAACATACACCTGCTCTACACTGAACTTTCACCTGCTCTATACCGAACATACACCTGCTCTACACTGAACATACACCTGCTCTATACTGAACATACACCTGCTCTATACCGAACATACACCTGCTCTACACTGAACATACACCTGCTCTACACTGAACATACACCTGCTCTATACTGAACATACACCTGCTCACATTGTGAGTGGCTAGTTCTCTTAACCAGTTAGATTGGTAGATAATGTAAATTGGCTGATCTTTGAATGCATGAAAAATAAACTAGAATATTTCTGATTAGATTGAATTGCTAACGATCTAACTGGTTTTGCCTATTTTGCCTCTGCTGACCAATGCCATTTGTTTAGACTGAAACCAGGATAAAAACAACGGTTTTGCAAAGATAGTTGTCCCAAAAGGGTACTAAAAATTCATTACATTGCACAATATTGTAGTTGTATACGTCAAACTAAAGGCATATTTGTTAGTACCAAACTATGTGTTTATGAAATGTTTAAAGGTTGACTTGCAACAAAATTCACATTACAGTTATTTGGTATCAAAAGATTCACCATGTCTTACTCTGTTGTATTGTAAGTGCCAAATATGTGGAAATGTGATTACAAGCTCTTAAAAGCTCAAAAACGAAAAGCCGCCGTAGATTGGAATCTCTTTATTTCGATGACGTAACCACAAAATTTTGTTATCGTCTTGTCACGTATGTTCTCACGTGAATTGAAAGGCCAATACAAAGCTCAATATAAAACTTATCGTAGTACTAGTTTATGACAAACACTTCGGGTTTTTTCGAAAACCCCGTATCAAATATAGATGCTCGCTACTTTACAGTTTTGTTTCAGCCTGGTCTAATCGGCAAGTCGTAATCTGATCATGTGACCCAATACTTCGCAAATAATTTCTGCAGCACTTTTCGATTATCACAAGTGACCAACAGGCTCGTCGTGATTATCAGACAATGATATGTACTCCTTCAAGCTAAGGCTAAAAAATTAAACGATTTGTTACGGTAAGTTATGAAATATCAGTGTTAAAAGTGACAGCATTACGATGACGATAAAATCGACGCGTAAGAACAATAGACATGGTTTTATTGAATGCGTGAAGTATATTTGTGAAAATATTTTGATGAATAAGGTTGCAAGAAAGTGTAAACAGAAACCATCTCTCACAACTACATCATATTTGAGCCGTTTTGGAAAGGGAATCCAAACTACGGCGGTCTCGTGTGGCTGCGATTTTCTGTTTGTTTATGAGCTTTTAAAAGCTTGTAATCACCTTTCCACATATTTTGCACCTACAACACAGCAGAGTAAAACATGGTGAATATTTTCATATCAAATAACGGTAATGTGAATTTTGTTGCAAGTCAACCTTTAATGATTTGGTTCAGGGGTATGCGAAAATTGCCCAAAAATTCATGGCTGTTTGATATGCCCAAACTTACGCACTACATATTACAAAGGAATTTATTGTTAGGTGATTAAGTTCAGCATATGTATAAAAAATTCTGATTGGTGTATCATTGCACCCATTGTCACGACTTAACTAATCTATATTTTAATTGTCGCTATTGAGCTGTTTTGACACAATTACTGGAGTTAGCTTATCAACAAAATACTAAAAGCGAAAACTCACACGGCGAATACTTTTAAATAGCCTAAGCTCTCAGTTTATGCTTTATTCTGTGATCTTAATAATTATGATTCTTTTATAGTCTTCGAGCTAGGGTTAGGATTGGTGCCTACGTCATCAAGGTGCTTGGTCCGAAGAAAGAACCGCAATTAGCGCCCGTATGCTTTAAAAACAATACGGACAATTCTTATATATATTTTTAAACATCATACAATGTCTGCTAACATGTACCGAGTTGGAGGTGAGCTATAGTTATAGATAAATAATTTGCAGTCTATATACTGCATATTGATATACATATGCGCTTTATGAGACCCCTTCCTTAGACATGGAGCTTGCAAATACCGATCTGCTGCATCCTTGCCTTTTTGTTGTATTTGATATGATTTACTAAAAGTGTTGTAAATTGTCTTGTTCACTAGAATGTGTATCTTCATTTGGCCGGTATCGTTTAGATGTTTATCTGTTTGGTAGCCAACTATTACAAAATACAAATAATGTATCAGATGATGTAGGCTATATATAGTTTATTGCCCTTGAAAGAAGTCACTGCTCAATATCAAGTTTTCTATTTTGCTATTACCTCGAATATCGTCAGATGCACATATTCTTTGTCTGTGCCTAAAGTTTCATTGTTTATTCAGGCACACACTATTGCAGATCATCAGTCTAAGCACCTCACTACAAACGGCATATTATTTTTGTTGAACACGTTGCGATAGAGTAACTTAAACTACAAACATATTTCCCAATAGTTTTTCAGCGCATTTACTGGTAGCTGTGTTTATTGGTTATTTATATGATGCTACTATGTCTTCAAATGTATGTTACTTTGAAACAGGCAGGTCCGTGGCGTTTTATACCTAATGCTGTCCAACTTCTAATTTTGATTTGGTCATTATCACTGTAAAGCTAGCCTTTGTACTGTTTTATGTGCAGTGTAGGCATGGTAGGATTATTGCTGCTTTCTGTAAAAGTAGGTTCTGCTTATTGATTACATCAAATAAAATTAAAACTTATTTACAAGACTTATGTTCTCCCTCAGTTCTCAGATGATACTCAATATAATGATCTACCTGTTGCTCTAATGATGTACTTGTGGCTTGTATCCTCACAGAGGAATGATTTTCTCCTCTATATATTGATAGCTCCTGGCTGCTGTAACAATGGAACATCAAGTTTATGCTTTTTAAGCTATTGATTGTTAAGCCTTGCCATATCTTTTGAATTCCAACTTGTTGACATATCACTCATTCTGTTGTATGTAATTCCCTTCATTTGATAAGAAATTCAATTGATTTTCTTGGTACAATAAATACTAGTCATATGTATTCTCATAACTTTTGTTCTCACTGTAACATTGGAAAAATCTGATTTCTTTTAGTACAAAGTTCTTACTTTTTATTGAATTGTTATAGATGTACATAGTGGTGTTATTTTTGCTGTTTTTATTACAATTTTGATTCATAACTGATATATATTTTTTAATTTACTTCACATATTTATCTATTCATGCTTATCTGCAATATTCTACTACAATATATAATTTACAGAAACTTTAAACACTAGTTTAGTGATATAATGCTGGTGAGAAAAATTGCTAAGTTAACTCATCACAAAGTTTGTTGGCTTAATTGCATTTCTCCATTATTACCTGAACAAGTTGCAGTATGAAATGCGTGCCACATACCTACATTTTGTGACAAAAGTCCTCAGCCACAAACGAAGGTCTTAAAGTAGTAGTTGAAAATAGGAAAAGGTAGCTGGCGTCAGCTGAATAGGCATAACACAGAAATATTATTTTGTAGATCATGTTTATTTTGAGACATCATCTTCTCAGCCATACCAAATCCGGCGGATTGAAGAGCTCAACAAGGTGAGAGTGAACTGTAACTTTCCACTCTGTCATTTGGCACGATTATTTTTGCTCTCTCAGTCTCGCATCTATAAGTAGAAAAGTATTTACATAGAAAACATATTGTTGAGGTTTACGTCTTGAGGTTTACGTTTGTTGTATATTATACTTTGACTGTTCCTAGAAAGAAAGGATTAGCTTAGACAAATATAGAAAAGCTTGTTTAACAAAATTGAGTTTGAATAACCGACCTAACTAGTATAGAAGGGATAATAAGGCAGATTCTTCTGAAAAAGTTGTATTGGTAGATTGATCTTCATGAGCTTGACCTGGCTATTCTAAAAGCTGTATTGAAACCTAAACATTTCTAAAATCGTTTAATAAATGCTGTGAATTTTACCACCGCTTAAACTGCTTGGGAGGGCATGCAAATTTGTTTTAGATCCTAACATAGTCCTTAAGATTTTTTCAGTAGTTCAGTAGATCTTCAGTAGTTCTTCTGTGTTCATGACGGTACTACCTTCAAATGGTGTTCTGTGTTGAAGTCTACCATCAATGCACTATAGTGGTGTGCAAAATAAACGGAATCTTTGTTCATTGTACAAATTTCTCATACTTATTTATAATTTGTTGTTCTTCTCTTTGTTACTAGCAAACATACAAATTGTATACCACTAGGTTCAAAATCTTGTCCAGATTCAGAATATCCTATCAAATAATGTGTAGGATGCACCCAAATCGGATGAGGCATAGTTTCTCAAACCAAAATAGTAAAATTGGATGGATTACAAATCCCCAGGTTTCATGAGATGATTTCTTGTTTCTGAACTTTACATATGTAAATCCTTTGTTTGTGAAGTCTAGTCTTGTAGGCATTATTAAATATGTTATGCCAAAAAAAAATGTTATAAGACAAAAAACTAATGATCAGTTTCAAGATAGCGAGAATCAGTGATCAGCAGTTCTTGGTTACTTTATACCTGTACAAACAAGGACAATCGAACTCTGCAATAGCCAAGGACGCTAAATGCTCAAACATTGGTGTTGGTGCAACTAAACGATATAAGGACATGGGGTCAGTGAAATAAATGTAAGGAAGATGTAAAAGAGCCAGCTCTGTGTGAGATGATCGAAAGTTTATTAGAGCATAATTGACAAACTGGCAGCTAAACACAATTGGAAAAAAGAATGGCAAGTGTCAACTAAAGTTGATATTTTTACATCAACTGTAAGAAAAAGACTGATAGCTAGTGGTTTGCGTGGTTGCAAAGCTCGCAGAAAGCCGTTGCTTATAGAAGCACATCGCAAGAAGATAATTTGATAGACTTGAAAACTTCTTGAATGTACAACAGAACAGTTGGCGACAGTTGTAATTATTGACAAATCAATATTCATAATCCAAAGTTACTAGTAATAATTATGTGCGAAGAAAACCTGGTGAAGAGTTCAGTCCACAATGCCTCTTGCCTACAATTAAGTACCCTTCTTCTGTAATGGTCTGTCTCCGAAAGATATACGCTGCATGACAGTTGTTAATGGCATGATGGATGCAGACAAATGCATCAAAGTTCTAGAAAAGAAGCTGATGCCAAAAATCAGACACCTTGGAATGAATTGTTGATGGTTTCAAGATGATAGCTTACTTTGACATCATGCCGAAAATGTGAAGAAATGGGCAGTCGGCCAGCTCAGAGCCATGATCTGAACCCAATTGAGAACTGTTGTCGTTGAGTGGGTCGACAAATAACCAGATACAAGCCAAAAGACAAAACAGCACTCATCACCAAAGTTATTGCTACATGGTACCAATTCATCACTACAGAAAGGCTTGAAAATGTGCTGCTAGCATGCTTAGAAGGTGTCGAGCTGCTAGCATGCTCAGAAGGTGTTCAGCCGCTAGCATGCTCAGAAGGTGTTCAGGCGCTAGCATGCTCAGAAGGTGTCGAGCTGCTAGCGCGCTCAGAAGGTGTCGAGCTGCTAACATGTTCAGAAGGTGTCGAGCTGCTAGCATGTCCAGAAGGTGTCAAGTTGCTAGCATGCCCAGGAGGTGTCGAGCTGCTAGCATGCCCAGAAGGTGTCGAGCTGCTAGCATGCCCAGAAGATGTCGAGCTGCTAGCATGCCCAGAAGGTGTCGAGCTGCTAGCATGCCCAGAAGGTGACGAGATGCTAGCATGCCCAGAAGGTGTCGAGCTTCTCAAGAACAAAAACTGGCCATCCAAATATTAACCAATCCAAATATTAACCAAGAGTTTACCTTCATATTAACCCAATGGCCTTTTTCAAGACCACCTAGGGCTGTTCAAAAGGTTTTTCAAACCATATGACTTGAAACGAGCAAATAAAAACATATGTGGTGTGATTATATCTGTACAGATGGTTATCTTCAACCACAAATAAAAACATGTGGTGTGATCATATCTGTACAGATTGTTATCGTCAACCATTAAAAACATGTGGTGTGATCATATCTGTACAGATTGTTATCTTCAACCACAAATAGAAACATGTGGTGTGATCATATCTGTACAGATTGTTATCTTCAACCACAAATAGAAACATGTGGTGTGATTATATCTGTACAGATTGTTATCGTCAACCATTAAAAACATGAAGTGTTCAGAATTGAACCTATATCATCATTCAAAAACAATGTTACAACTGTTTGTTTTACATATTTTAAGTTGGTACAAAATGACGAATAATATAACTCTTTCGCTGGCAGAGCGACGTTTTTGTCGCTTTGCGATACGGCTGCTAATGGGCAGTGCGACGTTTTTGTTGTTTCGGTAACGTATTTTATTATTGCAGTTTCTGGTTAGCTAAATGCCGTTTGTTGTTTACTTTTTTACCAATAGCAAGCTACGATATAGTAGTTTCGGTTAGCCTCAAAATTGACTTTAAGGTTGAAAAAAAAACGATCGTTTTTAGCAGTGATGAATAAATAAACTTTCGAAAAAAATTAGAAAATTGTTCTAAATAATTTATCAACTTTTATTTTTCTTGCTTCGGTTTTAGCTTTTATTTACCGAATTTTTTGAGAGTTTGACTTTAGTTTACCATCATGGCGACTTCTAAAAGAACCTCCCGAGATTATTCTAATAAAGCAACTACTAGTACCGAAATTACTAAGAGATTCAGAGCTGACAGTGACTTTTTAGATTTAGTAGCAAGAGATGACAGTGAATCAGATTAGGATTGTGATTGGAATGACTTTACATCTGGAAGTGATAGTGATGAAAAGGCTGGTAGCAGTAATGATGAGGATGTGAGTAGGAGTGATGCCAGTGCCTGGAAGAATATAACCAACATAAACAGAGATGAATCTCCTACAATTCAGCAGTTTATAGCAGTGACAGGCCCAGTATTTACTCCAGTAGATGCTCAACCAGTAGAGTATTTTGAAAAGTTTTTTGAGCCTGTCAATCCAGGAAGTACATCTTTGTGGGAGCTCTTTGTTACACGAATAAGTACATGGTGCAAAGACTGTGATGTGGGCCTTTGTAAAGGAGAATGCTTTCGAAAATATCATTCGTAAATAGACAATTATTATGAAAAGCATATATTTTCTGTTATACATTTTTATTTGTTTATAATATATATTTATATATATATATATATATGCCTATGGACATATACATGTATACATATGCACTTTTAAACATAGATATATGCACATAATAACACAAGGAAAATTGTATGAACCTTTTAAAAAAATTGATTTTTTGGAAAATTAATTCGCCCATGGGAGTCTGATTTAGTTTTGAAAATTCGCCCGCGAAAGGGTTAATAAGTTATATATTGCTATTGACTAAATTCACTAAATCAACATTGGAGTAACAACGTTGTAAATGAGAATCTTAGTTTTCCAACAAATGGGACCAGTTTATTTTGCACATCACTATATGTTCAGTAGTTCCTATGTGGTCAAGGGTACCATCTCAGCACCATTCACAATAGTTCTCTGGTACAATCAACAGTTATCTTCAGTAATTTTATCTTCAGTAATTCTTCTGTGCTCCACGACTTAAAAGTTATTCGCTTGAAAGTGGCTTTTATTTTGAATGCCTCGTATTTGATGTTTGCATACCGTGAGGAGATGCCAAGGTTGAAGGTGCTGTTGCTGGCTGTGTGTTGTCGTCATATAAAACTGATCTACTTTTATTGGTTGTCACTATAAAACTATTGTGTGGAAATTGGACAAATTAAAATTACCATTTGACTGATTTTAGTGCATAACTTTAGTTGCGCACAAATAAATTTTTCTTAGACTATAAGTCGAATAGGATTTTGGTCTGCTACTGTTTTGTAAGAGTTATTTATTTTTCTGCATTGCGTTACTTGTCTTTAGACGCCAACAGGAAATGTAGAGGCCAAGGTCATGTGCTATTTCAGACGACGAGATTTACCTACGACTCTCACTCAATTAGCTGACAAACACCAAGGTTGGTACACACCAACAACTACTTTACGCCTGCTCAAGACTTGCTTTCATACCAATCGTAGCATTGCCATATTTAGCTCACTCTGTTTTTAGGAACTTGAAACTATTTTTGAATCGTAAAGCTTTACAGCCGCTGATGAAGCAGTGCTTGTAACACTTCTACTAGTCCAGGTTCTATTCTTTCAAATGTATGTTTGCTACTTTTGGACCAAAGCTCGTAGTACAAGCTTTTCAAGTAATTAGTTGTTTTAATGGAATTGTAATCTATACACACTGTTCGGCATCAAGCGTGTTTTACCCAATTGGTAGAATGCTTTTGTTAAGCTAGAGGTGCAGGGATTCCTGATGTCATTGCTGTATTTGTTGTTATTAGCAAGCATAGAGGAGGAGCAACAGGAGTCGATTGAGGGCTTCAAAGAGCTTAATGACCAGGAAAGGCATTTACAGCGACACCTAGAGTTATTTCTTTCTAGACAGGTGGAGACAGTTCCAGCCACACATATCAGGGGCAAGTGCAGTGTGACGTTGCTCAATGAAACCGAGAGCGCTCGCGCATACATCGGCCGAGAGGTAAGCCTACATGTTTCATTCACCTCGACTTTTGTCGATATACCTTGTACATCAAAAGGTAAAATAAATTTTCTCAATTCATCTGAGTCATGTTGACTCGTTATAACAAAAAGACTCTCTTCACATCCATTCAGCTCGAAGTCTGCGAGGTTTTATTTTTAGAGAAACATTTGTCTCCATTGATGGCTATTATTATATATTGTTATTATATATTGCTCGAAACCAATTATTTTTTGACTATTTGGTGATTGAGGCAGAAAAGAACTTAGCGTTGTTTGTATCTCTGAAACTTGCCTTTGACATGATGAAACTGAGACCTGGTAGTTGTACAAATGCAGTTCCATAGAGTGCATGCATGCAGGAGTCGTTTTACTCCAACTCGTCCTGTTCCATCTATGAACAGTCATTACATAATTAATTCCTGATTTTTTTGCAGCATAGCTTCTACTACTCACTAGTATACGATCCTCAGGTTAAGACACTGTTGGCAGACAAAGGGGAGATCAGAGTCGGCACCGGTTACCAGTCACAAATTACTGCGTTGCTCGCAGAAGGTAGTACAGTGTATTTCCTTTTACAGCGTACCTCTTCAAATATACCTGTAGAGTTTGCTTGTTACAACTTTCCTTTGCACCACAGACTTGCCTAGAATATTCTGGAAGTATTTTTACTCTACATTGTCATTATAGTCTTTTAGTTACCCTCTAGTGAGGCAACTACTTCGCTTGATCAGGTCGGGTAAATCATGCAGCCCAACATGCATGCCAAATGTTACAGGTTGACTTCCAACAAAATTCAAATTACAGTTATTTGGTATCTAAAGATTCACCATGTCTTGCTCTGCTGTGTTGTGGGTGCAAAATATGTGGAAATGTAATTACAAGCTCTAAAAAGCTCAAAAATGAACAGTTAATCGCAGCCATCATGAAAACGCCGTAGATTGGAATCCCTTTCCAAAACGGCTCAAATGGGACGTAGTTGAACACGATAACTTCTGTTTACACTCTCATGCAACCTCATTCGTCGAAATATTTTCACAAATATACTTCGCGCATTCAATAAAACCATGACTATTGCCCTTACACGTCTATTTTATCATCATTGTAATGCTGTCACTTTGAGCACTGATATCTCAAAGCCTACCATAAAAAGTCGTTTAATTTTTTTGCCTTAGCTCGAAGGAGTGCATATCATCCTCTGATAAACATGACGAGCCTGTTGGTCACCCGTGATAGTCGAAAAATGCTGCATAAATTATTCCCACTGTTTGGCAGGAAGTGTGGGTCACATGATCAGATCACGACTAGACTATTAGACCAAGCCGAAACAAAACTGTAAAGTAGCGAGCATCTATATTTGATACGGGCTTTCTGGTAGAACACGAAGTGTTTGTCATAAACTAGTGCTACGAGACGTTTTATATTGGGCCTTTTATTGGCCTTTAACTTCATGTGATCAAAAACAATAACCACAATGTTCTAGTACGTCGTCGAATAAAGAGATTCCAATCTACGGCGTTTTCGTGATGGCTGCAATTAACTGTTTGTTTTTTAGCTTTTTAGAGCTTGTAATCACATTTTCACATATTTTGCACCCACAACACAGCAGAGTAAGACATGGTGAATCTTTTGGTACCAAATAACTGTAATTTGAATTTTGTTGCAAGTCAACCTTTAAGGCATATTTGCGCAATATAAGCCTGAGCTGTAACATGGTTTTTGATGTCACATGAATAACCTGAACAGCTTGTAATGTCCACTTCGATTTTGACTCATCTTATCCAAAAAATTCTGCCCCAGAGATGCTTAGTGAAAACCAGCGCAGTGGGTGGACATAGAGGGTCCCATTAGCGCACTCAGTGCTGTGTATGAACATAGGGTTCCATTAGCGCAGCCAGCACAGTGGATGGACATAGAGGGTCCCATTAGTGCAGCCAGCACAGTGGGTGGACATAGAGGGCCCCATTAGCGCAGTCAGCACAGTGGGTGGACATAGAGGTTCCCATTAGCGCAGCCAGCACAGTGTTTGGACATAGATGGTCCCATTAGTGCAGCCAGCACAATGGGTGGACATAGAGAGTCCCATTAGCGCAGTCAGCACAGCGCGTGGACATAGGGGGTCTTATTAGCACAGTCAGCACAGGGGGTGGACATACAGGGTCCCATTAGCGCGAGAGAAAAAGAAAAGAGGATTAAATAATATTTTCTCTGACTTTTGGAAAATATTAAGTAAAGGGAGACTTTGTGGCAACATGACAGTACCTTTTTTCCCTTTTAAAAGTTATTTGCATCTTAT
This sequence comes from Watersipora subatra, assembly GCF_963576615.1. NCBI lineage: Eukaryota > Metazoa > Bryozoa > Gymnolaemata > Cheilostomatida > Watersiporidae > Watersipora > Watersipora subatra. The sequence goes on along the minus strand of NC_088714.1, from coordinate 41,937,145 downwards.
AACCATAATTTGTCTGCAATGCACTGCATAAGAGCGGTCCGCATGAGGCAGTTTCGTGGGCTGGATGTGGCCCGTGGGCCGTAGGTTGGTCACAGCTGCTCTAGATCATTCTGTAAATGCTGTATTTAATTTGTGATGATTTAGGTGAGGATGACAACAGAGATCTTGCAGACTTGGAGGAGCTAGTTTATCAGCCTGATCACAAACTAGAAGATCAGCAGATAGACCAGTTTCTTGTGCTTGCGAGATCAGTCGGGACATTTGGCCGCGCCCTTGACTGTACGAGTACCGTGAGGCAGCCTAGTCTTCACATGAGTGCAGCAGCAGCGAGTAGAGATATCACCCTTGTGAGTCACACATCATTTGTCTGTGTACAAGTTTGTAAGATAGTCTCTCAGATTGGGTTCATACCTATTTACGCTAGGTATGCAGCCATAGAGCTTACTTCATGCTGTTTATCTGACAGATATGTTATTGCTATTGTAACTGCTGGTATCTCCTGCGGCATCCTTATCATGTTAATGTAATGTTATATAAAATTGATTTCTGGTTAGTGTTATGTACTAATCTATTTCTAGTTACTCTCTGAGGCAGTAGAAGTGACCTCACCGGTGACGTTCACCTTCGTTATCCCCAAGAGATTCTAAGGCTATTTTTCCAGGAGTCTCACTTAATTTTAGGCTGCTTTGCATTTTTAGTTCCATGCCATGGACTCATTACACGAACACGAGTATGACCTGACTAAGGCCACTCTTAACCTCGTCGGGGCGGGGGGCCCTGTGCTCTGTCGTGATGAGATGGAAGAATGGTCAGCTGCAGAGGCTAATCTTTTTGAAGAGGCTTTAGAAAAGTATGGGAAAGACTTTGTCGACATTCGACAAGACTTTCTGCCTTGGAAAACTCTCAAGTGTGTCATAGAGTATTACTACATGTGGAAGACTACAGACCGCTATGTGCAGCAGGTTGGTCTAGTATGACTAGCATCTATCGCTACTAGCTGAATAGACAGATCAAACTTTTGGAGCCAGTTAACCACTGGCGACTGTTGTTCATCCTTCTCTTTCAAGCCGGGTTTCGTTTCGGAATCATCAAAAATCGAAATTCTTTATTTTACAAATCCAATTCTTTTAAATAGCAGATTAGATCTGTACCTATACTAACTATATTTGAAAAACCTAATTGTATGACATGGCATAACATTTGTGGTTGCGCCATCAGTTTAATAACTATACCAGTAGATGCCATTCCTCAAACTCTTTACTACAAACAAAGGCGAGATAAAAACGTTTTAACAAATATTGTGAAAACATAGAGAGGTGATCAATAACTGAATAATACACGATTGGATATCTGGTATTCAGCCAAAGTTGTTGATGGACTTGGTTCCGTAACACAGGCCAACCTACAGTGCACTCCTGCCATACGAAATTAATTTGTTTCGATGTTAGCATCGTAAGGCAAAAATGTCGTATAGAAAACCATAATAGCAATTTAATGCAAACACTCCCTGGTAAAAACATCCATATTTTATATACTTGCTGTGTTGTGCATAATAAAAATTAGTTACCCTACAGGATGAATTTATTCACGGAGTTATATTTCGCAAAAATTGCCATTTCATGCATATTCGCGGACTAATTTATTCGCGGCTGAAAACTGTCACTCTCTATGAAGAGTTAACTCTATTATATCTAGCAATAGAGTTAACCCTACGCATGCGCACATTGCGTGTTTCGTTTTTTATTTAGCTTACAACTACACGTACGGGTCGACCGTGCTAAGCTATAAATTTTTTGCTGCGTTCAGAGATTTTCACGAATATTCATAGATTTGGAGGCCTTTGATGAACCAACAATTTGTGGTAAGTAATGAGTTTTTCACATTTATTAAATTAGTTGAATTTTACTTTGGTTCTTTGGTAAAACGCAATATTTATTTTTTCCATCCCTACCGCTTCATTATTTGTTTGTGTGCGAGAGAGATTTTTCATCATACACAGAAGCACAATGATTGCAAGGGTGGTAGATGTCATTCTTAGAAGATCACCAATCATTCAGGGAGGTCTTGAAATTGCGGTAGAAATGACCGCAACCGCTAACGAGGAGAATATATCTGTTTTAAAAAAGAAAAAAATCGCCTTTACGAGCACAAATCTTTGGCCAACCGGCAGAACTTTGAGATAGTAAGCCACGAGGAGAGTTCTGATGATAACTTCCTTACCAGTCATGTAGTAGTGAAAGAATCGCCTTTAACATCTACCCAAGACAGTGACAGCGACAGAGCTGCTATTACCAACATAACTAGTCTGAGAGCACCATTACACGCTAGTATTCACTTATCAAGAGTACCAGTTTAATTTTATTGCTAGACAACCGCCATATGGACTGAACTGTTTATATTTACTCCATTCATCGTTTGTAAAATTTTATTTGTGTTTGAAATATTTTAATTGTACACTCAAGTTTGTAATAAATTATGATATATCTATACATGAAATAAAATATATAATTTAATCATGTTTGCTGCAGCGATATCAAGGAGTTGTTGTCGATGAAGGGGGTCTAGGTTGACTGGTTGCTTCTCTGCCAATATTCCTGCCTTGATGAATATTACTACTTGTCTCTAGTTTTCGTAATCGGAGTAGGTTGTTTCATTCTCAATCTGCAGTAAACACAAAAAAAAGAAAAAATATTAATAAGTGTTACAGAAGTACAAAAACAATAGCTGAGGTATTTAATGAAAGCGATCAGTTTTTAAACAAAAGAATCAACTAATGCAGTTAATTATGGAAAAACGTATCTGCACTGCAAATCAAATACATACCATAATGTCCAGATCAGAATCATGATCGTCCTCAACTTCGGTATTAGAGATTGATGGAGTTGATTTTAATATAAAAAGACTAGGAGAGCATTTTTGCGATGACGAAGCCATGCAGAATAACTTGTAAAAATCTTGAATAATTTTGTAAAGTTTGATGCAATAGCAATAAAACTCGAAGCCGGGTGATGATTTTAAAGAAGTTTTGGAACTCGGCTATTTTTAGTACTTCTGCCTAGCGGCTATTTTTGCGATGACGCCATTCTGCATATCTTGTGACAACCTTGAATAATTTTGTAAATAAATGTGATGCATTGGCGACGGTGTTAGCTCAAAGCCCAGGCAATGATTTTAAAAATGTTTTGGAACTCAACTACGTTTAGTATTTATACTAAAAACCAGCCTAGCGGCTAGTTTTTAATTTGATGCAGTAGTTATTCTCCCTTGTGATTAAAAATAGAACTAATTATTCACGAAATTTAATAATTCGCGGAAATGACTGTTCGCGAAATCGCAAATTTTTTCAACCAACGAATATTTTCATCCTGTAGGGTCTAAAATAGTATGTTCACTTTAGTAACTATAGTTACTTACAGTAATTTTAGTTTATTTAGTGGTTATGATCTGCAATAAAATGGATAATTACAATGTACTACGTGCAGTGCACTATGCTGACCAGCATTTCTGTCTAAATAAAACTGCAGGTAGTATCGAATTGCTATAGTTTCTGTCACGCCTTCATCAGTTAACATTCATATTAAACCCGGATACTATTGGTATTATGAGATTATGACTAATATGGGTTTTATAGTGATATTGTGGTTGTAACAACAACTGCTATTAGCCATTGTTTAACAGAATGGTTTATAAATTGGTGGCTTTGAAGTCCCTGATGGCATTATGGGGATAAATCAGTGCGGAATGCTTCTTGGTTTATATAATATATATCTCAGTGTTTGGTCCGAACATCCCCAGTTAAATCCCGACCCCCAGTTATACCGATGAAGTTTTGAGAGTGAAAAATCACCTTTGCACTAGAATTGAACTCAGAACCTCCAGTTCTGCAGACAGGCGAGCTAACCATTAAGCCACATTGTATTAATTGTGTGCATACTTATTACACCTGCCAATATTTAATGGCAATTGGTAAAAATACCCACCCTTCAGCGTTCACGCTTGAACTAATTTACTAGAAGAAAAATTTTACTAGAAAATATGCACCCAGACTTCCCCAGAATGCTATAAATATATGTACATATAACATAAACTTAATTAAACTTCTAGCACACACAGAAATAAACAAACATCTTTACTTAGAAGTTAGATGGTAAATAAATGTTGATTTTCTGTCCAAAAAATTTTTTTATCACTCAGGCAACGTGAGTCATTCGTCTAGTAGCTAATAAAAAACTGAAGGATTAACCCTTTCGCATGCGAGGTTTTTTGGGCTATTTGAGACCCCTTGGGCAAATTAATTTTTCACAAATCGATTTTTTAAATATCATTGATACATTCTTATTTATGATATTGTATATATATGTATTATGTTTTATGATACAGGTAAATACAAATAAACATGTTTCAAGTCAATTTTTCATATAATTGTTTTTCTAGCTATGGTACTTTTAGAAGCATTTGCCCTTGCAGAGGCCTAGACCGCAGTCTTGACACCATGTGCTTATTCTTGTTTTTCTATAGCCTTGGCCTATAGCCTTTGGAGGACGCCATGATAGTAAAAGAAAGTTGTTGCACTCTGGAAAAACATTCACAAAGCAGAACTAAAAGCAGAAACAAGCTACAAAAACATTCCCAATTTTATTTAAAGACGTTTTTATTTCAGATTTTTTGTTCGTTTAGTATTGCAAAAACGATCATTTTTTTTCTCAGAACAGCTCATTTTTGGGTTGTTAACAGAGACCAATCTATTGTAGCTCACTATTGGTAAAAAAAATTAAACAAAAAAAGGCAATAAGTTAACCAGAAATCAATTTATAAAAAACATTTGTGCGGCGACATAGTAGTTGCTCTGCCCATCAGCGTCAGTATCGCTAAACGACAATAATGTCGCTATGCCCGCAAAAGGGTTAACATCACAAAGTCTGAACAAGAATATTGAATAATATATTGAACACACATTAAATATTGTTGTTTGGTATTCAATATTGGCTAATTTTTTCTTTGAAATCAAACACTAAAGTTGTACTACCTCCCACCATCTTGCATAAGACCTCAGAGTTGACAGGGCCTTGAAATAGCAGGTCAGATAACTTCTGGCCTTGTTACACGCAGTTAACACCAGAGTCCTTGGTTTTCAGGCTCAATCCTGGCTACATGCAACGCCCTCTGTCTGAAAGGGTAAAACCAAGGAGATGGCAGTTGAACCGGTAAAGATGAACATGCACAAAACTTTTGATAGATTTTGTAAAAATGTGTTGGTATTTTTTTAACAATTGCAATTATTTTTGATGTTTGAGGGGATCTTACTGCCATGATGTTTTAGATTGAAATCGATAAAACTTGTTTGCAGTTAAAACGATCACTCCAAATATCAAAAACAATCACAAATGATAGAAAAGTACTGATACTTTCTGATAAAACCTACTAAAATTTTGTGCAAGTCCATCTTTAATTGAACTCAATCTGTGTCTGCCTAATAGCAGCTTTATCTTAGGAAGCGACAGATACTAGAAATGAAGAGACACATCTGTGTGTATATGTGTGGAGCTTGCAGAAATGTTAGGAGGTGCTTTCGTAGCTCTATATTTTGATAGCTTTACGCTTTGCAGAGATGATGAAATTTGATAGTTCCCTCTGTACAAATATGGAATGATTGCATGGTTTTACGACTTGCAGAAACGTGTAAAGGCTGCCGAAAATGAGAGCAAACTAAAACAGGTCTACATTCCGAGCTATAATAAGCCCAATCCGAATCTCATCTCGGGCAAGTTGACAGAGAGCCAGATGGGTGGTCGGCCGTGCCAAGGTTGCAGCACAGAGAGAGCAGATGCTTGGTATGCATGGGGAGCTCTTCAACTCCAGTACAGACTTTGTGAGTGGCTAATCATTCTTTGTCCTTTTCGTTTTTCTTCTACCACCTGTCACCAATTTGTTTGGCAACTGTTGGCTGTGGCGTCCGTGCAAGATGTTGGTGTTGGCCACATTTGCCTCACTCACATCTCATTGGCTAATTTTGGCTACTTAAGATGACAAGACCGACATTAAGATAGTTTTTATGAACAATAAAATATAGAAATAGTTGACAATTACTTTTAACGCATATAAATTATGACAATTATCAAAAAATGTTTAAATTAGGCCAGCATGCTTGTCTGTGCTACACAAGTAGCAGAGACAAGCATGCTGGTCTCTGTAGCTGTCTCTGACAAGTAGTTGTCTCTGCTACTTGTGTAGCAGAGACGCTCTGCTACACAAGTAGCAGATCATCGGTGTGATCAGAGCATCGGTGTGATCAAAGCATCGGTGTGATTAGAGCATAGGTGTGATCAGAGCATCAGTGTGATCAGAGCATCGGTGTGATCAGAGCATCGGTGTGATCAAAGCATCGGTGTGATCAAAGCATCGGTGTGATCAGAGCATCGGTGTGATTACAGCATCGGTGGGATTAGAGCATCGGTGTGATCAGAGCATCGGTGTGATCAGAGCATCGATGTGATCAGAGCATCGGTGTGATCAGAGCATCGGTGTGATTAGAGCATCGGTGTGATTAGAGCATCGGTGTGATTAGAGCATCGGTGTGATCAGAGCATCGGTGTGATCAGAGCATCGGTGTGATTAGAGCATCGGTGTGATCAGAGCATCGGTGTGATTAGAGCATCGGTGTGATTAGAGCATCGGTGTGATTAGAGCATCGGTGTGATCAGAGCATCGGTGTGATCAGAGCATCGGTGTGATCAGAGCATCGGTGTGATTAGAGCATCGGTGTGATTAGAGCATCGGTGTGATCAGAGCATCGGTGTGATCAGAGCATCATGTGTATTGCCTTCACCGGATAATGCTACTCCAGCGCAACATGCATTCTAGTCACTGCTTGATACGCTATAACTTTTTATGTTCTGACTTATACCAACCCTAGATCTAAATTTGGATTCTTTGGTCAGCCTTTCATGTGATAATGCGTTTAGTTGCGGCTATCCATTCAATTTTTCATGCTAACTGTCCATTTCCATGTACATTGCACCCTCAGGATCGATTTTTTCACCTTACGAAGTGGAACATGATGATTTTTTCACCTCACCATACGAGTCTTTGTTCACCATACGAGTTGAACAAAATTGTCTCCCGACTTAGAATTTGGCATTCTGAGCTAATTACACACGTCGAAAGAACAAAGACGCCAAAATGCTGTTTGCCGAAAATCTTTTCGCAACGCCTGAAAGAGACTTGACCGATTTCTCTCAATTCAACAATTCTTGTCTGTAAAACGGCAATACATTCCAATAGCTAAGTTAGAGTTGCGGTCTTTTCATACACGTCAGACAACTTCTCTTAACCTGCTAACAATAATCCACTCAATTATAAAAACTGATCATTCGAGTTTTCTTGTCGAATCAGGTTAATAAAAGTTTTAAACAGATCCGCTAAAAGTTACAGTGAAATCGAAGACCGAAACTGATAAGTGATAAAATTTTAGCGATAAAAAGTTGAAATTCAGTAAAATAATCGCAAATACATACATGTACTAAAGCTTAGCTTTATCTGTGTGTGTGTTTAGTAAGCTAAACTTATTTGAGGTGAATTACAAGTTTATGTTTTACGTACATCTTTGTTAAAGGTAAGAACTTCCTACGGTACATTATGTTACATTTTATTGCAGATCATAACCATTAAATACACTAAAGTTGCTGTAGGTAACTATAGTTACTATGGTTAACATACTGTTTTGTTACTAGTTTTTAATATGTACAGTATGTATATAAAATTTTGACGGTTTTTACTCGGGGATGTTTGCATTATATAATTACTATGGTTTCTATACCCCTACATACGATTTTTCCAGCATACGATGCCAACCTTGAATGGATCAAAATCGTATCCCGAGGGTACACTGTACTTATATGGAGCCAGTTCTTCATTTAAGCCCTTGTATATAGAGTACAGAGCTTAAACTATTCTATTAAAATATGATTATGTATTAAAGTAGCAATATAATATTGAGTGTAATGATGGTCAGTGACCTGCTATAGACTTGCCTGTCTGCTCTGGTCTTACCTGTCTGCAATAGACTTACCTGTCTGCAATACACATCCTGTCTACAATGAACTTACTTGTCTACAATAGACATATCTGTCTACAATAGACATATCTGTCTACAATAGACATATCTGTCTACAATGAACTTACCTGTCTACAATAGACATATCGGTCTACAATGAGCCTACCTGTCTTACTTACCTTCCTTACTACTTTGTACCGGAAGAAATTATCAGAGCTGTGTCCAAATCATTTTTTATTTGAGCTGAGTCAAATCAGCTACAAACTGGTTTGATTAGAATCAAATAACTTATAAATAAAATCACTTGCATGATGCACACAAATCAAATACCACACCACTCGTTAATGATTAGGAAATATTTGACAAATGATTGCGTACAGAAACATCAATGATTCAAAACAGATATTCAACAAGATATGATAGGGTACCATAATTTCTTCTTTTCATTTCATCATTTGATTGAACGATAATGTTATCAATTATACTGTATACGATAGTAATAAGTAGATGACAAATGATGTATTTCTGTTCTTACACTGTATTCAGGGATATTGTGGTTATATTTAATGTATTTTTACACGTGAGCAACAGTAAACAGAACATAAAATATTAAAGATAAACAAAATTATTGGCATGGAGACAATATAAGTCCCAATTAATTTTATCATTCACTTGTTACCATTACATTTCTTAGAAATAACAATTTTGAAAAGTTTGATCCAGAATGAGAACTTCGCCTTAGATGCATTATGAATCCGCTTTTATTAAAAACCTTTTCATTTGTAGCAGATGTTACAGGGATAGACCATACCCTGAAAGCAAGCTTAGCTAGCATTTATCCTATTTTATTTTATCAGTGTGAGAAATTATAGTATACAGCATACTAGTTTCACTTATTCTGTGTCTGTTCCTACTTGGCTATGCATTGCTAGCATTTGCATACAGTGATGGAAGTTTCAACCTTGCAATGAAACACTTTTTATCACTCGCAGGTGACCACTGTTGGTCATACTGGAAGCACATGGGCGGGCTGAAGAACAACTCTGCCAAGACCGAGAGTGAAAGACCTTCTCCTGCTGGTCGTCTCGAAAGAACTGCACAGGTGCAGAATCCTATAGCTAAAATAGAACTGACTAGCTGCATGCCCGGCGTTGCACGGGTAATACAATAATTACCCAATGAATTTTTACTAACTTAAGCTAGTAACTTAGCTAGTAACTTAGCTAGTAATTTATGCTAGTCTCAATCTTTACTATAAGAGCTGTGAAGCCAGTTTGATCTTACGTGTAATGTTAGACATTACATCAAGCTAGCCAGTAGTATTTTCGCGAGCACTGCATAAGTATGTGCACTATTTTTCTATAGTATGGCAAGGATGATGCAGCTTAGTGGTTTAGCACGCCGATCTGCAGACCTGAAGGTTCCCAGTTCAAATCCAGTGTGAAGCGGATTTTTCTTTTCTAGATTTTAATCATTACACCTGAACACATGAACGACAGACAGACAGATGACAGACAAACTTTGAGATTTATATATACGTGTATATAGATTAGGGGATCGAGTGCATGTGTCTTTCATAGCTGGCAGTTGTGCTTGGGCTACCAATTCCTACAATCGCTAGATTGCTTGACACAGATCTCTTATGGTTATGATGCTAACAATATTTGTTCTGAAATTTTTATGTTTTTCATTCGTCTATCAATTGGATATGTTTATGTCTTACGCTTAGTCATTGCTGCTTGTATTGTTTCAGTACAAGCAGCTTGCTGACATGGGATCAGCAAGCTGCCGGTGTAGCATTGCAGGCTGCTTGAAAGAATTTCGGCACAAGGCGTCTCTCGCGCGTCACATGATGGTCGCTCACGGCATCTCAGTAAGAGCGAGCTCTCCGAAGCCTATTATGAAGACAAGGACTGCCTTTTGCCTCATCACCACCTCTCTCACTCGTCTGTCAAGGGTAAGCTCTTTGTACAAGCTGTTGTGTTCTTTAGTATGTAATATATTATGTAATATAGTATGTGTTCTTTAGTATATAATATATATCCCTAGAGACTGTTCCTCTCAGTTTTAGATCTCATCTCCTTTCATCTTCTCCAACAGTTTTAGATGTTGAGATCAGGGCTATCATGGCACATCGTCCTCTCTAACAGAGTATATCTTGCATGCACCGTCATCGTTGATTGAGGATGTTTTGCGAGTGCTGTGCTTCTTAACGGTTTGTTTTTCAGGTGCTGTCATCTCTAGCAGAGTTCGTGTTGTGTTGCAGGTGCTGCCATCTCTAACAGAGTTTTTGTTGTGTCGCAGGTGCTGTCATTTTTAGCATAGTTTGTGTCGCAGGTGCTGTCATCTCTAGCATAGTTTGTGTTGCAGGTGCTGTGCCGAGACATCCTCAAGCCGCGTCATGCTGCCAGGAATCCTACAAAGTCTATTAATGCTAACCACATCAAGACAGAATGTAAGAGCAGTTATTTAACTTTTTATCGTACAGACTGTTGCATATAGAAACAGTGTAGACCGTGCTTTACCTTTCATGTGTGCTCATGTGTTGTTTACAGGCCACTTTCGATTACCAAAAGCAGTTGCTGGCACCCTCAAAGTTGGCAAGAAAACAAAGGCAAAAGCAGTGGCTATCTTGTCTAAGATGTCAGATGAAAGTGTCGTGGTAGGCCATGCACCTACTCCATCTATCACTCCAAAAGAGACAATGCCGAAGAAAAGATCTCATGAGGCGGGTGAGTTGCTCGTTACAGGTGTGACAGAGCCCAGTCGACACTTTTTACACGACCTTACTTGAATTTTACTGGTATAGATTATGATAATGAGTTATGTCCTCATGAAACAATTTGAACTAGTTTGACGCCCTCGCATCCAATGTGGTAACGTATGCCATTGATGCATGCCGAGTACTGTATTTTCCATATAGTTACAGAGCTAGACTATCTTTTTGATTAACTTGCTAAGTTAGTCTTAAAACTATGCAATATTACGGGGTCAGCTTGTGTCATCCAAGGCATTTGAAGAACTTTGAGATTCCTGATATTTGTGAAAAGTAATCGTATTACTACTGTAATTATGAATGTGTAGCCATTTTACCTAATTCTTCAAATATGTATTGCTAGAAAACCAAAGCCTATTGAGTGCAGCTGTTTATCAATGCAAGCCGTATTATATTATAGCAAATGCTCGAATGTCTGCGAAGTTGAATCTTAGTTGAATATCTTAAAAGTTGACTTGCAACAAAATTTGCATTACAGTCATTTGGTATCAAAAGAGTCACCTTGTCATACTCTGCTGTGTTGTAGGTGCAAAATATGTGGAAATGTGATTACAAGCTTTTAAGTTCAAAAAGGAACAGTCAATCGCCGCCATCACGAAACTGCCGTAGAATCTCTTTCCAAAACGGTTCAAATGGGTCGTAGTTGAACAAGATGGCTTTTGTTTACACTTTCATGCAGCCTCATTCGTCGAAATATTTTCACAAATATACTTCACACATTCAATAAAACCATGTCTATTCCTTTTACGCGTCTATTTCATCATCATCGTAATGCTGTCATTTTGAGCACTGATATCTTATAACTTACTGTAAAAATTCGTTTAATTTTTAAACCTTAGCTCAAAGGAGTGCATATCATCCTCTGATAAACATGACAAGCCTGTTGGTCACTTGTGATAGAAAAATGCTGCAGAAATTATTTGCGCTGTTTGGCAGGAAGTATGGGTCACATGATCAGATTACGACTAGACGATTAGACCGAGCCGAAACAAAAGTGTAAACTAGCGAGCATCTATATTTGATAAGGGCTCTGATAAACCCGAAGTGTTTGTCATAAACTAGTGTTACGAGAAGTTTTATATTGAGCCTTTTATTGGCCTTTCAATTCACGTGTGAACATCACGTGTCCAAACAATAGCCAAGTGGATTGATTATGTCAGAGAAATATACTGATTCCGATCTACGGCAGTTTCGTGATGGCGGCGATTAACTGTTCGTTTTAGAGCTTTTAAGAGCTTGTAATCTCATTTCCACATATTGTGCACCTACTACACAACAGAGTAAGACATGGTGAATCTTTTGATACCAAATAACTATAATGTGAATTTTGCTGTAGGTCAACTTTTAAAGATGAACTTACGCAAAATTTTAGTAGGTTTCATCACGAAATATCAGTATTTTTCTATCGTTTGTGATTGTTTTTGGTGTTTGAGGTGATTTGACTTCCTGGATGTTTCAAGGTTAAAATTGTCAAAAGTTGATTGCGCTTAAAACGCTCAGATGAAGCTAAAGTGCGATTATGGTGTCTATAGTTGGTGTCTATGGTTGGTGTCTATAGTTGGTGTCTATAGTTGGTGTCTATAGTTGGTGTCTATAGTTGGTGTCTATAGTTGGTGTCTATAGTTGGTGTCTATAGTTGGTGTCTATAGTTGGTGTCTATAGTTGTACGGCGACTGCGGAAATACAACTTGAACGCAATAGCCGATATGAATAACGAGAGAGACAGCCTTCGCACAACTGTGATGTCATTTCGGCACCTATTTTTCATTTGCACGTTTTAACAGTGATCAAGTTTTGTCGATCTTGATACAGCCTGGCAGTCAGATCACCTCAAGCATCAAAAACATTCGCTAATCGAACAGCATATTAAAATCCCTACTGTTGATCTGCACTAACAATATGACAACCGCCTAATATTTCATTTATTTACTGCCTACAAGTGTATATAAAGTACCATGGACTCCACCGTACCAGATTAGTTCATTCCAGTGTTGGCATCATAAGGCGAACATGTCATATAGAGGTGTATATTCCAGTGTTGGCATCATAAGGCGAACATGTCATATAGAGGTGTATATTCCAGTGTTGGCATCGTAAGGCGAACATGTCATATAGAGGTGTATATTCCAGTGTTGGCATCGTAAGGCGAACATGTCATATAGAGGTGTATAGAAACATGCAGCAATTATCTAACGCAAACACCTCCTGGTACAAAGTATCAAAATTTTACATTCGTTCTCTACATATTAAAAATTAACAAAATAGTACATTAATTTTGTAACTATAATTACCTACAGTAACTTTAGTGTATTTAGTGGTTATGATCCGCTTATGGTTAGGATTCTTACTTCCTCCTTTAATGTCATTATCAATCTTAGGACTCATGGCTAACGAATTAAAGTTATATATGTAGTTATAGGGTTATATGGTTATACAGGCCCTACGTATGATGAATTAAAGTTTATAGTAAATATGATTCACATATTTATATATTTTCGTTTCACTCACACAATATCAAGCATTTGCCAAACAGGAAGAATGTGGAACAGAGAGAGAGAGTGAGCATCATTTCTCTTTTAGGCGTTGTGGGAGGGTTTTCGGCAAGTAGTATTTCGACATCTTCATTATTCTGATGTATTGAGCACATCAACTGCCAAATTTTTAAATTTCAAGAGACATTTTTGTTGATGTTGTATGGCGAATCAGCTAATAGATGTTTATGAAGTACAGTATAGTAGTACACTATCTATGTGTATATCAAGTAGAGTGCATCATGCTTATATAAGTATAGTACAGTGTACTATGTGTATATTAGTATAGTACAGTGTACTATGTGTATATAAGTATAGTACAGTGTACTATGTGTATATAAGTATAGTACAGTGTACTATGTGTATATCATATATAGTACAGTATACTATGCGTATATCATATATAGTACAGTGTACTATGCGTATATCATATATAGTACAGTGCACTATGCGTATATCATATATAGTACATTATACTATGCATATATGATCTACTGCGTAGACAGCAATTAACACGAGTCATCGGAATGTCAACATTCACAGCGGCAGCAAGGGAGCGGCAGCAAGGGAGCGACAGCAAGGGAGCGGCAGCAAGGGAGGGAAATCTATGAAGAGTTGTAGTATAAATTATTTTAATGATCTTCATATTTCTTATCGTCACACTTGTTCAGATGACTCCTCGCAACAACAGTTTTATTTTTCTCGATGGAAACTGTTGCACATTTTTTATTTAATCAATGTACAGTAGAAGCCCCTACAACGTAAATAATCCGTTCCGGTAAAGTTTACGTTGTCGTATTACGTAAAATCCCTATGAAAGTAGGGATTTACGTAATACGACACCTGTTGTACAGGGAACATGTTATCCTTCGACATGCTTACCAAAACGACTGCTTACAACACACAAGCAGCACTTACTAGTGCTGCTTCTATTATCTCTCTTGCTTCAACAGCCGTTAATTTTTTGAGTGCCTGCAAGCCTTCCTGTACTTTGCAGGAGGACCTGACCCCAAGCGCGCCATGGGAGTGATTAGACATGGTGCTGACTCGTCCCCTGTTTCCTCTGCATCGACTCCTCCTCCACAACTGTACTTCGGTTCAGAACGAGATGCTAGGTACAGTAGATTCATGTTTTTATTAACACCACGTAGGTACATTGAAGGACTGTCAAAATTCTGGCTTTGTTTTGTGTATATTTTCTTTAACTTGTTTTCTTTGGCCCAATGTCAAAGGAGAATTGATGGAATCCTGATTTTCTCCTTACAAAAATTGGATATGATTTTGTTTAACGTAACACATTAAAATTTCTAGTATCTTATCATCTATTACAGAGCTGGTGTTATTTTTGTTGTAGTTAAGTTGCTGGGTCATCACTGAGAGTATCTTTGTACATTGAGGGAGGATGCTTGACAGCTCACTCTTTATACTTACTAGCAGCATGGCCGCATGCTCGTCTGACTGCAAAGACTTCGTACAGCATGATATCTTGATCCTTCTTTTATAAAAGTACAGCCGTGTGCGAAGTAGACTAGACTCCTCAGTTGGAATACTAAAATTCTCATATACAACATTGTTTCTCGTTGGGGGGTTCTTTCAATAGCCATAAATTCTACATGAATCCTCATTTTCTCCTGATTCCAAATATGTAAACCAAGCAGTTGTAAAATTATGTTTTTGAATGGTTATGTACGCTCAATTCTGAAAATTTCATTTTTTATGGTCGAAGAGACAATTTGTACAGATATGATTACGCCATATACATTTTTATTTGCATGTTTCGCGTCACACATGTGTATATGACTTTTTTAAGTTATATACACGTATATGTATGACTTGACAATTAGCCTACATCATCATTCAAGATTATAATTTTACAGTTGTTTGGTTGACATATTTGAAATCATTAAAAATGAGGATTAATTTAATATATAATTTATGGCTATTGACTAAATTAAAAATGAATAGCGATGCTGTAAATGAGAATATTAGTTTTCCTACAGAGGGTTCAGTTTATTTTGCACACTACTGTATATCTATATAAATATTATTACCTGTGTGTATGAACTATACATGCTTGTATTCTTCGTATACTTTTATTAAGACGAAACTGTATATTAGTGTACATTTCATCAATAGTTTGTCTAATGTTGTTAGACTTCTTACATTGTTGTACTTTGCTTTGTATATTTGAACTAAATCGATACAATATTCTTCTCTTCTACAGTAAGTCTCATTTTTCGGTCAAGCATTTTTTCCCAACTCTTTTATCTTAACTTTACTAAATTTATTTAAAAAAACTCAGTAATACCCATCCCAACAAGGTAATCTACCAGTGGATTATCCTCAAAGCAAAATAATCTACCAATGGAACGTCTTCACAGCAAGATAATCTACCAATGGATTATCTTCACAGCAAGATAATCCACTGATAGACTATCTTCACAGCAAAATAATCTACCAGTACATTATTACAGCAAGATAATCTACCAGTAGATTATCATTATAGCAAGATAATCTACCAGTGGAATTGTACAGAACAACTGCCGAAAGTGTAAGTATTATATTGGGCAGTCTTGTCGGCCACTAAATTGCGTAGAAGTAAAAACAAGCACCACTTCATGTGATCAATCTAAAATTGTTCTATAACATCCACTTTTTCAATTTGATATCTTAGCGAATGAAATCTTAGGGAAGATCATACGTATTGCCTTTGCAAGCTTGATAATTGTGATCAGTGATGGGCTAGCATTCTAATGCTGTGATTATGTTGATGAGAAAACACCAACTCCCTGATACGATCCACTTTTCATTTTCTGTAGCCTCAGCAAGGCATGCTGGTTCTATAAAAAAATGTATTATTTCAATGTAATATGTCAATGAAATGCGTTTAACGAAAATTTCAAATTCGTGTTCAATTGAAGTTTTGCTTGAATTTCTGTTCATCTTGACGTTTAGCAAGTTACTCACTGGTTGATATTTTAAAGGATGCCTGCGAGGCACCTTCACTAGCTCCGTGCCTAAGGTAGCAGAAACAACGTAGTATGTTCCAAAGCAATATATATTTTGCTTCGCTTGAAATACATTAGAGAACATGCATTATCAAGAATGTGCAAAACAACTGCTTGTCTTTGCTTGACCTTTATATAGTCTGTCGAAGGCTTAAGCTTCACTTCTTTCCGAGTCGGTGTCGGATAAGATTTTAGGCTGCGCTGACCCGAGTTGAGTCGGCTGTCGGTGTGTAAACTGGTCTACCTTCCACCACACACCCCCATTAAGAGCATCAGTTTCTAAATCCAAAGCAGGCCAGTTGCGCCAAGGCTCTGACCTGCCATCTCTGCATTTCAGGTTGTGCCTCTAGTCATGGCTCTCTTGGTTTTGATGATTGCCACCGACTAGTTATCGGCGTCTTGGTTTAACTGCCGTGTACGTCTATTCCTTCTCTTGCTCAAAGACTGGCTGGTAAGCCTCTTCCTTATTAATTCTGCCAAAGTTCTGGAGGTTGGCTTGCGCCAAGGGGTGTCTTGAGTGAGAGAGCGTCGAAAGGGTGATTCCTGGCGGCAGGAAGGTAAGGGCTCTCGCGCCAGGTTGACCTGTTCGTTAGGTGGTGGGGCTGGCTGCGCCTTAGGCGGTCCTGTGTAGTGAGCATGGGGCTGCACTGAATAATCTTTGTTTGCCGGGTCCCACCACTATCAGCCAAGAACTTCTTCTCTTCAAGTTAATCGACCAAGTAGACGACCCAGAGGTAATTTTGTTTGGCGGAATGGCTTTCTTGATGTCGCAGTACCTCATCTCTTGATGCATTCCGCCAAGAGCACGGATATATGAAGGTTGCCTAATGTTGCATTGCAAGATGGTGACATCTGCGATCCCACACCGTCCTTTGTGCTCTTGCAGATCTTGCAGAGCATCTGCTATTGCATTTATTGTGGCGGGTGACAGGTATGGGATCATTTGAACTCCTTTTCTCTCCAGTTTGGTAGGTGACTATTTGCTGCCCTATTTCGCTATCTTTGTGGGTGGGATCATAGAGTTATCTCCCCCTAGAGTGATAACAGTGCCTTCAACAACACGAGCGTTTCCGGTGCCAACAAGGAGTGTTTAGGCCACGCCCCTTTTTTGTGCTAGTCAATTGTAGTGATTGACTAGATCAATAACATCAGCCATGAGAATGGTTAAAGAATGATCATGAATTTCCACAGTTAAGATACATGTATTAATTATTGCTCATATTAAAAATGATGATTATAGTTTATTACTCTAATATATGCTTATTATTTAAAGCAATTCAATACCTACATGACTTGCAAGGGCACTGAATAGATAGTGTTAAGTAAGTGAGTTAATGCAATCAGTTACTCATAGATAAGATAAGTAGTCATACTGGGGTTGTATTACATTGGTGTGTTGGGAAGCTAATCGACTGCCATCAACTAAAAGTATTGACAGTGTATGGTGATACAGTGATTCATTGACACCACAGTCCACAAACAGCCCTTGCATGTAATATTAGATTTCAATACATATCAATCAAATACATAGACTAGCTTGAAGCAAAGATGTCCACTAGTTAGTGGACATCCTTGCTTGATGTAAGCAAGCAAAAAGTTTGAAAGTTAAAGTGGCAAATGTTGTTATATGGTAAATAAAAATAAATTATACTTAATTATACTAATTTACAAATATAAAAATAAAATAGACTTTTTGTTACTTTATTTATTAAATAATTTTTTATTGTAATCATAGCTAAACAGATTATATTTGGCCATTACTTGCTAATTATTTCATATTTACATTTAAACACATTTGCAGTTTCATTTTTCTTCCTAATTTATTTCAACAAAAAACTTCTTTCATGATATGAAGTTTAAAAGTTGCAGTTGTTTGAAAAAGCTTAAAAACCTTTACAGTTGTTTTTATTTTCTCTCTTTTCTTCAATTATTTTAATTACACAAAACACTTCTCATGATATGTAGTTTGAAAGTTAAAGTGGCAAATGTTGTTATAAAAATTATGTAAAATAAAAATAAATTATACTTAATTATACTAAATTATGATTATATAAAAATAAAGTAGACTTTTTTATTACCCTATTTATTAAATAACTTTTCATTGTAATCATAGCTAAACAGATTATATTTGGCCATTACTTGCTAATTATTTTACATTTAAACACATTTACAGTTTTATTTTTCTCCTTAATTTATTTCAACAAAAAACTTCTTTCATGAAATGAAATTTAAAAGTTGTAGTTGTTTGAAAAGCTTGAAAACCTTTACAGTTGTTTTTATTTTCTCCCTTCTCTTCATTTATTTCAATTACACAAAACACTTCTCATGATATGTAGTTTGAAAGTTAGAGTGGCAAATGTTGTTATATGTAAAATAAAAATAAATTTTACTTAATTATACTAAATTATAATTATATAAAAATAAAGTAGACTTTTTACTACCTTATTTATTAAAAAAAATTTCGTTGTAATCATAGCTAAACAGATAATATTTAGTCATTACTTGCTAACTATTTTACATTTAAACACATTTACAGTTTTATTTTTCTTCCTAATTTATTTCAATAAAGCACTTCTTTCATGATATGAAATTTCAAAGTTGTAGCTGTTTGAAAAAGCTTGAAAATCTTTACAGTTGTTTTCTTTTTCCTCTTAATTCATTTGAACTGCTTGAAAATATTTTCTCATGATAATTATGAAGTTTAAAAGTTAGAATGGTGAATGTTATATAAAAATAAATTTTCTGTCCAAAGACTTTTTTATTACTCGGGCAACGCCAAGTAGTACAGCTCATAGTTGATGACAGTCGATTAGCTTTCCATCACTCTAATTTTATACAACCCCAGTATGACTATCTATCTTATCTATGAGTAACTGATTGCATTAACTCACTTACTTAACACTATCTATTCAGAGCCTTTGCAAGTCATGTAGGTATGGAATTGCTCTAAATAATAAGCATATATTAGAGTAATAAACTATAATCATCATTTCTTTAATATGAGCATTAATTACTATCTTAACTGTGGAAATTCATTATCCTTGTTTAACCATTCTCATGGCTGATGTTATTGATCTAGTCAATCACTACGATTGACTAGCACAAAAAAGGGGCATGGCCTGAACGCTCCTTGTTGGCACCGGAAACGCTCATGGAGTTGTCACTCTAGGGGGAGATAACTCTATGGGTGGGATTTTCAGTGGGCAAAGTTGCTCCTCACTCTTTCTAGTAGGATTCGTTCATGTAATGTTAATCTGACATACTTTGTCTGCAGAGTCCGCCGCATTTAAGGCAGAAGCTTCTGCCTGTGCCTCTTCTACTC
Source organism: Watersipora subatra (assembly GCF_963576615.1). Classification (NCBI taxonomy): domain Eukaryota; kingdom Metazoa; phylum Bryozoa; class Gymnolaemata; order Cheilostomatida; family Watersiporidae; genus Watersipora; species Watersipora subatra. The sequence goes on along the minus strand of NC_088714.1, from coordinate 41,917,455 downwards.
GGTCGGTATCCTCATCATGAATATCGAGTGTTGTATAATCAGTCTTGTTCGTTACCTCCTTGAATGCTATTATGCCACTTGGCGGAACACACGTGGCCGTTATAGTTTCACCTGACTTTACGAAGTTTTCATTTAATAATTCTGCAACATTTTCGGTCATAACATCTAGTGGACTACTAGCTCCTGCAGGGATGTTTCCGAAACACTGTCCATGTTAATTGATAATAGCTGTTGACTTTCGGCTCGTACATCCTTCGCATTTAACTTCTCAGAGGAGTGGAGTACTATTTATGTGGAAACCGTGTTTACTCTCTTCTTCCTCTATGTTGGGCTGTTATTGGGTATCTCTATCACGCGATTCTTTGTCGTTGACCACAGAACACTCCTAATCCCCGAGTAGATCCTGTTTCCGGCCTCGAACTGGGTTGGATCGGCTCAGATGGGGTGAACTGGCTCAGTCTTCTTCAGGCGCAGTTGGTCTTGGAGTTTTATTTTTCATGGAGCTAGATATCGCCTTCTTGCTGTTTTCTTTTTCCCTCGTTGGTTCAGTTATGGGAAGCATTGCTGGCGATCGATGAACTGACTAGATTAGTTCTACTTTTTTGCTATGTTCTGGCCGAGTTGGCTTTTCTTCCTTCATGTTTAACCCTCTTCTGGGCTTTAAGGTGGCTAGAGCCCGTCCCAGCTCCTTCGGGCATGTTCGATATAGTTTTTGATCCGGCTTTACTCTGAATGGAAGACTGCTCTTGCCGCTTCACCCAAGTGTGAGTAGTTGGGCCACGCATTCAAAACTTGATACGGCCCCAAAAACTTGGTTTGCAGCTTTGAATTGTCCCTCTTCTTCTGTCGTCTGTCAGCCATACCCAGTCACCAGGGGTGTACAGGGTTGGCTTCTCTTGATCCTCGTGCCGAATGGAAATGAGCAGATCTCATTCACCCTGACCTCTTGTGAAGAGTGGAGCTCGGAGCGAGTCTGCTAGGCCTTTTTTGTTTCTTTCCACTATTCAGTTTGTTTGTAGGTGGTGCAGGTTTTGTCGACGTGCCTGAGCTAACAGAGTTCAGCCCTTAATTGACTCTCAATTTTGACCCTGCCAATGTGTATCTGTTTCGTAGTCTCAGGTAACAGAACATTGCCACCTCCGGTGCTGTGGCATCTGGCATGGCCAGGACATCCTGCCTCCTGGTGTAGTGGTTCGTGAGTACCAGCACCTACTTGTTGCCTCTCGGGGGGATAAGGAATGGGCCGACTAAGTCGATGGCTACTTTTTACCAAGGTCAACTAGTGTACAGTCTTTGTTTTTGGCCAGTTGTCCTGGTTCCACCGTGCTTAGCGGCTTGGTGCGCCTCGCAACTTTTAACTAGCCTGTTGACCTGGCCGGTTAGACTTGGCCAGTGCCATGTGAGTTGGAGATGGCTCGTCGTCCTTATCACCCCATAGTGAGCCAGGGCATGTGTCTGCCATTTTCTTCGAGCTGATGAACAGATGACACACCGCCTCGAGTGGTTCTGAGAGGCCACCGGGGCTTCCATCTGGCTGGTTCTTGAGTGAATTTTGAACGCGGTGCAGGACTTCCAGTTTACTTCTTCCCGCTTCCAGCTGTTTTGTGATTACCTTTCCTCGGAAGCAATGGCCTGGTACATGGTGGCCATGAGTCCAAGAACCGTGGCCTACAGGTTGGCTAGTTTTTCCCATTGGTTTGTGTCTTTAGCGGTCACCTGGTTTGCTTAAGAGAGTTCTGTTGTTGGCTGATGGTGGTCTGAAACAGCGTCCTGGTGTGTCTGTTCTGCAGAACCACTGTTGGTGCCCAGGTTAGATCCCATTATTTTTAAGGCAATAGCCCATATGAGCAACCTGATGGCATCTCTGAATATGTATTGTTGCCCAGGTTCAATCTTGCCGCTTTTAAAGCGGGAGTCCCATTCGGACAATCCGTTGGTATCCGTGTGTTTTGTCTTTTTTTGATCTTCTTTGATCAGCTCGTTTTGTGAGGATGCCGTCCCTCAGCTCAATATTCCCGTGTTGGTGTCAGTTGTCGCAGGTTTGCCGGCTTAGACCATCTGCAGTACCATGCTTCTGTATGGCCCGGCGCACCAGCATTTACCGGAATTTGGCCAATATCTCCAGTTACTGGGCTACCTGATTAAAGGGTTTCCTTCCCTCCTTTGGCACAGCCGGTGAAGGGAAGTGTGGTATGTTCATAGCAGGAATTCTGGACCATATCGTTAGGGGCAAAACTGCTTGACAGCCAAAATTACTACCAGCAGTTCCCTCCGTGTGATGCAGTAGTTGCGTTCTTATGGCATCTAGTTTGCTGCATTAAGCTATCACTCGCTCTTGGCCCTGCTGTATCTGAGACAATACAGCTCCTATGCCATGACGGCTCCTTGAAAGAAAGACTTCTCATAAAAGCACAAGTTTCACCTAAAATAGCATTTAGTTCAAATTCTGATGTTTTGTATCTGCAACCAGTTTTTGGTTTGGATTTTTAGAGGAATATATGTTTTATAATAAAAATTAACAAATTTATTCAAGTTAAATTATGCATTATATTACCAAATTCATTTGGCCAAAAAAAGCGCTCATGAAGTTAATGCGTATTGAAATGATGAGATAATTGATGTAATATATATATACTAGCTGTACAACCCGGCGTTGCCCGGGTAATAAAAAAGTCTTGGACAGAAAATTTATTTGTATTCAACATATAACAACATTTGCCATTCTAACTTTCAAACTACATATTATGAGAAAAGTGTTTTGTGTAATTGAAATATATTAAAAAAGAAAATAAAAACAGCTGTAAAGGTTTTCAAACTTTGTCAAACAACTTTTAAACTTAATATCATGAGGAAAATGTTTTGCGCAAGTCAAATAAATGGAAAAAATCAAAACGACTATAATAAGGTCTAGATGTAACTGTGAAATAATTAGCAAATAATAGCTAAATTAAGTCGGTTTTGCTACAATTTTAATAAAAGATGATTCGGTAATGATACAGTTAATTCGAACTGAGAAAACAAAATAAAAGTCCTGAATATGTAGAATTAATAATAACAATTCTTGCATAGAAGCGCGTGTGTATAAAAATGGTTACTGTTCCACCAGAAGCTATCCATCAAAATTTTGAATACAACGATACTGATACATCTCGATACCGGCACAAAGATAAAAATGAGATATTGTACTGTCTTTGTCTGACCGAACGGAGAGATAATGTCGAGGCTCTTTCCATGGAGACAATATAATTGTTCGCGCGAGAAGAATTGGTCTTGACCCCAGATATAGTAATTGAACCTTACGAAAAATATGTCTCAACAGGGGCATCTGCAGACACGCATATCTACATACTTTGAGAAATATATATATAGAGTAGCTGCACAACCCGGCGTTGCCCAGGTATTAAAAATCAGCTTATAAACAATGAGAAGTATTGAGAGTTGCCTGTCATTTGCAAATTAGCCTGGCACATTGCCAATGAAAAATAGTATTAAAAATCAACTTAGAAGTAATGAGAGCTTCCCGCCACTTGCTATTAGCCTGACACATTGACAATGGAAAATTCCAGTAAGCTAGTTAATAAGCACTAGGCTTCTAATGACGGTACGCCATGACGTTGCGTCAGCATTGTCCAGATACAGCTTTTCTAATAATAGCTTTAGCTGGAGGGACATACATACAGATGTATAAGGGAAGACATTCTTTAGACTTACAATTCCAGCTCTCAACTGTACATTTCTATTTTTTGTATTGTTAGTATTGTTAGTTGAAATGTATTGCAATATACACTCAAAACGTTTTGAGATAACGCATTAATTACAATTGCAACTTTGCTCTTGCTAGAGTTGATAAGTACCTCGCTCGCTTGTCAGATGGACAGGGTGAGGAGAGGCATCCACATACAGTATTCAAATGAATAATGCCGCCAGCCCTTATGCTGTTGTATATGTTGATTGTTTAGCAGCAGCACTTAGGGTTCTTACACATACATCAAAACATATAATTCTTCTAAAAACCCAAACCAGAAACTGGTTGCAGATGCAAAACCTATCAGGGTTTAAGCTATATAAGGTATATGCCAACCTAGGTAAGAGTTGTGCTTTGATTTGAGCTTCAAAAGGTCACTTTAATTTATAAAATTATTGTTATCAACTTGTAGGGAATTTTGTCTTCTTTCAAATGGATCATATAACGATCAATTTTAGAGCAACTGCGAATGGGAGACATCTTTGTTTGTTAATGTTGTAGTCTCTACATCATAGCTTGTCCAAAAATAGTGGGCGCGACTGTTTTTGGATACTAGCGAGCTCCCACATACAGCGCCGTTCATGGAGCATCCCTAAACGACGCTTGCCCATACATATGCGCTTCCATTGGACGTGTGACTGCGTGCTCTGAGGCATACAATGAAGCTGAGGCGCATGTATTTCAATAAATGCGTCAAATAGGTCTTTTAGCCGTTCCAATGAAATTTTTTATACCAATTATCGTTTCCGCTGTGTGCGGCACATGCGTTTTTGGAGATGACAACTTGATATAAATATTTCCACTTAGGTCTGTAATTTCTATTTGAGACGAGCTCAGGCCGTGCATTAATTTACTAAAGTTTACTTATCAGCTTCTTTTGAATACGGCACTCAACTGTTCGTTAGCACTGTCCACATAGCCAATTTAATGTGTTCGCTATCAAGCTTGTGACGCGTGGTAAAAGTTTTGTAACCGAGCCTTATTAAGTATAACATTTCGACTTTTTGGTATATTTAAAACTTATTGTTTGTTTTAGTTTTGTGAAATATATTTAATGAAGTTTAGATAACATCACTACCCAAGCTATCTCATGTTTAAGTTGTTTAAGTCATCAGAAGTTAACACAAATTAACCAAAGGGATGAGGAGTGAGCAGCAAGAATGAGTTTGCCACACAAACCTATATAACTTTGATTATTAACACTAGCACCTTTTGGAAAGTGAATTTGTTAGTTTATCAATTTTGTTACCAGGCAGTTCAGGCTTGTATTCCCTGGTTACAATTTGGGGTGGCAAATGTTAGACGACTAGTTATGAACACCTAGGGTTTTTGGGGCGGTGTAAGCCCCCAACGGGTTCGGGGCAGCGTCTCGAAGCTCTGGACGTTTTAAGTATCAACAACCCTCAAAGTATGCATAAATTCAATCAATTGTAAACATCAAAATCTACAAATATATTGCTTATGGTTTATGGAAGGCAAAGCTTTTTTTATTCAACGAACGATAATAAAATTACAATAAAAACTCCTGATATAACAGATTTCTGTAAGGGACCTTAACAGAACAAGATATGTTACTTTTTTATTGCAATAGCAGTTGTTCTGTCAATGTGTCCATGCCAGAAATCTTTTATAACTGATTCTGTATCTATTTCAACATCTTTATACATGTGTAATATTAAAAAATTATTTAGCCTGCCCCATAGTGCTCCTCAATGTTGTTATGATTTGGTCATGTTATGATAAGAAAAGAGCAAGTTTGGGGTCTCCTTCCTACCCCCACTATAAGCAATTAAGTTCAGTTTCCGAGTCTTAACAAAGTCTCACAAGATGACTCATTTGGCAAAAACACCATAAATATGGAACACTAGTTGCTAGAAAATTAGTTGTTAAATATTCCAAGTGAATGCGCTTCGACTGCAATTTTTAGTACTTAGCCACCGAAAATCACCAAAAAGTTGGGGTAGCTCAGCCAGCCAGCTGCCACAGAGAATACGGGCCTGAGGCAGTAAATTATACGAGTTTTTAATGGACGTCTTATAATTCCTGCATGATTAAAATTATTATCAAAACTTTGTAAAAGGAAAGTGTACAGAAATCTGTAATACTTGTTTAATATAAGGAGCAAATTTTTACTTAGTCACTCCGTCTATTATGCACACAGCCCACTTTAAGTGTAGATTTTTTAGTGAGTGTTGATCGAGGCCAGCAACACGATCTACCAACCGTTGCAAAGAAAAGATTCTGTGTTGGTAGGGAATCTGATATATCTGAGCTTCGGCAAGGATAAGGCAGATCAGTTCACGATCAGCTCACGATAACGCAAAATATGGTCTTAGCTAATGGTTCTACTAAAAAGAACTTTGGTTATAATTCATGATCCAGATCATGTGGCATGATTCTATTGCCTAAGAAAAACCGTTCCACCCTTAAGACAGTTATAGCGCTAAATGTTATGCAATGTGATAGGCGCTTATACCACAGCACAGTGTAAGACATGAGAAGTGACCCAGCAAATGCAAATGGCAGTTATCCAAAGCAAAATGGCAACTCGAAGTCTCAAATAATATTTTAAAAACTGCTGAAACTGGATATAACGTCCTCATTTCATGCCAAGCGGTATAACCTACCGGTATAAACTATACCATAGCGATATAAACTACCACAATGAAAAACACATCTATTTTTAAGAATAACTCAGTCCTGTAATTTGCATCAGGCTCTATCTCTGTACACATCTGCCATTGGATAAACATCTCTTGCAGCATGCAATATGTTCAAAACTGTCAGTTTTTAATGAATGTATGGGTGCAATTAGTAAATATGTAAATAATTCATTTTTACTAGTGTATTAAATCAGCGTAAAGCGCAATTTAGGACGCCGGGTAACCTTATATACAGTTTTAAAGCGAGAAAACATTAAAACTGAAGTTTCACGCCCATAAGTCCCATAGGATTAAAGTAAATGCAATATGTAAATTTATGTAAAACCTGTAATATTTGGACAGTCCAATTTAATGCTGTAATGATGTATAAAAAGAAGTTTATTTATTGTTACCTTATTTTAAAGACTATTGAATGGAAGTGTAGACTTGATGTCTAGGTGTGAAGTTACAATGAGAGATCAAAATACAAAAGTAACTCGCTGTGACTTATGCTGAATGAGGTTTAAATCACTCTCATGTTGTTATTTTCACATTTTTGCTAGTTCTGCCAGCTTTATTATTGATTATCTAATTCGAATGTTTTAAAAAATTTTGAGACATGTTGGAATGTATTTTACTCAGTGAGGTAGAGTTTCTCTCCAACTTCGTGTTGTATAGTAACGAGGGAGGTTTACTTAAATATAACTCAGTATTTTTACGCGTAGTCAAGTGTCAGACATTTGGTCACATCTGAATCTTTTACTATGCAACACGATGTTTGAGTTTTCTCTCCAACTTCGTGTTGTATAGTAAAGAGGGAGGTTTACTTAAATATAACTCAGTTTTTTACGCACATTCAAGTGTCAGACATTTGGCCACATCTGAACCTTTTACTATACAACACGAAGTTTGAGTTTTTCTCTCAAACTTCTTGTTGTATAGTAAAAGATTCAGATGTGGCCAAATATCTGACACTTGACTGCGCATAAAAATACTCAGTTATATTTAATGCTGTACAATCACAGATACACATATAATGATATATAGCAATATTTTAATGTTTCATGCATTCAGCTATTGCTAAAAGTTGAGTCTTCTTTTGCTTGCAGTTTAATTGTAAACATTATCAAATAATACTAACTATCTAATTACACCCCCTATTTTGAAAACTATCCCAAAGGTATCTCACTTGACCAAGACAGTCACAGAAGTTATTTGTCAATGTAGATCATTATTCTGTGCCTCCTATGCACATTTACATTGGTTGTCTGTAGCCTTTCTGTAATAAGACTAATGAGTACTGATTGCAGTGCCAGTCAAGAATGGAAGGCAGTAAACTCTTTGAAAGCTATCGAGCGCTTGGATATTACACAAACCACATTCCTCCACAAATCATGTACCATGAAAGACTAAAGGAGAACTTCATAGTAACATGCGTTGGGAAGTCGTATCACATATATAATGCCTCCAAATTAGGAATCAGCAGAGTCAGTGACCCCCAAGATTCTGATATAACCTGCATGCTAGCTAGCGGCAACCGCATCTACATCGCTGTGGGAACCAACATTCGAGGAATTGACAGGAACAAGCAAGATGTACTTGAGTTTAAAAAACACAAATATGAAGTTCATACATTAGTAGCTTTTGGAAAGCATTTCTTATCAGTGGATGAAAGCAGTCATCTAATAGTCTGGTCAATAGAGACACAAGAAGCATATTTTGAGATGAACTTCAGCAATGAAGTATTTCAAATATCGACCGCCCTGCATCCGGCTACTTATGTCAATAAAGCACTTTTGGCAAGTGTCCAAGGTTCTCTGCAACTCTGGAATATCAAGACAAACAAGAAGGTTTATGAGTTTTCTGGTTGGGGCCATGCTGTGACAGTCATAAAACAAGCACCTGCTGTGGATGTTATCGGCATTGGTTTAGATAGTGGAGACATTTACATCCAAAACATAAAATTTGATGAAGTAATAATGAAATTCACCCAGGATTGGGGCCCTGTAACAGGGCTTGCTTTTCGCACTGATGGAATTCCTGTGATGATCAGTGGATCTTCTCCCGGCCATCTAGCTGTCTGGAACCTAGATGATAAACGATTGTCCAGTCAGATTCGAGACGCTCATGATGCATCAGGTATGTGCACAGTATTGATGTTACCATCTGCCACATGTTCTTTATTAATTTAAATAAGTATGTATAAATATACATGTATATAACCACGTTATCAGATCAATGATATAAACCCTAAGGATAGCCGACGGCTATCATTTGGGCGGGGTTTAAGGATCGAGCTCTGTTAGGATTGTAGTAGCCTGGGTTTTGGGTCTAACACAGTTTTCGCGAAGCGGTCGCATTGCTTTGTTAGGTTTTTTGGTCTAGATTTTTATTGCCTATATGTATCGATCGCGGATAATAACTGATTTCCGGTTTGTAGTACAAAACAACAAAACCTGTAGGCCGCAAACACGTAATTCTTTCTTTCCCTTTTCAATTTTAGCAATATACTAGGATCCATGGAAAATAAAACATTTTAAATTACCGATTTTTTATCAATTTTGAGAATTTTAAGAATCGTAGTACATGCTTAAAGTTAAATATAATTTACCCGAAATCACCCGAACGACGTCCTTTTTTCTCTAGTTTTTTATTAATATTTTGCTACCCCTAATATAAAATGACAAAGTCTTTCATCGTTGTCATATTGTTTGACCTGGCCAATAAGATGAGACATCAGGCAAAGCTGGGCAGTGTTACAGTAGTTGTCATACTCAAAATCTACATATAAAACCAAATTTGGGCTGTTTCACAATGGCAACTATTAATTTCACGAATGCTTGTGAATGGCAACTGACTGATCTTTAAGGGTGACAATATTGGGCAACTAGATTTATTTGACAACAAAATGAAACCAACAGATCAGTAAAATAACCACTATTGCTCATAATATTTTAAATTTACAAAAGGCTTTATTCAGCATATTTATTTGTTCGGGTGCTGTTATATTGCTGGGGGAGCAATAAAGCACTCACCGTGAACTCCTGATCACAAGAGACCGTCAGCTTGGTCTCCAGTCGCTATATAGCGATGGGGGGTCGCGTGTCTTCTAGACGTCTAAGCCGTAGCCTAATAGCCGTCTAAGCCGTAGCTTCCAGTAGCTATAACTTCTAGTAGTCTATTTAGCCTGTGGTTCTTTATTCCTGAACGTGTTACAGTATGAATATATAACATGCCCTTTTTTTTCAAGACTACACCGCTTAATCTAAAATCCAAATACGAACTCTAATTCCAATACACTCAAATTTACCCAAGTGCAACCACTATTAGCAGAACAAATAATCTCTCAAGAGGAGCGTTAAATTCAATGAAGCAGGGTTATCAAGCCAAGCAGGTTAGATAATCACAAAAGCTTCAAATCATAGTTACCGTTTCGAAGATGAGATAAATATCTCTCTACTCACCCAATATTCTGTTTACTTACTCGTCTTTCCTTCAGTCATCAGTTATCGCAAATTTAACAGTTTTTAATCGCACCCCAGTCCATCTCAATCTACCTCATCTCCATTTAGCAAATCACTTTCCTCCACACTGGCAGTATCCCCATACCAATCGGCCTTCTCATGCTCCTCCTCCATTGCCACCAGGTTATCTGAAACTTTTGGCTCAGAACCAGCAAGCTGGTCGTCATTGCCACTCTGAACTTTTGGCTCAGAACCAGCAAGCTGGTCGTCGTTGCCACTCTTTCCGGAGCTTTCAGGTTGGACCTCCTCTTTGGGTTCCTCAACCTTACTCTCCTCACAACTAGCATCTCTGCTAGGGACTACTCTCACAACGGAGGTTTCAGGTTGGATCTCCTCTTTGGATTCCTCAACCTTACTCTCCTTTCTAGTAGTTGTTACGGAACTCGCGCTCCTTGCACCCCTCCTCTGAGCCCTCTTTTGCTTTACAGCAGCCAAGTGCAACAGAGCCTCTCTATACTCCTTCTCACTCTCAATCTCCTCCTCCAACTCTCTCTCGTCCTTCTCTATAGCAGACAATGCGCGCTTGTACTGCTCCTCTACTTGTCTCCTCCTATGCAAGAGCATAGCTTTCCTCTGCTCGATGGCAGCCTCGGTCGAAACAGACTCTGACTCCATCTCTTCTACAAAACTATCCATCTTAGCAACAAAGGGTAAACTCGGAACTAGGCTTCTTCAACTTAAAATCCGGTCCCCTATTGTTACTCTCCTTTACCCTACGCTTAATACCTGCTGCAATATCTCTATAGGAAGACCCACCAAGAGTACAACCTTCAAGTCCATGGTCTAACTTTCCACAAAATCTACACAATGTCTTCTTGCAATCTACCGCATAATGTCCTTGACCTTTACAATTATAACAAATAAATCCAGGACACTGAGCAGCATAGTGGTCTCTAAAGCTTTTGCAGACAACACACTTGATGTTACCTGGCTTACCGTACACTTCTTTCTTACCTTCGCTCTCGTTCTTACCCGACTCACTCCCCTTCTGCTTACTAAACACTGTGTTACCTTCTGAATCCCTCGTCACCTTCACACCTCTACCCCTGCCTCTACCTGCACCGCCGCTCTCGGCACCACCACCTCCCGGCGAATCGCCAGCACTCTTCATAAGTGATAGAGAAGTAAGATTGGTCTGATATCAATCTGAAACTATAAACAAGGTCATTTATAATATCCCATACCATATTTCTTAGGTGGTTTACTAACTCGACCTGAGCTAGTGACAACAGGTTCTCTACTAAGAGGCACAAATTTACTTCTAGAATTTCTTCTAGGCAAATCATTACTATTTCCTGGAACGAGTCTATTCTCAACAACAGAGGTTTCCTCCTCGTGTTCACTGATGCCAGGAGTTTCCTCCACGTGCTCAGCCACACCAGGAGTTTCCTCCCCCTGTTCAAGGTTCTCTAAATCAGGGATCATGTTCTCCTGACTTTCAGATAAACCGTTGGCATTTTCTACTATTTCAGAGTTGCCCTCTTTTGAGGAGTAGCTATCCAAGGAAAGACAATTTTCCTCAGAAGAGTCAGACGATGTGTTCTCGTCATCAGAATTCAACAAAAACAAATGTTTTCTATTTCTGCGTATTTCACTCATGCCTACATTGACCCAGTAACTTTCAGGGGATTTATCCTTTCTTAAAACTATACCTCTTGAACCTACATCGGTAGGAGCTTTTACATAAACCATTTGACCAGGTTTTAACTCGTCTAACTTTGAAACTCTATACTTTTTATCCCACCGTTTCTTAATTTTCTTTTTACGTCTAATTTCATTTTCTTCAAACAGTTCATAGTCTACATCACTTTCATATGGGAAGCCCAAATTTGATCTAATAGATCGACCAAAAATCAGATCACTTGGCGTATATCCTGAAGCCAAAGGTGTAGTCCTATACGCAGACAAAGCCACATCTTTATCTTGGCTTTTCTCCCATAATCCTTTAACAATTTTTACGGCGCTTTCTGCTAAACCATTAGAACAAGGATACCGGGGGCTACTAGTAGTTAGAATGAAGTCCATTTTCTCTCCAAAGTTTCTAAATTCTTTACTAGCATAACAAGTTCCATTATCAGACCTGATAACGTTGGGTATACCAAATCGAGAAAACAGATACTTGAGTACTCGAATTATCTCTCTCGCAGTTTGAGATTCTATATGCAGACATTCTATCCACTTCGAATAATAGTCTATAGCTATCAGATAATATTCGTTATCAAACACAAGTATATCCGAACCTATCATCTCCCATGGTTTAGAAGGCATTTCTGCTTCATACATGGGCTGGTGTTTAACTTGACCATGCATAATGCAAACATTACATCTACTTATATAATCTGCAATCTCCTTACTATAACCAGGCCACCAAAAATGACGCTGGGCTCGTCTGCGACATTTCGTTATGCCTTGATGACCTTCATGACAAATTTCCAAATACTGCGGTCTTAATGACTTAGGAATATACAGCCTAGAGTCATATAACAATATATTATTATAAATACTTAATCTCTCTCTAGATCCATATAAACCTATCAGTTCTTTACTAGAACCATCCAATTCAGATGGCCAACCAGAATATAAATACTCTATACACTTGAGAGCATCTGAATCTTTACTAACCTCTTCTCTTAGTTTCTCTTCTTTAACGTCCCCATATGCAGAAGAAGAAACTATCGAGTTAACATAAGCTTCTACCTTATTACAAACAGCTTTACTTACCTCATCACAAACAGCACCACTGTTCAGACGGCTAAGCAAATCAGCAATGAACATATCTTTTCCAGGAGTGTGAAAAATATCATAATCATATCTCATTAGTCTTAACTTAAAACGTTGTACTCTTACAGGTAGTTTAGACAAATCCTTTTTACCTAAAATCGCAATTAAAGGCTTATGGTCCGTCTCTATTTCAAATTTTCTACCAACTAAATAGTAATCAAACTTCTCACATGCCCATGTCGTAGCTAAAGCTTCCTTTTCGACCATGGCATATCTACCTTCAGTTTCAGTCATTTTCCTAGAAGCGTATTCTACAGGTTGCCACGCACCTTCCTCGTTATACTGCAGCAAAACTGCACCTAGTGCATTTTTACTAGCATCAGCGGAAACTCTATGTTTAGCATTTATCTCGAAAGTACATAATACTGGACTATTAGAAATTTCTTTCTTAACAGTTTCAAAAGCTTCTTGTTGGTCAGGACCCCGATACCATTCTGATTTACTACCCGTTACTCCATAAATCGCAGTACATAACTCAGCTAACCTTTTATTAAACTTCATCAAATAATTAACCATTCCGCTAAATCTCCTGGCTTCCTTTTTGCTCCTCGGAGGCTTCATTTCAACTATAGCTTTTATTTTACTTGGGTCTGGTTTAATACCAGCCCTGCTAACCAAATGTCCTAAAAACCTCACCTCGGTACATCCAAATTCACATTTTTCTTTCCTCAAAGTCATTCCAGACTTCTCAATTCTATTTAAAACTTTATGTAAACGTTGCCAATGTTCGGTTACAGTTTTACCGTAAACTAAAATGTCGTCCATCAAACATACAATTTCGTCTAAGCCTTTCAATATCTTTTCCATTTCCCTCTGAAAAAATTCAGGGGCTGAAGATATCCCAAAAGGCATTCTCTTAAAGCAAAATCTACCCCATGGGGTTACAAAAGTTGTCAATTCTTTGCATTTCTTATCTAGTCTAACTTGCCAAAATCCAGAGCTAGCATCAAGTTTAAAAAACATAACTCCTTTTGCCAATTTACTCAACATGTCTGATATCCTAGGTAAAGGATATACTTCCCTTCTAACACATTTATTCAAATTGGTCAAATCTACACACATTCTAATCTTACCACCTTGTTTTGGAGCAATGGTAAGACCAGAACACCAATCAGTTGCTTTTTCTATAGGTTCTATAACCTTACTTTCCAACATTTTATCAATTTCTTTTTTAGCTTTTTCACGCAAGCCTGCTGCAATAGGCCTAGGTGCGTACAATCTAACGGGTTCAGCATTCCTATTTATGTCAATACTAAAAATACCAGGCATTGTTCCTAGTCCCTCGAAGGTCTTAGGAAATTCCTTCAAAGGGTCAAATTCATCAGCACACAAAGCATTAATAACTGCTAACAAATTCAACTTCTTAATCTTGGGCATACCTAAAAGATTTCTTCTGGAACCTTTAAGTATGTAAACAGAAGTATCAATAGCTCTGTAAGTACTTTTAATAGCTACATCAGCTACTCCTAAAACATTCAATCTATTTCCATCAGCTCCATTCAAAATTTGCTCGGGTTCTTTTAAATTCAAACCAAGCTTTCTACTAGCTTTCTCAGTCATAGTGGACACATCAGCTCCTGTGTCAAAAGTAAATTCCATATCCTTACCATTTACAGATAAATTTCTGACAAATTTCTCGTCTAGTCAGCTGCTATTACTAGACTCAGAAAACCTTACTCTGGGAGTAGAACTTCTTCTACCTTCACTACTTCCATTACTTTCGTACCTATCTCTCCTTTGACTCCTACGTACCTTGCAGTCCTTAATTGTGTGCCCTTTGGTAGCACAAAAAAGCATCTTACCTCTGGACAAAATCTGATTTCATGTCCTCTCACCCCACAACCATAGCATTTATCTGCCCCTGGAGATGGATACCGTCTAGAATTTTTGCTAGATCTATCATCATATCTCCTCGGGGAATACCTGTCTCTACTTCTCCTACGCCATTCAAGTGGTCTCTCTCTAACAGAATCCCTAGATGAACTACTATAGTCTCTAGAGCTTCTAACTTTACTATAGTCTTTATCGTATTTATTTGACTTCTTATCCTTACCATACCCTCTAGATTTATATTTGTTTCTAGAAGATACTCTATTCATTTCTTTCTCATTATCCGAATCAGTCAAATTTAAATTGGCTATATTTGACCTCTGATTTGTTTTCTACTGCATCTACTTTCAATTTCACATTAAAATTGCCTGCTTTAACAGTTTCCATAGCTCTTTCTGAATCTCTAGCTATTTTTTTAGCTCTCAAGATACCTGAAAACTTAGTCCAATTCAAGTTATTTTGTTGCATCAGCTGGGATCGAAGAGAAGATTCTCTCAACCCGCTAACTGCAATAGCTAAAGCAAATTCTTGTCTCAAAGCATCATGTTCAGTTCCAAAAGTCATTTTTCTACTTAAATCTTCAATTCGTAATAAATAGTCATTTTCATTTTCTCCTATAGCCTGACTAGCGGTTACAGATTTCATTGTTTTAACATAAACAGTTTCTTCAGATTCATAAACAGTTTTCAAAAGTTCCATGGCTCCCTCGTATGTAGAAGTTGCACTTTTTTGATCAAAACCTAAAGATGTCAAAGCTGCTCTACCTGCCTTACCCACGGCATTCAACAAAGATACTAATTTCATTCTACCTCTAAATACATCAACAGTTTCTTCCTCGCCCTCTATTGTAACTTTTTCTTCACCTAATCTCAGTGTGATCATTTCAACGCTTAGATCAAACTCATTTAACCAATTTTTCCATGATCCACCAACATCATCGCTATTAATTACTAGTTTCGGAAAGTCATTAAAATTCAAATTTCTAGCCATATTCAAAAATAGCTTAAACTTACCTCCGAACACCCTTCGGAACTTCTATAACAATGTAATCACCACTCACCTTGTATAGTGTCTCCCACTTATCACAGAAAATACACCACGGAAAATCACTAACCACTGTATCACCACTATCGATCGCCGATATCACTAGTTATTCACCACTACACCACAATATAATAACGTATCACCGATCACAATTCTCCCCGAACAATCCTGCCTACGACGACCATGTTATATTGCTGGGGGAGCAATAAAGCACTCACCGTGAACTCCTGATCACAAGAGACCGTCAGCTTGGTCTCCTGTCGTTATATAGCGATGGGGGGTCACGTGTCTTCTAGACGTCTAAGCCGTAGCCTAATAGCCGTCTAAGCTGTAGCTTCCAGTAGCTATAACTTCTAGTAGTCTATTTAGCCTGTGATTCTTTATTCCTGAACGTGTTACAGAATGAATATATAACAGGTGCCGTGTTCATCCCGACAGAGCTCGATCATTAAACTCCGCCCACATGATGCCCGTCGCCTATTCTTTGGGGGGGGGGGGTTGTATATCATTGATCAGATACAGCATGATTATTAGTAATTTTTCTGTTTTATTTTATGTAGCTGCCTCATACAGTTATTCAAGGTGTAACGAGACCAAAGAGAATATAAAACTATGTTGATTGGGTCCATATCGTGCACAGATAATTTAGTGACCAATTATAAGATCAAACCCAGTTACTACCTCTCCATAATTAGAGCATTGCTCCTCTATAGCTTCCTTTAAAAATTGATCCTTATAAAATTAAATCATTTCCCAGTTTGTATATTCTGCAAGGAATGAAGAACTGCTACAAGCCCTTTCTGATTCACGTGTGAGATAAGTTGTTGTGCTTGCCTCTATTTGCCATTCATCAGCTTAACATAATTTTAACATATTTTTTTTAAAACATCAAGCTACGGGTAAATGATCACATGCGAATAACCACTATAACCAGGTAGTTCAACAAGAGCATAAGTGCTTGGCAAGTACATAGAATATGAATTAAACACCTCTTAGGTGCTGCAATTTTCTCCATTTGCGATACTTTTTTTAAAGGAATGACAAATTGGTAGGGCAGCAATTTACTCAATTAATTATCAGGCATTGAGGGCATTCAGCCCAACAAACTTCTGTTGGGTTGAAATATATTGTTTGATCGATGTTATGTTGTGTTCTAGTTACTGGCCTCGAGTGTCTCGCTGCTCAGCCTCTTATGGTGACATCGTCTGCAGATAACAATCTTAAGGTCTGGATATTTGATCAATCGGATGGAGGAGCCAGGCTGTTGCATCGAAGACAAGGCCACTCAGCACCAGTGTCTCATCTGCGTTTTTATGACGATACAAACATGATCAGGTAAGTGTTGTAGAGCTAAACAGTTTCTAACTTTCCTTATCAGTGTGTGGGTAGAGATGAATGTCTTTTAGTATCTGAACAACACCAACACTAGCTTGTATACCATTCAGCCTATGCGATTTGTAGTGATTTGGGTTAGTTTTGTAAAAAAAAGTTAATTGTAAATTCAAGTTTAACGAATCCTTTGATGGTTTGTTTGCGGCAGCGCTGGTCAGGACTGCAGACTGTTCATATTCTCTACGGAACATGACAGACACAGCAAAAGCATGGGACGGGCTGTCTGGAAAAAGAAGGCTGATGTCAAGCGTTGCATGCCACTCATTTCACAGGTTAAAAAGCTGTTAGAATTCTATTCCTGGACAAACCTTCAATTTGTGTATGCTTCAAGCGTGGTTACCATATCGGCCGTAAAACCTCGGTGATAATCCCGGGCAGCAAAACACTTGCGGCGCTAAGCTCGTTGGCATATATTCACATAAAACTGATTATTGCCGCTGTATTATTATAAACCGATTATATTTATTAGCGCCGCTGATTATTGCATAAAAATGGCCACTGGCCATGCCGTTTCGAAAGTGGTGAGCGTCACCTGTATGATGCATTTCGGGAAGGTTTTGCTTGCGGCTCTTTGTGAAATTTGAACAGCGCTGAACTCTTGTACTGACAGCCTGCAGTTACCAGCTGTACTCGGTGCATAGCTTCCCATACCACCGCCGATAGGCCTGCCAACCTGCCACCGGTGCTTGCTGTGTATATGGAACCCAGGCTGTACCAAAGAGTAATATATCTTTGATAAAGAAGTGAAAAGTCAGTTTCTATATGTGATTGTACTAGATGTAACGAGCAGAGTACCATAATAATTCTCAAGAATTGATGATAACCAGTACTAGTACCCACTATCACTCTGCACATTCTAAATGTTTATCCCTCACAGATTTGTTGTGAGTCAAAGCGAGCGAGTGATTGGGATGATGTAATCACCGTTCACAGCGCCTGCTCTACCGTCTCCCTCTGGAGTAGCAAAAGGTCTACCTTGTCTCATCATCTCTCACCTCATAAGGCTAGCCAAATGATCAGCTCAGCTCTCTCTCCGTGTGGACACTTTGGGTTTCTTGGTTACAAAGATGGCTCGGTGCGTCTCATTCACTCTTTTATCATTGCTATTTCTATTAGTACTCGTTCGTATTATTATTGTGCATTTGCTTTAGTTTACAGTTAAGATATGAGCTTATGATGCAGTCACTTTGTGCAGAAAGTGACTTGCCGAGAAACTTTACAGACGATATTTGTAGAAAGAGCTGACTTTCACCCAGATATATACATCGGGATTATTCTTTTGATTTATTGCTAAACAATTTTAATTTAGAACCGAAACCGCCATTACATTAGTGAAAAGGGACACACCTGCTCAAACTGTCATTAAATTAAGGCCAAAGGAACACACCTGTTCAAACTGACATTACATTAGTCCAGAAAAGACACACCTGCTCAAAATGTTATTACATTAGTGCAGAAGGGACACACCTGCTCAAACTGTCATTAAGTTAGGGCCAAAGGAACACGCATGTTCAAACTGCCATTACATTTTACCAGAAGGGACACACCTGCTCAAAATGTTATTACATTAGTGCAAAAGGGACACACCTGCTCAAACTGTCATTAAGTTAAGGCCAAAGGAACACACCTGTTCAAATTGTCATTACATTAGTCCAGAAGGGACAAGCCTGCTCAAAATGTTATTACATTAGTGCAGAAGGGACACACCTGCTCAAAATGTCATTGCATTAGTTCAAAAGAGACACACTTGCTCAAACTGTCATTAAGTTAGGGCCAAAGAAACACACCAGTTCAAACTGTCATTACATTAGTGCAGAAGGGACACACTTGTTCAAAACGTTATTAAATTAGTGCAAAAGGGACACTCCTGCTCAGATTGTCATTACAGTAGTGCAGAAGAGACACACCTGCTCAAAATGTCATTACATTAGTTCAAAAGGGACATACCTGCTCAAAATGTCACTAGTTTAGAGTCAAAGGAACACACCTGTTCAAACTGTCATTACATTAGAGAAAAAGGAACATGCCTGCTCAACCTGTTCTTACAATGGAAAAAAGGGACACACACCTGCGAGCCTCATGTGGTTTGAGTAACTAGAAAAGAAGTTTTTGCACTGATGTAATTCATAGTTTAGTATACTAACCAATCCACACACATCTACTGTGTTGACACGGCTGTGAAGATGAGCGATAGATGCCTGCCCTTCTCTTCTAATTACTGGCAACTTTTTATCACTTATAGATTCACATGTTCAACATGCAGTCAAGAATCTCTCGGGGACAGTTTAAAGGCTCGTGCAAAGGGTGAGCTAATTTTGACAGAATTTTCAAGGCTTGGAGTCTTACTAGCATAACCTTCTGGTACCTGACATTAGACGCTTTGTCATAACTGACATGTGACACTATGCCATAACTGACATGTGACACTATGGTATAACTTACATGTGACACTGTCATAACTGACATTTGACACTGCCATAACTTACATATGACACTATGCCATAACTGATATGTGACACTATGCTATAGCTGATATGCGATACTATGTCATAACTGACATGTGAAATGTCATAACTGACATGTGAAATGTCATAACTGACATGCGGCATTATGTCGTAACTGATATCCGACACTATGCCATAACTGGTATTTGACACTATGCCATAACTAATATGCATTGGTAGTTGGTTAACTTTTAAATAGTAGAGGTTGAAATATCTTGTTGTCATTTAGTGTTGCTATAGGTATGTATATTTATGTACATAAACTAGATTAATGCCCGGCGTTGCCCGGGTAATAAAAAAGTCTTTGGACAGAAAATTTATTTTTATTTAGCATACAACATTTACTAATCTAACTTTTAAACTTCATATCATGAGAAAAAAAATTTTGTGCAGTTCAAATGAATTAAAAGAAAAAATAAAACAACTGTAAAGGTTTTTAAATTTTTTCAAACAACTGCAACTTTTAAATTAAATTAAGTGTTTCAACAAAACACTTCATGAAAGAAGTGTTTTGTTGAAGTGTTATCATATGTAAACATCAATATTCGTATTATTGCACAAATCTTTGCGATCGGAGGTTGGATTTTCATCGTCTTCATTGGTGACGTCCTTACAGCACCCCTATCTAGGTCTGTTTTCAATGCATGTTTCAAAAATATTTTAATAATTTTAAAATATTTTTAAAACACCATTTTAGAAAATAACTCCAAATTTGAATGAAAAATTTCTCACACGTTTTGGCATTGACATTTGACCTTAGACACATTTTAATAGTGTCAGTCGCGATATAAAATATGTGCCCCACTGTAGCTAAAGTGTTGCGCGACAATCCTTCATAGCATGTAAACTCGTCAGCTACGAACAATTGGGAGTTGTGCGACTGTTTCTGCGTATCATTTAAATACATCCTCCTCATTCCAATGATCAAAACTACAATTTCGAAACTCGAAAATTTGTAGTATGTCACACTAGTGATTGTAACTACTTGCAGTTGATTTGGTACCTTGGTAATGTACCAGTTTCCAACCTTGCACAGGCTTACTTAGAGACCCTGAGCCATCCCTATAGGTATAATAATGGGTGCACTCTTTGTTTCCTGGCAGTCAACTATTATACTCTCACACTATGTGATGGTAAATGAAATCAAGGAAGTCGTAAACTATGCTCTAAAGATGTAGCTAAGAGGAACTTATGATGGAAACTCGCAGCAGACGACTGCTTGTAATCGAGCTGATTGAAGATCTGCTATCATAGGCACTCTTATTCGCCTTGACTGATTGCAAGAGAGATAACAATTTTGCACATACCAAAGGTCTTCTAATTTTATAGCATAGAGTTATTCCCCCTGGCTCCAATGGCAGCTATGTATTGTACCATTAAGTTCTCTGTTATTGCTATTCAGTACTATACGTTACAGACCTGTGCGGTCGATGGCGGTTGATGGAATGTCACGACTGTTGGTGTCCAGCAGCGCCGACTCTCGTCTTATCATTTGGAACATAAAAAGCAAGACAGTTGCAGGCTCAGTCAGACTTGACTCTCCAATCTCATTTATAAGGCTTCACCAGGAAACCGCCATGGTTGCTGTAGCTTTGGATGACTTCTCCCTCGTCATAGTTGATCTGGAGACCATGAAGCTTGTGCGAAGGTTTCCAGGTCTGTTTTATTTTCAGCAGACGCATAAGGCATCAGAGAGTAGTTGTTTGCTTTATATTTACATGTAGTTTGTTGGTTCAAGGTGCGTAGGGAATATTAGGTTGTTCAAACTTGCTACCAGAAAGCATGCCTCTGACTAAACTGCTTGAATAGAGTTTTCTTGGAAACCAGTGCATTTCCATGCTTAGAGGAAATCAATTGTGGGAGTTGTTATTCCTTTTAAAAATTAAATTCTGATGAGTTTTTACATGGTCAGATATGGCTATATGTAACAAAGTTTGCTATGATCTATGTAATAGGTTTACCAAATTGAGGGTAGCCTTACAAACTAGTAGAGTGCAGAGTGCAAATTACATGTTTATGGTTTCATATCAAATTTACCTTTTTTCAAATACTGCTATAGTTCACTGATTCGACTAGTACTATAGCATCTGCCATACGCCGCCTGAAAACTAGATATTGCTCATGGCAGTAGAAATGTTTGAGGATTGGTTATTCGTTTCATCAAAGGCCCCTTCCATATGACTCGGTCTTCAAAATTTAGATGTTGTAGTGATCTTAAAGATGAGCTTACACAAAACCATAGATTGATTTATTAGAAAGTATCGATATTTTTCTATCATTTGCGACTTTTGTTGACGTTTGAGGTGATCGACTGGCAGAATGTTTCAAGATTAAAATTGACAAAACTTGATCACAGTTAAAACACCCAGAAAAAATGCATGCGAAATGACGTTACTAGTTGCTATACGTCTTTATTCTGTCAGTCACTTTGCAACTATATATGTCTTAATCGCACTTTTACGTGATCTGTGCGTTTTAACCACGATTGAGTTTGTCGATATTAATCTTGAATCACATCCTGGCAGTCAGGTCCCCTGAAGCATCAAAAACATTCGCAAAT
The DNA here is from genome assembly GCF_963576615.1 of Watersipora subatra. Taxonomy (NCBI): domain Eukaryota; kingdom Metazoa; phylum Bryozoa; class Gymnolaemata; order Cheilostomatida; family Watersiporidae; genus Watersipora; species Watersipora subatra. The sequence goes on along the minus strand of NC_088714.1, from coordinate 41,895,433 downwards.
GATAGAAAAATACCAATACTTTCTGATAAGATCTACTAACATTTTGCAAAGCTCATCTTTAAAGTCGTCAAATCTTTGCAAGGTTTTTTACATCGAATGTTGCTCAAAGTTCTAGTTTTGAAAAGAAAGAAGTCTAATGTAGGAAAGAGATTGTGGTGTTTCTTTTTACACCGACTTTAGTTATGCAATTCTAATACCGTGTGTAATCTATATTGAACTCATTTTAGGCTTGACTGAGTGGGCTGTTACACTTCCTAGTATGAATATGTTCGTAGAAAATATATTAGGGCCTGTGATGCAGGAGGTCTCATGTGATAACATAACACTAATCCCTGATTTACTTTCAATGCTCTCATTTTTCATGTTTAGGACACAGCGGTAGGATAACGGACATGGCCTTTAATTCCTCTGGTAAATGGCTAACGACCGCCTCTATGGATTGTACTGTTTCTACTTGGGATATGCTTTCCGGATCACTCATCGACAGAGTCAATGTGATGAAGGTAGTTACTTTAGCTAGGCAGCATATGCTAGCGCGTGTCAAAAGGCTATCACTTTCAGCATTGTGGGTATAGACTATAGAGAGTCTTCATTCGATAGCCATTGTTCTCATACCAGATAGAATGCGGGCTCTTTAGAATTCACTGCTAATCCCATCAAAAACGACTTCATGGTCTTCATCCCATAACAGTTGTTCTCATGCGAGCTTTTTAGAAATAACTGCTGCATGATCAATCCCTCGAAGAGCGAGTATGTCTGCTTAGTTTATGGCAAGTAGAGGCTGTGTGTGTTTTAAGAGTATTGTTATACAAACAATGGCTATGTGATTTTGGCTGGACATGTCTGAGTTCAGTGGTTAGGAAACCTCGACTGGAGACATGGCCAGTTGTAGAGAACAATTCATGGTTGGATGTCATTCCTGTCACTACCAGAGGCATTTTTTGGGAATTGAACCCTGACCTGTGTTTGCAGGTGTTGGGGTTCTCAGGTGTTGCAGGCATTCTCAGCCTCTAGACTATGGCTGCTCTTGCAATACAAACCAAATACCTATAATAGTTGGAGCAGATTAATGAATTCCAGAGTTTTCACCGTTTACCGGTACTCCATGTCTAACTAAAGATAATTGAAGCCTTCGGCTTTGTGTATTCATGTTTGACCTCTGACATCTAACTTGTTTTTCAGACACCAAAACCAAGCAGCTTTTTTAAAGACACGCAATATTTTTAAACAGAGACTGCATGTTTTGAGTGAACTGGACATGTCTGAGTCAAAGAAACCTTTGGTTTCTTAGCCGCTAGACTATGCCCAGTTGAGACATGTCCAGTCGCAGAAATCAATTCAAGGTTGGATGTCATTCCTGTCACCAACAGTACCCTTTTTTGGGAATTGAACGTCCAACCTGTTGATTGCAGGTCTGGCGTTCGTTAAGTTTGCAGGCGCACATTATTCAATCTGATGAATATTGGCTTTGCTCTGCCGTTGTTTGTAGTGATTTTCTATTTGTCGCTGCAGTAACATATCACCGATGCTCATTTTTAACTGTGTGTTGATGGTGTAGGCATATTTCATGATTTTATATACCTACTTGTAGGCAATTGTTTCCCTTGATTTTTCACCACGCGGAGAATTTCTTGCTGTGAGCATGCTCGGAGAGCCTGGTCTCTTTCTTTGGAGTAACAAGAGTCTTTATATGCATGTCTCCCTCAAAGGTAAGAGGCACAAACCTTTTAGCGTCTGAAGTATCAGCACCTCCAAGACTTGTTTCAAGCAAAGCTTATTTTATTGTGTATGGTTTCTGTCTCCTTTCTCACAATTCGGTAAACCATGTTCGGCTTGCCATCACTATTTACTTATTAAAGTTTGTTTTCTATCTGTATAACAATCAGATGTGCGGTATGTGATGTTGAAAATTTGGAGTTTTTTCGGAGACATTTGAAAGATCATACATGTATATCCACATCTTGTTTGGTAGCACTCAACCAAGATGGCGAGGAACTTGCTGACCTTGAGGGAGATTTTAAATCAGCTGATCAGCTGTCTAATGAACTCATCACGCTCTCTCTGCTGCCGGAGAGCCGATGGGCTAACCTCCTAAAGTTGGATATCATCAAATACAGAAACAGACTGCGTGCACCACCCAAAGTACAGGTAGTATCAGCTTCCTTTCTACCTGATCACCTCATAAAAGATAAATGGAGTTGTCTCCTTCTTTATTACCTGATCACTTCATAAAGTAGATAGAGCTACATATTTTCTTTACCACCTGATCACTTCCTAAAGTACAGATGGAGTTATCTCCTTTTTTACTACCTGATTCATTCTAGGGTTTGTTGAAGAGCTCATTATAGATACTACTGAGGTAATACACCTACCTGGTTGTCAATGGCAACCTGGTTGTCAATGGCAACCTGGTTGTCAATGGCAACTTAAATCGTAACATGGATGTGAGTTAGTGTTGAACTCACACAAACCTTTAGTAGATTTGAAGAAAGCTAATTAGTATTTTTCTATCTGCGATTGTTTGTGCTGTTTGAGGTAATCTGACTGCCAGGATGTTTCAAGATTAAAATTGACAGAACTTGATCGCGGCTAAAACACTCAGGTTCAAGCAAAAGTGTGATTATGGCGTCTAAAGTTGTACTCCCCAAAGAGACTGGCAGAACAGAGATGCGTAACGCTGCAACTTTAACGCAATAGCCGATAACAATAACGGGAGAGACATCTAGCGGCGATACGAGTGACATCATTTCGGCACATTTTCTCTTGAGCGTTGTAATGGCGATCAAGCTCTGTCGATTTTAACCTTGAAACATCCTGTCAGTAAGATTACCTCAAATATCCAAAAACAATCATAAATGATAGAAAAATAGCTTACGATAAAATCTACTAACATTTTGTGTAAGTTCATCGTTAGCCATACTAGCACTAAGCTGAAACCAGCCCATTTGGTTCCTGCACAGATGTCTGTTGCCTGAGACACATGATGGTATCAAGCTCCAATCACCTTTGATGAATCATCAGTTTTAGTGTAAACTGTTTGCTACTACCCGTTTTTATCGCAGACTTATATTTACCGTCATTGCATAGCAGTTATATGCAGATGGAGCACCAACAATATTCATCTTACTGGATATCAAGTTCCTGTTTCTTGTTGTCCATAATGATTTAACGAGTCGCTGTCACCATTTTCAGAGAGCTCTTTCAAGTTACTTAAGAATATTGATAAGGTATAAAAGTTGCATAAATCTCTCAGGATTTATCTTACTTAAAACACTGATTGTAAGTAAGGATTCGTCAAAACATTCAGAAAAGTAATACCAGGGTTGACGCATCGATGAGTATTTGTCAATGCGCAGTTACGATTTGTGCGTAATGGTCACAACCCTGGGCAATAAAAATATTACTGAATTTTTCAACTGTTCTAAAATTATTTAAGCTTTTGTTATTTCCAATATGAAACAGGTTTGTGCGGTGTTCAATTTATAATATTTTTCTAATGTTCAAAATTTTACAAGTTCTTTTGTAAATGACAGCTGATAGTTATTTATACTTTCAAGAAATCAGCTCCCTTCTTCCTACCTACTCTCCCAGGATTGGTTCCCATGTTTGCAATAGACCAATCAAGTGAAAAGACAGGAGATAATGGACAGAAACGAAACTTTACTTCTAGTTCAGGTATTAGTTATAAAACATTTTTATCAGAGTGTCATTCTAGCCAATAATTTGAATTGGATATGCATCATGGCTACACTGGGTATGGTCCTTTTAAAACATAGCTGTGTTGGTGAAAGGTTCAATCTGAAAATGGTGCTCTATAATACTATGGCCGTCGGTAAAAATGCTTGTGTTTATGCAAATTTAACCATCATATTTAGGACTAGACCGAGTTCTTGTGGAGTGCGTTGAGGCTGGAGATGCAGGCCCCTACCTCACCCTGATGAAGAGTTTTGGTTTGGCAACCATAGAATCCGAGATATCTTGCCTGGAAACAGAACCTGGCCAGAAGCCTGACCGCCTCCGTGCCTTTCTTCAGGTTACCCGTTTGGCACTTGAGACCCAGAATGACTATGAGTTGGTGCACTCCTATCTCTCCCTCTTCCTCAAGGTATTCTATATAAGCACATAGCTCATTGTGTATCAACCTGTCAGACACTTGTCACATAGCTCATCATTTATCAACCTGTCAGACACTTGTCACATCGCTCATCATGTATCAGCCTGTCAGACACTTGTCGCATAGCTAATCGTGTATCTACCTGTCAGACACTTGTCGCTTGGTCATTGCGTATCAACCTGTTAGACACTGGTTGCATAGCTCATTGTGTATCAACCTGTCAGACACTTGTCGCTTGGTCATTGTGTATCAACCTGTTAGACACTCGTTTTACAGTTTTACAACAGTACTAGTCTTTGTTCTGCAGGTGCATAATGAGGAAGTGATGGGAGCAAAAGAACTTGTTGAGGAGTTGAAGGCAGTGCAGCAAGCTACGCTTGACAGCTGGGAGAAGCTTGACTCGATGCTGTGCCGGGCTCGTTGTCTCACCACCTTCCAAAGGAGTTCCATACTCTGATGAGTGTGACTTGCTCAAGGGTGCTCATGTACTGCCCAGCCGGGCAACACCAGTGCTAGGATGAGGATTGTCCAGTTGTAGATGTACTAACATTCTGTAAAATGTTATGAAGACAAGACGTCCTTGTTATACAAAGTCTCTCTCACTTTTACGTGTATAGACATGCACACCTCAACTCTGTCATTTCAGACTGAGCTCAAGGATGCTGTTAATTAGATTACATATTACAGCTTGTGTATATTTAAAATGTTTTTACACAAGGTGTATGACGACTACTAATATAGATAGTAATAAGTTTCTTTAAGATGTGAGGTTATTAGTGGACAAGTAACAGCAAAATGAGTTGTTGACTTTCATACCGTGATCTATTAACTGAAGTGTACTCAAGCAATTTTATCTCATGACTATTGACAGAGGCATAATAGCATGACAATGGAACACATACTTGCATGGTATTTTCTCAGCTAAAGCACTCTGGGTCACCCTAGGTTTCTTTCATGTGTAACCTTGGAACTAGTAGTAGTTGTATGAATAACCATGGAACTAGCAGTGGTTGTATGAATAACCATGGAACTAGCATGGTTGTATGAATAACCATGGAACTAGCCGTGGTTGTATGAATAACCATGGAACTAGCAGTGGATGTATGAATAACCATGGAACTAGCAGTGGTTGTATGAATAACCATGGAACTAGTAGTGGTTGTATGAATACCATGTAAATAGTATCAGTTGTGTTGGTTGCTTTAGAGCTAGCATGGCTGCGTTGATAGTTGTCACATCAGCAGAATGAGCTGTGCAATGCCACAGCATTTTAGACAAAGTAAGTATGATAGACTGGAAAGATAGCCAGTAAAATCTTCAGAAAAAATGAGTAACGGTGCCAATCATTACTGAGTTGTAGAAACTATCTGAGCCTTGGCTGCGTAACTGACTTTCATGAGACTATACGAGCATACACTAGAAATCGTTGATAGGGTAAAACGATCACTCGTGAAATACTATTACCAACAAAACAAGAACTAAAATAACTTCATTAGTAAACAAGTTATCAACCATGTATAGATCATACATGTACATACATGTATATGTAAATCAAGAATGCATAGGACAAAACTGTTGTCATCAGTGGCATAATGATTACGAGGAAACCATGCCACTTCCAAACAGCTTCATGGAGTTTTTCGAATCCAATGATGATCAGGACTTCAATGTCTTAGATGATTAACTCTTGCACCAGAGCAATAATATACAGGCTCCCAAATGTGGGGGCCTGCATATCATTCATTGATCAGAGACTGTAAAAGTTTGTGCAGCAGTGTATGGTCTCTCAAGCTGGTAAGTAAATCTATTTGTGTAACAGAATATTGACTCTCATATTGGTGTGTGAATCTGTGTGTAACAGAATACTGACTCTCAAGTTGGTATGTAAATCTGATTGTGTAACGGAATACTGACTCTCAAGTTGGTATCGTTACGGCCAAATGCCGTGACCAGGGTCGTAATGATTGACCTCTTGGTCACCGGGCCAAACCTTTCGGTCTCAAGAGAAGACTCGGTCACGTCGAAGTCGGAAGAAGTTGGCCAGATGACCAAAGAAACCGTTTGGAGACCAAACGTAAAACCAGGAGAAAACTGGGCGAAGCCTAAACCAGAAGAACGCATAAAAGGAGCAATATTTAATTGTTTTGGCAGAGCTGTAAGTGCACACTCTCAGCATTTTTGAATGTGGTTTATTGCCTGTCATACATGCATGTTTGTGTATATTTATTAATTAAATATATATAAATAAATGATATAAATATATATATATATATATCATTGGCGCTGTTGCTTGACTGCCTTGGCGAGGGTAAAGGGAACCATCAGTTTCCTTTTCACTGGTGGCAGCGGTAAGATCAAGGATCCCGGCTCTACAAAACTGATTCTAAATGCAGAAGCATTTCCGATCCCTGGCAATTCCTTTCCTTTCCGGCACCGTTCCTTGGCAATTGGTGAGCACTGCGTGAGTAATGGAAAAATATTTTCCTGAATTCGGTAGGCCTAGGTTACGTGAGCAAAGGTGCTCCGGAGTTTAGTGAGCTTTCTCCAGTGGGACAAAGATTTCACTTATTTTTGTAAGCTGCTCTGCATGAACAATGCTGCCCAAAAGTTTAATGAGACTTTTCGTGTAAAAGAAAGATTTCTCTGAACTCGGTAGGCCGTGTTGCATCAGCAATGCTGTCCAGGAGTTTGGTGAGATTTTTCCAATAGGAAAAAAATTTCCTTGAACACGGTAAGCAGTATTGCGTGAGCAACACTGCCTGGGAGTTGGCGAGCTTTTTCTGGTGGAAAAAAAATTTCCTTGAACTCGGTAAGCTGTGCTGCATGAGCAGCGCCGTCTGGAGCTGGTGAAGTTTTTCTCAGTAAAATATGGATGGCCAATGCTCAAGGAACGCGGACAAAGGAATGGACCAGCTGACAGAAATCCTTAAATGACTGGTCATGGCACCGTGGGCTCAGGCCTCGGTCCATCAGTTGAAAGTACTGCAATACTCAGGGTCTGGAAGTGTAGAGTATTTCATCAACTGAATCCAGGAGGTAGTAAAAGTGAATGCCTAGACAGAGGAAGCAGACACGCCACACCTCCGAAATGCCCTGAAGGAAGAGGGCAAAGACTGCGGACAGGTCGACTGTATGAAAGTCTTCTTCGACGCGCTCCGAGCCCGGTTCCACCTCTTGCTAAGGTTTCCACAGTAAGCTGAGCACCTTGAGACAGGCCACAGCAATCTCCCTTCAGTAGCATGTCTGCCAAGTAAAGAGGCTGATCTGGGTGGTCTATGAAAACCTGCTGGGCCCCTATGGGACCGACATGGCCAAAGAGCTGTTTTGGAGCTCGGCCAACCATGCCCGGTCTGCAGAGATACCTCCTAGCTATGCCTGTCGGGATGAAGTTCCTGTAGATCAAGCCTGAGGGCTGAGGGACAGTCGACATTCGGGTCATGAAGGAAGCCCCGGATTAACAGACAACCGTGGTGCTGGACTATACCATCGGTTAGCTGGCCTAGCTTGTACAGCAGCTGACACAACAAGTGCACCAGCTACAACAGGAAAGTAGTCAGTCCTAAGATTCAAAGGAGCAGAAGCCCTGACAATGCTGGGGTTCTGGGGCCCTTGGGCATGTGCGTCGGCACTGCCCCCAAAAAACTGGTACACCGAAGAAGCGGCAATAGGCCGCAACAGTGGTGACGACTGCTGATCGCACTCAAACCCCAAATCCGTATTCTCCTAGCAAAAGAAAACCAGCCGGCCCCATGTTGAAGGCCCTGTGTCAAAAGCCTGTTGTAATGGCCAACCTGACTAGGCCACGGCTGAGGTGGTTTGGCCAGGAGGGGCTCCAGCCTAGAAGTCATGACGCCAAGATGAGGAGGCAGAAAGGAGGAGGTTTGTCCATACCAAGCTACCAGGAGGAGAGACCTTGCTGTGCCTCTCCGGAACTACTATCAGGCCCTAAAGAACCTGGAACCTAGACTCCAGAAGTCGGGCTGGACATGTCAGCATGTCCAAGCCGAGCTGTACTAGGCTGCTCACTTAGGAGCACGCCATGAGAGGAACCGGCCGGCACAATGTCGGAGACCCATCTGTATGACTGGACCAATGTGTTTCCCATAGCTTATCCTCACGGATCCAACACTTCAAATGCTTGCTCCGGGAGTGTGGGCCTTTGAGTCATGTCTTAGCGTTAAAAAGAAGGATGACAGATTGGTATGCTGTTGGAAGCTTACCTTGAAGGTGGTAGGATTGACTGACAGTACACAGTCCGGTCGGACCTCGCAGGCACCCTAGAACACCACCTCGACGGCCTGAGGAGTGCTAGAAGAAAATAGGTCTGATTGACTTAATTGCAGTGTCAATGTGCTGATCCAGGCACAAGAATCGAGCTGGTTTCATTCCACCAGCTACTTCCTCACCGGGAAACTGGAGCTGCTGTAGTTCTTGTAGTTCCCAGTAGTTCCTGCTTGACACCGGAAGCAAGCATGTGTTCGACAAGCTTTCTCAGGTAGCGGAGGGGATTGTTGAAAATAAGTGACAGCCATGATCTCATGGCTGATGAGATCAGGCTTATTCTTTACGGAGTCGTGCAACTACCTGTGTCGCCCGGGAACGTAAAGACCAAGGATGTCTTTGTGGTGATCCAGATTAGCAAGAACGATATATTAAGACTGACCTTTCTGGTGGCCTACTATTGTGCCATTGAGTTTTAGAAGCTCATGGTGTCTGTGAACGGTCGCCCATTGACCTGTACGTACAGATACGGCCAGTTGCTGCTCATTAAAGTTCAGGTGGTGCAAGACCTGGTGCTGCCAGCCAGAACCGAGATTGCTGTTTTGTGCAGAGTGATGACCAGGAACTACTGCCTGTTAGAAGTGATTGGAGGATGTCCATATGGGCCACCACTGGCCACAAGATTGAACCAGCCTGGTTCAAAGGAAATTGTTGGGGCACGATGCTTCAACCTTACGGATCTACCTTTTTACCTCCGAGCCAGTAGTACAGTTAGCACATACACTGGGATAGAGGATCACTAGGTAGATGACGAACCATCTCTTCTTGGCTCAGGAGCCATGCCTTTGAGCATGGATACGATAAAGGATGGGTCCCAGCCCAACTGACGGACCATTATGTGGTCAGCCAGCATAACTGCATGAAACCGGAACAGGTGTAGTGACTGGCACAGCTGCTGACGCCCTATCAGGGTTATCTCAGTACAGAAGATGAGAATATGAGCCAGACTTGGTAAGTAGAACATTCCATTTCACTCAAAGAGAGAACCGTCTTACCCACCATCCACCACACCGACTGGGCCAAAAGAAAGAGATGGAGGCTGAACATCAAGTTCGAGAGCTGTTGGACAAAGAGCTCATTGAGCCGGCAAGTGGCGCTTAGAGCTCCCCGGAAATACTCATCCGAAAGAAGGATGAGAAGTGACATTTCTGTATCGATTGTCGACGGCTGAATGCTGTAATTGAACAGGAGACCTACCCCTTCCACGGATTGATGACAGCTTCGATGCGTTGTCCGGCAGCAAGTATGTTAGCACACTAGACCTGGTCAGTGGCTATTGGCAAGTAGCCTTGGACGCCGATGCACGTTTGCTACTTGCTTTGGTTTTTAGAAATAAAAGGTCCTACCCTTTATGTTCACCTCGGCACTGGCTACCTTCCAGAGGCAGATGGCATGAGTGCTGCATTAGAAAACGTTGCTGCTCTATCTGAATGACATCATAGTCATCGCCCCCCCCCCTTCTCCCGACTTTGACACACTTGCAGCAGCAATTAGAGGAGGTGTTCCAACGGCTGCAGAGAGTCGGCCTAAAACTAAAGTGCTCCAAGTGCAAACTCCTTTAGTCGCAGTTCTAGTACCTAAGCTATGTGGTGAGTGCAGAAGGGGTAGCTACTCACCCAGAAAAAACCTAAGTGGTCTGTTAATAGCCAGCCTCCAGAAAACACTGAGAGCTATAGAACTTCTAGGGAACAGTAGACTACCCTATTATAGGCAATACATTCCCGACTTTGTCACCATAACCTAGCCTTTGAACCAACTTACGAGTAAGAAAAAGGAGTGGATGTGGAAAAATGATGAGCAGGCAGATTTCGACAAGCTGAAGGAGCACTGCTCCTCGGCTCCTGTGCTGGGGTACCTAAATTCGAGTCGACCGTATATCCTGGATATGGATGCCAGCGGCTGGGGAGGGGCAGCAGTTTTGTCTCAAGTACAGAGAGGAGCCGAGATGGTAATAGCCTTCTTCAGCAAGACGCTGACCTCTGCAGAGAGAAATTACTGTGTGACCCGGATCGAGCTGCTCACTGTGGTAAAGACCGTGAAACACTTCTGGCACTACCTGTACTGCACACAGTTTCTCTTATGTACAGATCACACCTTTCTGGAGTGGCTGTGTCATTAGAAAGAACCTTTCAACCAATTGACCAGATAATTAGTGATCTTGGCCAAATTCTAGTTCACACTGGAGCACCGAGTGTACCTCAGTGTCAGCACTTGCCTTCACACGAGTATGTGGTGGAGATGTTGAGGAGCAGAGGAAGCAAGAGGAACAGATGGCAATCAGACAAGAAGACTAAAAAAAGCCTCCAATGTATGCATCGGGACATTGGGTCTGGCTTCTAAATAAAAGGAGAAAATGAGGAGACAACCTAAACTACAGGCAAAGTTTGTAGAGCCTTTCCAAGTTAAAAAGGTTTGGCTAAACCATACTTGCCTGTTTGAGTGACAGGACCAGTCTTTGGTGCAAAGTGAAAGCAGGCTGAAGCCTTTCCATGTCTGCCAGGATGAGTTTGGACAGGCGCCAGCCACCATAGAGCCATGAAGAGGGCCAACATAAAAGGAGCAAGGGTTAGGAAGCAAAAAGAAGTGGCTGAGTTAGAGCTAGCCAGGCAGAGAACAGAGGCTTACACCTCCCATGCTTTTAGCAAGGAGCTAAAAGGCCGGCTGCAGAAACTCCAAAAGAGACAAAAGCTAGAAAATCAGCAGGAAAAGCAGGAACAATAAATTCCAGGATAACCAGCCTGACCCCAAGTCGTGCGCTATTCCGGCTTCTAGCCTAGAGGAAAAGGCTCCTGGGGTCAGGATCAGGATTGCCACAGGTGTAGTGTCCACGTGAGCAGGGGTGCTGAGAAAACTGATGACATAAAACCTTTTGTTTTTGCTCGTTCGAAGGAATCAGTCAGCTAATGAAGGTACAGCATTGCTCTTACAGACACTACTCTCAAAACTTTTCAAAAGCTCTTTAAAAACGATGGCAAGCTCAGGCAAGAATCTACACTTCTGGGCTGAGATGCTGAAGTTACTGAAGCCTATAGAGACAGTAGAGGAGGAGTTGCTGGCAGGTTTGCTGGACTCGGAAGAGAAGTCCGCGTTGTTGTGTCACCGCCCGTGCCCAGCTGCCTCAGAGGGTATGGCCAAGCTGCCAGGCAACTCAAAGGAGAGCTCTATCCACGCTGTTGCTATTGTTGTCTGTTTGTTGCTATTGCTATCTGTTTGCTGCTATTGATATGTGTTTGTTGCTATTGCTATCTGTTTGTTGCTATTGAGATCTGCTTGTTGCTACTGCTATCTGTTAGTGCTATTGCTATCTGTTGGTGCTATTGCTATCTGTTTGTTGCTATTGCTATCTGTTGGTGCTATTGTCATCTGTCTGTTGCTATTATTATCTGCTGGTGCTATTGCCATCTGTTTGTTGCTATTGCTATCTGGTTGTTGCTATTGATATGTGTTTGTTGCTATTGCTATCTGTTTGTTGCTATTGAGATCTGTTTGTTGCTACTGCTATCTGTTGGTGCTATTGCTATCTGTTTGTTGCTATTGTTATCTGTTTGTTGCTATTGCTATCTGTTGGTGCTATTGTCATCTGTTTGTTGCTATTGTTATCTACTGGTGCTATTGTCATCCGTTTGTTGCTATCGTTTTCTGTTGGTGCTATTGTCATCTGTTTGTTGCTATTGTTATCTGTATGGAACTATATTTGAGTGCTGATTGCTTTAAATATTACCCATCTGGGTTTTAATAGCATTTTTATTACAAGTGTGCATTTGCAAACGAGTTGGTATAAATAGAATTCATCTGTGATAAACTCCTGCGAAGTTGCTTTACTTCAATGAGCTAAAATTGTTGAGGGAGGAGCTGGAGTGGCTGATTGACACAGGGCACCTGACCTACAGTAGAAACAATACAGTTCTAGGTGTGCCTATCTGCATGTAATGTGTTCCAACAGGCAACATCTGCATGTTTGTGATTGAAAGTGCAGCTGCCACACGCAGGAGGTCCTTTTAGCAATCGCTAGCCGTGATTATATTCAATGAGAAAGTGCAAATCTACTGAAGATGTAATATCTCTTAGAAAGCATTCTGCAATCACCACCCTTCTAACTTTGCCTAATGTAACGCTAATCTAGCCTGTGATCATTAGCGCTATACGAGTCTTTTACAAGCAACCCGAGATGCTATCAAATGTGTAGCTAAAGCTATTGCTAAATATATTATTCTTATAAAATAATGATAATAGAATTTCTAGATCTCCATATCTAGCAATTGATGACCTAGTTATGAATGCTGCGGCTCTGACTTGAATTACATATTTTATGGCAGCGCTTGGCAGCACACGCTATCACAACAGCTACAGATAATTAATACCATGTGGTAATTATTCGATGCTTTTCCCTTAGGCACTGCATCTTTTCACTTCCTTGCCGGGGCTCAACGTGGAATCAAGGTAGGTCTGAGAAATACCTTAATCTCGCCTTTTGATACTTACTTTTGATACTTTGTAGAAGTCTTCAACTTTGCTCGCTGATCGTAACAAAAATTTGCAATTTTTTATTACTTTTTCTCATCTTTTTTATGTTGCTTGCAATAGAGTACATTATTAGCTTTTGCATATATAATGTACAAGCTTTACTCTATATAAAAAAGTGTTATTTAGCTCATAGTATATCACCCTACATAGAGCTTGTCACATAATTTTTGGCAGTATTTGCCTTGTCAGTAGAGAAATTATATAAAGACTCTGTGCATGTAGAAGTAGCCACCTTAATTAAAAGGAGTAGCTACTTCACAGGCATTGATCTGCTGTTGGTGTAAGCGATGCTTTAAGGTCATTTTCGGTAACTATTTATCAAACATTCATTGATCCGCATTTGGTTCAGACACTCACTAGTCCCTGAGGCTTTTCCAGTTTTACAATGGCCATGCTGATGTAGGAAATATGTTTATTAATAAATCACCCTAATTCACTTTCATAGAATGCAAATCGTACAGTTATTGTACAGTTTACAAACTTGTTCTTGTTGCCTCACCCCCTTCCCGATATTGGATCAACTCAAAGAAGTTTTTCACAAAAATATTTACAGGAAAATATCTACAATTAACGCTGGAATCATAAGTTTAGACAAAGCTTTTAGCCATTACTAATGTTTCTGTAAAGTAAAAGAAAAATATATAATTGTAGAGTACAGCTAGAGAGGAAATATATAGGTGTACAGAACAGTTAGGGAGGAAATATATAAGTGTACAGTACAAGTAGAGAGGAAATATATAACTGTGCAGTACAGGTAGAGAGGAAATATATAAGTGTACAGTACAGCTAGAGAGGAAATATATAATTGTACAGTACAGGTAGAGAGGAAATATATAACTGTACAGTACAGGTAGAGAGGAAATATATAAGTGTACAGTACAGCTAGAGAGGAAATATATAAGTGTACAGTGCAGGTAGAGAGGAAATATATAATTGTACAGTACAGGTAAAGAGGAAATATACAAGTGTACAGTACAGCTAGAAAGGAGATATATAAGTGTGCAGTGCAGGTAAAGGGAAATATATAAAAGTACAGTACAGCTAGAGAGGAAATATATAAGTGTACAATGCAGGTAGAGAGGAAATATATAACTGTACAGTACAGGTAGAGAGGAAATATATAAGTGTACAGTACAGCTAGAGAGGAAATATATAATTGTACAGTACAGGTAGAGAGGAAATATATAAGTGTACAGTACAGCTAGAGAGGAAATATATAATTGTACAGTACAGGTAGAGAGGAAATATATAAGTGTACAGTACAGCTAGAGAGGAAATATATAAGTGTAGAGTACAGCTAGAGAGGAAATATATAGGTGTACAGTACAGCTAGAGAAGAAATATATAAGTGTACAGTACAGTTAGAGAGGAAATATATAATTGTACAGTACAGGTAGAGAGAAAATATATAAGGGTACAGTGCAGGTAGAAGGGAAATATGTAAGTGTACAGTGCATGTAGAGGAGAAATATAAAGTTCTACAGACACAGATAGTAAACAATTGAAGTTTTACAGTACAAAATGAAAAGAAATGTTAAATTGTATTTTATGGGTAGAGAGAAAATATAAAATTTTGCACTTAGGTAGAAGTGAAACGCAACATTTTACAAAAGGGAAAACACCAAACTTTACAGTGAAAATAGAATATAGATAGCATGGCAGGAGTTGAGGAGAAGTCAACCAATAAATTATGATAATTTGTCATAAAACATTTTTAATCTAAACACCATCATAACTGTCCAATAAGATTTATTATCAAATAATGGTGAAATTTTAATTAAACCATCTAGGCAACTAAAAATTTTTAAGCAACTCGGCTGTAACAGTAGGAATAATAACAGGTTTGAAAAAAGGAATATTATCAAGTCACTTCTAGGCCAATGTTGCAGAATCACACCCAAGGTTGCCACTCTTTTTTTCAACTTGGTAGAAATGGAAATTGTGCAAATCCACTTGCGATTCTGCATCCGAAAATAGAAGCAGTTAAACTTGTGTAGCAGTTTGGTATTGAAACTTATGTTGAATGTAGCAATGTTCAAATACTTTGTTAGACAGTTAGCAAGAATAACAAGAAGATGGTGGAGTCAAAGGTAATTAGCTAGCTGCAGCTCAGTGGCTCATTGCCAGGCAACTAACACGCTCAGCCTAACTAACACGCTAACTCTATGTTAAACCCATGCGCTCACTCCATGTTTAACTCATTGTTCACTCTATGTTTTACTCATTGTTTACTCTATGTTTTACTCATTGCTCACTCTATGTTTGACTTATTGTTCACTCTATGTTTTACTCATTGTTCACTCTATGTTTATCTCATGCGCACACTCTATGTTTAACTCATTATTCACTCTATGTTTTACTCTATGTTTTTTCACTCTATGTTTTATTTTGGAGCTGGTTCACTCGACATGAACTAACAGCAACTTGCTGAATAAAGTTTTAGTTTTTGTGATTTCTATGGTGATGTCACTCGGTGTAATTATTTTCTTGCAAAGATTCCACTAGATAGATACAAATCTTTATCATTATCGAAGCTGTGTTTGTCTGTCTGAAGCTGGAAATTTAGAAAATGATTGTAACATAGAAGATTCAAACTTGTGCTATGTGACATCACCGCCTTCCAAAACTTTGGTATTATTGTACGTATAATTATCCTTTGCCCTTCATCTGCACGCCTAACAATCTCTCACAGCATACTAAACTGAAGTAGTAGGGTATAAAAACAAAGGGTTTTCTTCAAGCTCACTTTTTGAAAGATTAAAGAAACCGCAACAATTGACTGTTTTTACATCTTGGTATGCCCATATGCAGTGAGACAAGAAAAACTCAAAGATTAATTTGACTCATTTCAAATATTTCACAAAATTAATTCTATTTCGAATCATTGTTCAAGGGTTATAACGTTGGACAGACGACTTTCAAATCTACTCTTTAAAACAGACTATCGCAGTCGTTGAAAGGTATGTAGATAAAATAAAACCCTCGTATGAAATACTAGAGCTGATTCTTGCTATGGGAGATCCAAATTAATAACTTTTCTACTCAGCCGCCCACCTATCTGGCCTATCAAAGGAATCAGATGGGTTCCTTACTTCTGGAAATTCATTATCTATTCTTTTCATCTGGCAAAGATTTACTGCCGGTCTGGAAACAGGCTTGCGACTGCTTTATGGCAGTGCATCTTCCAACTCATGATAGTCTGGTTGCCTTAGAATACAAACAGTGCTCTAATTGTACTCGCTATTTGCTAGTTGTTAGCAAAATGTTGATGGGAAATGTTAAAAAATGAATCTCATCTTGGAGTTATTGCGCAGTTGCCAGCATCTTACAATATAACTTGCACTAGTTCACCGAAACACCTTAGGTAAATGTTTGCTTCAGCGATCCAAAATTCAAGTGTATAATTCAACTTTGGTTAAAAAAGTAATTTGACTAGTTTTTGACTCAAAAAGACTTTTTAGAAAAAGAAAATATTTGAATTATATGAAACATTATAGACAGACCAGATAAAACCAGGTGCAACCTTAGACAATCACATTACTTTACAATTGCTAGCAGTTTCTGAGTGGAAGGTTATATTTGCATCTAACTAGATGTTTATAGTGAGGCTGGCAATCACATTAAGTTGAGATAATGAAGCAACTTGGAGCCTCAGGACTGAAACTTGTAAGATGTTATTTAGCAATTATTGCTTATGTAAGGTATTGGCCTTTACAAGTTTATCCTTATATCCAGGGAGCAGAAAAATCCTACCATGATGGGCTGACAGCTGAGTGCTGTATTCTCACAAATATTTCTCTGTGGGTGCTAATCTAATTGTTAAAGTATAAATGAGGAGTAAAAATTCTGCATTATATTTAAATTAGGTGGGGGTGGCTATTCTGACTTTCATCCACTATAAGGGTGGAACAACTCTGAATATCAATGAATTTTCAGTGTTACAATCCTGCTTTTCTATTGAATCTGTTAAATCTTAATTCTTAATTGATCTAAAGTGAAATACCAACTCTATTTCTTGCAATCTGTTCTATTTTCTCTATTGAATTAAAGCCTTAAACGTCAGCTTGCCATGTTACTAACATCTGTAGCGATTGAAGGTACTTGCGCAAGCATAAGCTTGTTGATGACAAAGCTAAATTGAAAGTAAAATAGGGGCAATGTTGCCATTTGAGTCAGGCTTGTCTTCTCTTCCTATAACATCATTGGCTTCATCATATAAAGAGCTTATCCATTCATAATGTTCCATTTAATGGCGATGACAGCATTATTTATGGCAGCCAAGACCAGCCTTTTATCACTGTCCAAGTTACAAAGATTTCGATGCTATCTCCCTAATACTGTGAGCATCTCAAGTTATGGCACATGTAAATGTCATTTCTGTCAGTATGTTTGCGGTTGAATAATGTTGATTGGCTAATTATCTATAAAGCCAAGCAATGATTGGCTGCTTTATACCAGTATATTCATTGCGTGTTGCAGACAATAGAAACATTACAAGAAATGACTAGCTTGACTGAATTTCAGAAGAGGAAGTTGGAGCACCTCTACGACCTCTTCTATGGTATTAATTTTATTATATAACGTGACAAAATATAAATGGATGTTAGTACATATTATAATTGCTTCTTGTTTATATAGTATCAAACGACCCCAATACATATCTCAATACACTACAGCATCGGAGCACACTGGAACAAAAGGTTGCATTGCCAAAATACATTTAATTTTGTTAAAAAATACTTTGTTGCTTTGGATGTTTTTATGTAAAAGTGTGCAACATAGGCCACTTTTTTATGTCAAGGAATTACAAAAGTTGCTTCATAATGTCTCATTTAATATCAAGAAATTCTATCTTTTCTCCAATGCACCGCGTTCTCCCCTACAGCTCAGAGTAACATAAAGCTATGTACAACAGCTACTAGCAGCACAATACAGCGCTGCCAGAAGTCCTCTATGCTAATGCTCTTTCTTGCACATCCATATAAAAGAAGCCATTAATAGCAACAAAAGAATATGGTAAAATAATTATAAAATTACATATACTTTAGCCCATGAATATGTGAACGAGTGTAGCATATACATATGATTAAATTCAAATGTATAAATATAAATAATTAAATTATTGCCAATAAAAATGTATATATGTTTTTACTGGCAACAATTTAATTTCAAACAGAAATGTTTTAAAAATTATGTCATACGAAAATCATAAAACAAAAGAAAAGCAGAAAGAGCAACAGTTAGCCACTAAAATCAAATAAATAGTTTGGCATGTAGTGTTTAAAATACCTTTTCTCTGCTAAGAGAACAGATATTAGGTAGAAGATTGTTAAAGCAGCTAGCAATGATATTTTAAAAATAACAATTTGTTCTCACACCAGAAATTGAACTTGGAATTAGAAAAAATAAGAAATTTAGAATTTAGAAAAACCTTTCTAATAATTTAATGATATTTCTCTAGCAAGGCAAACGTTGAGTTGGGAATGTAAAGAACTTTGATTGCTCCATCTTTCATAAACAGTATGTTTACAAAAGCTGGTCTATGACCTTACACATAGTATAACTTCCTCACTAGCTGCACCATTACTAGTAATGAACAGTGCCATCCGAATAAAGTATATTTTTTAAACGTTTGTTTTGAGAGGTATATTCAGGAGTTGTCACAGCATTCTTTTGACCTTCAGTTGATTCTTCAAACCTTCACACTTCGGTATAGCTAAAGTTGCGTACAGCCGTTACATTTAGACTTCCATACGTTTCGTCCGTAAATGCTCTCTTGATCGCATCGTGGACATGTGTCAGGCTCTCAACATCAATAGTAGATATTTGCTTTGGTGAGAAGCAACCTTTTTGTGGTTCTAGTGTTATTTTTTAGCCGTTATCTTTATCTTTGATAAGAAACCATGCACTCAACTAGAGCAGAACTTGAAAAGAATTAGCACTGAAGCTAAAAAACAAACATATTCAAGCCTCCAAACCTTTAATTTGAACTCTAACCTCCTATTTGATAATATTGCAGATGTGAACTCAGATGGAAAAGTAGACTGGAATGACTTTCTATGTTCCCTGGAAGTAAGTCATTTCTTAAAAGCGTGTAGTGCTTGTGCTGGTCTTAGTTTACTTAAAGAAGAAACCTGAACAACCTGAACATGCCATAATTATTAGAATGGTTATTGTGACATCTACAAATTACTTTTGTTAAGTCGTGTAGTAAAAAGGAAACATAATACCTTATTCATCAGTGAAGCTGCAAGTCGTATCTTTACAGATCTTGAGAGTACTTGGAAGCGTATTCCAAGTCTTCAAAGTATGTAAAGTCGGAAGTTTAACTTAATGGAAACAAATTACATGTAGACTGCAAAGTTTCATGAAAAGCTAATTGCACTTTTATAGGTGCTTTGCTATGAGTACTACCGGATCATTAGATTCTTATAGTTTTTAGAAGTATTACCGAAAATTGATAGTGATATTACTGAGAGATGATAGTCATATTACTAATTGTTGATAGTAGTATTAGTCAGTGAGGATAGAAGTATTACTCAGAGTTGGTAGTAGTAGTACTAAGTATTGATAGTAGTATTACTCAGAGTTGATAACAGTATTATTACAAGTCGGTTGCAGCAAACTTGAGAATCAATAGTCACAAAAGAAAAAGTACTCATTACTACTTTTTACCCTAAACCACTTGTTACTCAAAGAGACTTTTAGTTCCAATAATCTTTAGAGTTATTGGTGTTCTGATTTACACTAAAAGCAACATAATATCTTACAAAAACGAGCTGAATTTTTGGCATTGCACGGGTAATAAAATAATTAATCAATGAATTTGAGTAGCTTAAGCTAGTAACTTAAGCTAGTAAAATCTTGACTGCAATAAGATCCGTGTCTGAAATCAACTTAATAATCATTACAGCACCCGTAGTGATCTCTCACCCAATCATGATTTTTAGCATGCTAGTAATAACCAAAAGTATTTTCCCAAGCGCTTTAATCATGAGTATTTTAACTGATGTTATGAGTATGACCACAATTATTCTACTGCATAGCAATGCAGCAACTTGGTCTAATCAAATTGAGTGCCAACTGGATTTTTCGTTCCTAAAACTTTATCGCTCTGACTGGACACACAAACGACAGACAAACACTGAGATTTATATATGGATATCTCTAGTTAATGTAAGTTTCATGATAAATGCTAGCTTATTGGCAGCAACTGTTTACCTTTGATAAACAGAAAAATTTACTTTCAAGTTTTACTGTAATGCACATTATTATTATTATAGAAATTGTCTTCCCAACCAAGTTGTTGGTAGTAAGTGAACCCAGGTCTTAGCTTAAAGCCAACCGGTTACCACTTTAATTAATGATTCGCTCTATTGAAGAGTTTTCCTTAGAATCTGAGCAGTTTCTAGTTGAGCTGTTTTTTGAATTGTTTTGAAAGATGGTTCAGCGGTGACCTAAGATATGAGATAATGTGGCTGAATATTGCCCCAAGAGCTCCAATCACCATCAGTATCACTTTAGGTTGGACATTCCACAGACTTCCAAGTTCAAATCTCAGCACTATATACTTTTTCTTTTCATCTCCTTTCCTCCCTACCCTGTCTCATGGGATTGATATATTGATAATCTGACACTCTGCTGTTTCTCTGTTGGTTAGTACTAAATCTGGTCTCCTGGCCTCGATTATTTTACCAGTATGAATGCTGAAGTCCCATAACAGCTTCATTTTGTCATTCTCAGACACTGGCTCTACCCTAAGGTCATACCATTTCTCTGTGTGTGGAAGGTTATGCTTCTTACAGATACTCTAGTGAAATGCTACTACCATATTATTATGTCGACGTTTGTATTCTGTTTTTGCAATCTTTGAACATTCACTAACAATATGGCTAACTGTTTTATCATTTGTCGTACACAGTCTACATGTAGCCTAAATAGTGTTCTCAATCCTTGCTTTCCTGTAATTGGTTTGCAGTGCTTGGTCTTGTGATTATTTTATCAGACTCTGTTTCTCTATATAGGCTTCCTCTTCTAATCCATTTCCATATTTCTGGTGCTGCCTGATCACTTGTTTACCTTTGATATTGTTCATTGATCGGCTTCTGCGTCTACTTATTTAGCTGTACACTTTTCTGTTATTATCATTATTATTATTATTGTTGTAAAAGTTTTTCTTCACAGTCGTGTGGTGGTAGGTGACTGGTTTTAGTCCGTGTTGAGTCCGGGTCTTAACAAAAGGCCAAAGGATCCAACTTCTTCCTCAATTCCACTAAGAGAGGACCTTCCTCAAAATGTGAGCTGTTCCTAAAATGGCTGTTTTCTGTATAGTCTCAAAAGACATGTTCACTCCCACCTTGGCCAAGTATGCTATATGCCTCATTGATATTTTTCCGAGTGCACCATTTGCTATTGGTATCACTTCGGTCTTCACCTTCCAGTCTGTTTATCTCGAACCCAAGCTCTTTGTATTTACCAATCTTCTCATCTTCCTTCTGTACTACCCTTGTGTCACCAGGTATTGCTATGTCTATGACTTGACACTGTTTGGTTTCTTTGTTTATTAGTATCAGGTCTGGTCTTCTAGCTAATAATAATAATAATAATTATTATTACTATTGTTATTATTTAATTATTATTTTTACTATTTTTGTTATTATTATTATATGCAGAAAATAGCCAAAATCAACAAATGGGATGCTGAGAGTGAGAAGAAAAAATCTTCTTTAGAGACACTGAAGATGATTTGGGAGAGTTTGAAACAAAAGGCAGACAAGAATTCAGTAAGCAATTAATTTTAGAAGTTGGCTGCTCATGCTACACACAGCTGTTTCAGTGCTAACTTTAGCTGTCTAATTGAAAAATCTCTATGTCAGAACTTAGATAGGAAATGGATGCAAAAACTAAAGAAAATTATTTGTTGATCACCAAGTGATTGTGTTTGGCTATAAAAATTTATTGAAGTTATAAAAGAGTGCTTTTTGACTTGAGATTAGTAATTACACAATATTGATTACGCCATTATAATAGGTGTAATAAGCTGTTATGCGGCATGCTATCAAGACTGTGTCCTTCACCTTAGGATGGAATTGTGAGCCATGATGAATGGCTGCTGATGTGGTCTGATTGTGCTGAAGCTGTCATCGCTAGGCAAGAGTTTCCATACTGGCTCAGTGCTTACATGGCATTTATGTTCGACTGCGCAGACACCTCAGGTATTCATATAAATATGTTTTTTTTTATAATATCATAATTCTATTAGCTATTTATAGTGGCTGCAACACATTGATCATGTTTGCTCTATATCAAAATGGAAAGCTTCAACTTAATCCAACCGACTCACTTAGTCTTAAATACTGCTTATAAAGATATTTTGAACTTTTCAGAACTCTTTCTCTGAGGAGAACGAAGAACATCACCCTTTTCTTTAGTTTTATAATGTTGCTATAAAACTGCACATTTGGATAAACTGCATATTTGGATAAACTGTATATTTGGATAAACTGCATATTTGGATAAACTGTATATTTGAATAAACTGCATATTTGGATAAACTGTATATTTAGATAAACTGTATATTTGGATAAACTGCACATTTGGATAAACTGTATATTTGGATAAACTGCATATTTGGATAAACTGTATATTTGGATAAACTGTATAATTGGATAAACTGTATATTTGGATAAATTGCGGACTTCTTCATCAAAACAGGAAGTATTTTTATCCAAGTATCACTAAGGATATTAGCGGAATGTTTTATACAAACTCTTTGAAGTTGTTAGTGTGTCAGCTTATCCAACTTATCAGAGAGAAAAACTTATTAATGAAACTGTGCTACTAACTGTGAGAACTAAAAAACACCACTAGACTCTTTTCAACAATTGGAAAACATATTATTCTAAAAGTAGTTGATGAATTATCCAACTTTGCAAAATATTGAAAATCAGTAAAAAATGAATAACTCAACATTACTGAAGATGTAAAGTGCATTGAATACTGTTTTCTTTATATACCAAGTCAACCAAACTGTTAGTTTCTTCTTGTTCTTACACTGGAGACAACTCCTAATATCCTATCCAATTCTTATTTTATATAAAAGTGCTGTAAAACCTCTAATGGAACGCCACCTCTGTGTGAACGCCATCTCCAATTTACCGCCACTATAGAAGAAGGGTTAAAAAGTAAAGCACCATGGCGTTCA
The DNA here is from genome assembly GCF_963576615.1 of Watersipora subatra. NCBI lineage: Eukaryota > Metazoa > Bryozoa > Gymnolaemata > Cheilostomatida > Watersiporidae > Watersipora > Watersipora subatra. Next base: position 41,872,310 of record NC_088714.1, on the reverse strand, counting down.
ATTAGAGGTTTCACAGTAATAATCTTCTGTATATTCTAAAAACAGACTTCGATTTCCTTCAACAATTTGATCATTGAAATGAATCACATTCAATCAAACCCTTCTGTTTAGGTGATGAAGTAATTGACAAAGAAGAGTACAGGAACACATACTCTGAGTTTGGCCTGTCAGCAGAGCAGTGTGACAAAGCGTATGACCAGTTCACAGATGTAAGTACAAGAGTTTCCAAACATTTCTCTTTCCAAACATGTCTCTTTCCAAACATGAATCTTTCTAACCATCTTTTTTAAACATGTCTCTTGCCAGACCAACTTCTGCATAACTATGTAAGGTTGTGAAATCCTGAGAGCCATGCACCTTTTGTGTATACTATATACAAGAAAACAAAATTGATAGCCAATTGGTTAAAAATCTTGTTGAAGCATTGTTTATAGTATGTTTGTCACACCATATATCTGCATGGTTATGTAGAGTGAGTCATAAACAAGATATAAATAACTTGAAAATAATTATGACTAAAGTGCTAAAAACAATACTAGTAGGAAAATCTTCCTGTCTAGTACAACATGCTCATATCTGTCTAGTACAACATACTCATGTTTTTCTAGTACAACATACTCATATCTGTCTAGTACGACATGCTCATATCTGTCTAGTACAACATGCTCATATCTGTCTAGTACAACATGCTCATATCTGTCTAGTACAACATACTCATATCTGTCTAGTACAACATACTCATATCTGTCTAGCACAACATACTCATATCTGTCTAGCACAACATGCTCATATCTGTCTAGCACAACATGCTCATATCTGTCTAGCACAACATGCTCATATCTGTCTAGTACAACATACTCATATCTGTCTAGTACAACATACTCATATCTGTCTAGCACAACATGCTCATATCTGTCTAGTTCAACATACTCATATCTGTCTAGTACAACATACCCATATCTGTCTAGTACAACATACTCATATCTGTCTAGTGCAACATGCTCATATCTGTCTAGTGCAACATACTCATATCTGTCTAGTACAACATACTCATATCTGTCTAGTACAACATACTCATATCTGTCTAGCACAACATACTCATATCTGTCTAGCACAACATGCTCATATCTGTCTAGCACAACATGCTCATATCTGTCTAGCACAACATGCTCATATCTGTCTAGTACAACATACTCATATCTGTCTAGTACAACATACTCATATCTGTCTAGCACAACATGCTCATATCTGTCTAGTTCAACATACTCATATCTGTCTAGTACAACATACCCATATCTGTCTAGTACAACATACTCATATCTGTCTAGTGCAACATGCTCATATCTGTCTAGTGCAACATACTCATATCTGTCTAGTACAACATACTCATATCTGTCTAGTACAACATACTCAGATCTGTCTAGTACAACATATTCATATCTGTCTAGTACAACATACTCATATCTGTCTAGTACAACATACTCATATCTGTCTAGCGCAACATGCTCATATCTGTCTAGTGCAACATACTCATATCTGTCTAGTACAACATACTCATATCTGTCTAGTACAACATACTCAGATCTGTCTAGTACAACATATTCATATCTGTCTAGTACAACATACTCATATCTGTCTAGTACAACATACTCATATCTGTCTAGCGCAACATGCTCATATCTGTCTAGCGCAACATACTCATATCTGTCTAGTACAACATACTCATATCTGTCTAGTACAACATGCTCATATCTGGCTAGTACAACATGCTCATATCTGTCTAGTACAACATACTCATATCTGTCTAGTACAACATACTCATATCTGTCTAGTACAACATGCTCATATCTGTCTAGTACAACATACTCAGATCTGTCTAGTACAACATGCTCATATCTGTCTAGTACAACATACTCATATCTGTCTAGTACAACATACTCATATCTGTCTAGCGCAACATGCTCATATCTGTCTAGCGCAACATACTCATATCTGTCTAGTACAACATACTCATATCTGTCTAGTACAACATGCTCATATCTGGCTAGTACAACATGCTCATATCTGTCTAGTACAACATACTCATATCTGTCTAGTACAACATACTCATATCTGTCTAGTACAACATGCTCATATCTGTCTAGTACTCCATACTCAGATCTGTCTAGTACAACATACTCAGATCTGTCTAGTACAACATGCTCATATCTGGCTAGTACAACATGCTCATATCTGTCTAGTACAACATTCTTATTAGTCTAGTACAACGTACTCATATATGTTTAGTACAACATGCACATAATTCTGCAAAAAGCTCTCTTGCTTAGTAAGTTCTACTAAAATCACAAATTCAGTAATGCAAGATTTTACCAAGCTTGATTTATAATCATCTAATTAGACAGAATATCAGATCTAAAAAAAATCTTGCAGCGACACAAATTGGCCAATTTGTGCAAAGATGATGATATCAACTTTATAGCAAGTGACTAGAATAACAGCTCTATAGCAGACTGTTTAGATATTATCCAGCTACCTAATAAACGTCTTCTAGTGCTATCTGCAGTACCCTGTTTCCTGTCTCCTGTTTCTTTCCTTATACTTCCTGCCTCATGTTTCTTGTCTTATGCTTCCTGCCTTCTGCTTCCTGCGCCCCACCTGCTGCCTCCTTTCTCCTGTCTATCATCTACACTAGTTTTATAATCAAACTAGCATGCAGAGTAACCAGTACCATTGTTCATGTCTGGATTAAAATTAAAAAGCGTTCAGAAATAGTATCTAGTTAAATGCGTTGTGTCGGCAGCAGATGAGCAAAAGCACATGATCGCTATGCTACCATATCCACGCGGATACGATAGAAACCAAGGTTACATGTGCGTTATTGTTTCATAGATGCCATAACAAAAATTTGTATTGGGATGCTCTATAGCAGAGAGAGTACTCAGTGTTTTATACATTGGCATCATCTAACAGCCTATCAGGTTCAAATGCTGCCGATGATTATAAAACTTATGCTGTCGACATGTTCAGCTCTTTGTGCATATTTACTGATAGCTCTAGTTTGCTGTATTAACCTGAGTATATGATCTTCAGGGTGAAAAGTTGAGCCTGGACCGAGAGTCCTTCTCTAAATTATGGCATGAATACTTCCTCTCAGAAGATGTGACGGCGAAGGGAAATGCGTTATTTGGCAAAAGTGATTGGTAGGCTGAGAGCGCCCAGAAATGTCCTGGAAGTATTGTTACCCGCTATCTCCGTACCACACAATTACTAGCTTGTCTCAGTTCGATATTAACGTTGTCTTCATTCTACTTCAACTCAGACTGGTGAATAGATTTAGGTAGATGCAGCTCTGCATCACATGACAAATTATGTGATATGTCATGTGATGTATCAGATCAAAGAGCATACGAGAGAGGAAACTAGCTTTTGAATCTCAATTTATATGGTAAATTTACAAACCTTTTCTTTTTAAATGGCTGTTGTTCCAACTAGAAACATGGAAGTAATAAAATAAATAAACTTATAAGCAAACTTTATCAAATTATTTTTGCTAGCAGCTGCTCTCCACATCATTTGTTACTTTGCTGTTTGTTAGCTGGTATTCCTGATGTGTCAGACATGGTTACAGTAACAGTGTTGTCTCTTCCACCTTTAGTAGCTAGTGACATGGTTACAGTAACATTGTTGTCTTTTCTACCTTTAGTAGCTAGTGACATGGTTACAGTAACAGTGTTGTCTCCTCCATCTTTAGTAGCTGGTGACATGGTTACAGTAACATTGTTGTCTTTTCTACCTTTAGTAGCTAGTGACATGGTTACAGTAACAGTGTTGTCTCCTCTACCTTTAGTAGCTGGTGACATGGCTACAGTAACATTGTTGTCTCTTCCACCTTTAGTAGCTAGTGACAGGGTTACAGTAACATTGTTGTCTTCTCCACCTTTAGTAGCTGGTGACATGGTTACAGTAAAAGTGTTGTCTCCTCCACCTTCAGTAGCGCGTGACATGGAGTTGTCTCCTTTACCATGAATACATTAATTGAATTCTATATACTAAAGACCTGTTACAAAGCCATTTGTTTTTCTTTCTGTAATCACAGCATTTCATCCGATTTAAGTGGCCATTTTCATGCATTTACTCAAATACAAACTGCATGTATGTGTTCTGTAATAGGGGTAGTGAAATTAAACCGATTGCATATATCATAGATAAATATGTCATAGACGCGTTGTAGATACATCATAGATACCTCAAAGATATCTCATAGATGCGTCATAGACACGTCATTGATACGTCAATGATACATCATAGATACGTCATAGATACGTCATAGATACGTCATAGATACGTCATAGAGATATGAGAAATATGAGTCATATGAAAAATACTATGAAATTGACACCCAGAATGGGAGAAAGAGCGAAAAAAATGAGTTTAAGACAAAAATTACTCAAGCAATGACTGAAAAAATTAATATAGTCAAAGATTGCACTGAAAATATAAAATATAATATGACATAATATAATATTACATGATGTAGCATAATGTTGAATATATCAATTAATAAATTATACTTCATTATTGTGTATGTCTGTTAGTCTCCATAAGTACTTTTGGTCTGGTTTTGTCCCAACTTCCCACTTATAAGCTTTGTGTGCCTTCCTTCAGTTCACCACAAATATTTTGTTTCAAAACTTCACCTGATTCATGAGAAGCTCTTAAACACTCATCTGATAAGAAACTCCAGAACGCACCTTTGCAGGTATTAAAGATGTGATTGCGTCAAAACAGTTAATCAAGTTAAAATAAGACCAGTAAAAGGCTAAAATATCAGCTACAATTTGATGTCATTTTTGTCTTTGTAGACTAACCCTGTCCAGAGATACATATATAGGCGTTTGAATGAGATCATCTCTTGAAACGCTCAGATTCAAGCGGGTGCTTTATTCGTGGCGTGTATAGTGAGCGTACATAAAAAGAGTCCATGAGTGATTCAAATAAGATTTCTTCTTTAGCCCATCATCAGCACAAAATTCTTCTATAGCTTATAATAAATGATATCGGTCGTAAAAGGAGTTGTCTGTGATCTCGAAGATTCTTGCCGTTAGGGATTTTACTCTATTACTAGTTCGGGCATCGACATCGTTATTTAATTTACTGAATTAATTGACATCGTTAATTTGCTGATTTAGTGCACCGTTTTATTGACGAACAACGAAATTGTAACAATGCTTCCGGTTCCAGCAAAGGTAACTCAGAATTTTCTGAGCATCAGGTGATTAAAGAATGGGACAGACTGAGACAGCTTATGGTTAGATCTGACGGGTGTCAGCAGAGTTATGCTGCAGAGGAAGGTAGGAAGATGTAGGTAAATTTATCTTTAACTTTGAGTCTTCTATATATACTAAACTAAAAGTAATAATTTTAGTACTCATGAATGCATTTACTAATTGCTTATAACTTGTAACTTTTTGCTATCACCAATCATCGTTTCATAACTTTTTTATCATTTCACCTAGCTATAATATTTGCTTCAAGCTTTCCTTGGCAGTTTTAGCCAGTAAATTAGATTTATCCCACGACCAAACACGAGCGAAGCAATTGTTGGGATTGTTTGAGCTTTATGATAAATGCATATGTGCACACAACTCACGAAAATTATTCAACACCGTCGCAAACCCTTGTACCGAAATCTCATCAACAAATTTAGTAGAAAATTCTAGAACTTCGTCAACTGCACCATGTTGTATAAATGTGTACACTTACATGTATCGCTGTGAAGATGAAGAAGCACCTCCATCTTTCATTACACTTCCTTATATCCTCTCCATACTGCCTTATACTACCTAATCTACGAGCTTTACCCACTAGCGTTATCCAGCTTTATGTACTCACCGTAATTAGCAAGACCACCTGTACTGCCTTGAGCTCAGACACCAATATAGCCTGAGCCTAACAATTCCCATTTATTCCCACAATTTACAACACAACTGATGTCCAAAGCAGTGAAAGTAAAGGAAATGACGATGATATTTTTTCTAACGATTCTTATGAGATTATTACAATATTTAATTATAAGAATAATTATTCGATTTTATAAGATTTAATTATAAGAATAATTATTTGATTTTATAAGATTTAATTATAGGAATAAGCATTCGAATTTACAAGATCGAAGTATATAGTGACCGATGTTGGGCCATATGTTACTGTTATTATTTTTTCTAAATAGTTTTGTTAAATAGATTTTCTAAAAATCTATATAAATATCACAACTTCTTGATATTGTTAGCAATGATGTTTTGAAATGTAAACAAAATTGTGCATTGGTTCTCTATTATTACTGTATTACTATATTGATAATATTGGTTATTCTAATAATATCAGTGCATTTTACTTCTAATATTGCATTTCTCCTATTGCAGGGAGAGATATAAACATATAATCTTTTCCTTTCATTATTGCTGTTTGTTGTATATAACAACACCCAGTACATTACAGTTACCATTGCAGTTATCCTATTGCACTGCAGTGCCATTTGACTGCTAATATTGTATTTCTCAACCATCAGCACCCTTTCTTTTTTCCAATATCGCTTTGGTCGTGGGCTGTATGATTGGGGAATTTCTAGTCGATATACGGTATATATAAATCTCAATGTTTGTCCATCTGTCTGTCTAGCTATAGTGATAAAGTTTTAAGAATTAGATATCCGCTGCGAAGTAGATTTGAACTCACAACCTTCAGCTCTGCAGACATCTAGTTATTCAATACAGTACACTGACCAACTTGCTACGCTGTGAAATAAATTTGGCCCATACATGTACTTAGAGTACTCGGGAATTTTTTATGGCTTTACGTTAAACACTGCGGCTAGCTTTATGTGTAAAGCTTTACCAGAAAAAGATGCATGCCAATAGGCGAAGAAAGAAACTCATAATAGCCAACAAGACTATTGCAATAAGTATAGATCAGTTGTAGGCACTGCAGCTGGTATGGTATGAATTACACAACTAGAAATTCTACTGTCATACAGCCCACGACCAAAGTGATATTGGAAAAAAAGAAAGGGTACTGATGGTTGAGAAATGCAATATTAGCAGTCAAATGGCACTGCAGTGCAATAGGATAACTGCAATAGTAGCTGTAATATACTGGGTGTTATTATATACAACAAATAGCAATAATGAAAGGAAAAGATTATATGTTTATATCTCTCCCCCTGCAATAAGAGAAATGCAATATTGGCCAATATTAGAAGTAAAATGCACTGATATTATTAGAATAACCAATATTATTAATATAGTAATAATATAAAACCAATGCACAATTTTGTTTACATTTCAAAACGTCATAGCTAGCAATATCAAGAAGTTGTGATATTTATATAGATTTTTAGAAAATCTGTACTACGTAGTCATTGTTCTGTAGTCATCTAAACTTATAATTGAATATTGTAATAATCTCATAAGAATCGTTAGAAAAAATATCATTGTCATTTCCTTTACTTACACTGAGTTGGACATCAGTTAGAATACCAGTGTACTCAAAAGTGTCTAAAATGTCACTTACTTTGAAATCGGCAAAAATGAAACGATTTCAGTACTCCTACGTTAATTGCAAAAACCTTCGGCAATTCGACAAAGCTATAGACTGGTGAAATGTGCACGTTATTTTTTCGTGAAATGCGCACGACTTAATCATTCTATTCTCTGTCACTCGACGTTTCAATTTCTGGCCTTAACTTTGATAAAAGTAAGGCTTAGCAAGTTTTAATAACGATTTTCGGCCAAATAAATCTGTCTATTTGTGTATAATCCGTTCGGATGGGTAAGTTTTAAGATACTGTCGACGCTTTTCAAAGACTTAGTAATATGTTTGAATAGGTTTATATGTGTTTTGTATCGTTATTATACTTAAACGACTCTACAAAATGATAGTTAAATTTGTTGACGAGATTTCGAAACGAGGGTTTGCGACGTTGTTGATGAATAATTTTCATAAGTTGTGTGCACATGCATTTATCATAAAAACTCCCAAACTTCGCTCCGCTCATTTGGTCATGGGAAAATAAACACAGTAAACATAAATAGCACAGTTCACAGAAATAAACAAATACCTTGATTTAAAAGTTAGTATGGTAGATGTTGTATATGTTGGTTAAAAGTAAATTTTCTGTTCAAAAACATTTTTATTACCTGTGCAACACTGACATTCAGCTAGTACTAGTCATATTATAAGAGTAGAGTTGCAGTACTGTAGACTTCACTCAGATATCATATAATAATTATATAATACAATATGCATACATAGGTGATATCATGTAATAATCATATATTACAACAGGCATACATAGATGATATCATGTAATAATCATATGTTACAACAGGCATACATAGGTGATATCATGTAATAATCATATATTACAATATTCATACATAGGTGATATTATATAATAATCATATAACATAATATGCATACATAGCTGATATCATATAATAATTATATACTACAATATGCATACATAGGTGATATCATGTAATAATCATATATTACAACAGGCATACATAGGTGATATCGTGTAATAATCATAATACACTATATGTATACATAAGTGATATCATATATTAGTCATATAACAGAATATGCATACATAGCTGATATCATATAACATTCATATATTACAACATGCATACAGATGTGATGTCATATAACGACCATATAATTTGAAAACTGCGAGTAATTGATCCTGGTTAACATCATTAATAATATTATTTGCTTTTTCACGGTGTTTCTAGTTAGCCAAATTGGGAGGTTATAAATTGAAAAGACTCTCCAAGCAATTTTGTACTAGTTGCTAAAATTTGAGAGCTGTTAGTGGTCTTCAAACAAAGTCTTACAGATTACCAGATGTAACCGCTGTAGATATTCGACTGTCCAACCTTTACTTTAACAAGTTTTTGCGCCGCTCTGTCAACTAAATTTTTATTCTCATATAAAGAATTGCATATTATATTACGCTTTTTATTACTTTACATTTTTCTATAGTGTTGCATATAATTTTATATTTTATTCAAAGGGCCTACAGTTCTACAAAAGTCCTTCACCTCCAAACAACAGCGTTGGGGTTCAATTCTAGGTTATGGTTCAATTTCTAAAAAAAGGCCATTTGTGGTTACAAGAATGGCATTCAACTTTAACTTGCTCTTAGCAACTGGGCTTGTCTCCAGCTGACGAGGTTACCGTTCAACTGAACTCAGACATGTCCAGCTAAGACTAGAGAGCCACTGTTTGTGCAACGATGCTCTTAAAAATAAGCACAGCCTCTACTCGCAGTAAAATAAGCAGACATCCTCAATAATTGGAGATCTGTTCACGCACAGTAATATTACAGCATTATCACATATGACGAATTTGGCTGTTCTTAGAATGCATTAATTACATGATATCTACCACAGACTTATAATTTAATAAACATAAAGCTTGCTTAAGCCGTGGGCGAAACGCACCTCAGGAAGCATGAATTAGGAAATGATAAACGGCAATGATTGTACGAGTTTTCCTTGAAATGCTCTACACACAGTATTTCAGTGAGTTTAGCAATAGTCAGGTGTTCAGAATTATCTGATATTACACTTTATTATATTCATTATGAAAACGGATTCTAAGAATGTATAAGCTGGTCCTTATGGAACTGTTTACTAAGCATTGAGTAGTGGCGCCTGCCTTCCGTGCCAGCCAAGCGCTTGAAAGACCTTGAGAATGATTTGACACGAAGACGTCAACCGCATTGCGGCACTCAAATTTTCTAAACAAAGTGATTTTCATCCTTGACGATAGCCTCAGCTTAATGATTGATGAATTGTACATAGATGGTTAGGCAAGCACTAGACCAGCAGTGTACAGAAGACGGAGCGGGTCTGATAGGACAAGACTTGTAAAAACGTGTTATGGAAGCGTGTGGTAAGTTAAACATCTGTCACTTCCCAAGATCGTAAAGCAGATATGTAGTGAGCACCCTTTATATTGACCTTCAGCTTCTTCCTGCCTCTTTCCCATTGTCTGACGGTGGATATACTGTAGCATTGTGGGTTCAGACGTGGTCATATAAATATGAATGCTTCTTTAAGTCTTGACACGAAATAAACGGAAATCTATATTTTGAGAGCATGAAGCCATAGGTAGGTTTGAATATCATATTTTTCACTGCCAGGTAGATGTAAATATAGAGTAGGCCTAAATGATGACCAGACAAACAACCTCTTTTCTTTTATTAAACTCTCTACGTTGTTGAACAGATTTGTAAAAGACTTTACTAAATAGAAGAGGGTGAATGATTCCTAAAAGGTTTTGTCTAGGAAAGGGCGACCCACAAATATTTTCGTAGTATATCTTTTGCATATCAACAAGATAGCCTATAGGAGTTTAACTTTTCCTTCCACTAAGAAGGTCACTTACTATTTATTCAGGATAACTACAGCTGCTCTGCGCTGTTATTGTTGCGCTGTTTGTGGTGACCAAAAGCTTTTTAATACACTAGTAGTTGTGGATCAGTTCTTAGGTTGGTGTTCCAAATGACTAATAATTTTATAAATGAAAGATAAATCTTTACTGAGACACACTTGACTTGCATGTTAATAGTATATCTGCAATAGATGATATGGTCTAGTAGAGTTACTACTCATCACTCCAAAGAGCTCTTTCCCTGAAGGACGACTCGCTGGAGCAACTGAGAGATTATATTATGACTCAACTTTAAGCTAAGCTTACAGGTAATGCAAGCTTATCTTGACCAACTCCATTGTACTGTGGATGCTATGAGGGCTTTGAATGATGGCCAGGAATTACACAAAGGATTGATTTCTGAAACTCATCAGCTATACCATCTAGTGCAAGGGTAGTTTAAGTCAGCATTAACTAAGCTCTAACTCACAGTTGAGTTCCTATAAAATCTTCCTATTTCTCCAGCGAGCTGTCCTTCAGGTAAGAAGCTTTTTGGAGCATTGAGTAGTAAGTCTACTAGACCATATCATCTATTGCGGATCTACTATAAACTTGCGTGTCAAATATGTCTCAGTAAAGCTGTACCTTTCATCTATGAATAATCAATCATTTGAAACACCAACTTCAGAACTGATGCATGACTGCGGACTGTATTTGAAAAATGAAAAATGGGATTCCATGAGAGAACAGCAGGTGGAAACTTTTATTTTGGTTTACAGCTGAAATTACGGTGAGATGTTACTATCACAAATGTTATCTTCTCATATTGACTCACACTTGCTGTCAGAGTTATCTTCTCTTATTAACTCACACCCGCTGTCAGTTTTAACAAACATTGGAAAGGTTCTAATAGCGAAGATCACCGTAATCTGCAGAGAAAACTGTTTTTATTACAAAACCTGACTAAGTCTGTATGTTTATTTCTGAAAATCCTTCAAACTGTGTCTCATGGATTGAAGAAGGTCTGATAAGCCTGTGAGAAAGCCACTCAGACTTTGCAATGAGGTCTACAGACTTTGTACTTACATGTATGCAGCGCAGGAGCAATTGTGGTTGGATGTCCTTCTTGACAACACTAAACGTTTCTGTCTGACTTGAACTACTGACCATAAGTTGGTGCTCTAACCGTTGCACTTCAGCTGCTTCAAAAATCTTTCTTCTGTTTTGAAAAATAAAAATTTCGGCAAATTTCACTAATGAGAACAGTTAAGCAGTGAAATGTGTAATTTCACTGCTTCACATCTCTTACTTGTGCATAGAAATGTGAGACCCCTTTGCACAAGTAAGAGACTCCTAAATGCTGCTCCTGTATATACACACGCACGCATTATATCCTGCACGCACACGCGTGTCATCGGGCTACAATGGCCCTGTTATATGATTTTTTTGCCTTACAAAGTGGAACACCATGGTTTTTTTCGTCCTCGTTATACGAATCTTATTTCGTATATGAATTCCATCAAAATTTCGCTCAACATTAAAATTTGGTGGTCGGTGTGCTTATTACATCAAAATAACAAAGATGTCGATGTGCTGTTCACCGCAAACCTTCTCACAGCGACTGAGAGAGATACGATGACTGATTTCACTCAAGTTCAACATTCTTGTGGGGAAAGCTGTAATAAATTTTCTTTCAAATCAATAGCAAAGTTAGAGTTGCGATCCCTTCGAACAAAGAGTCAGAGATCAGACAGCTTCCTTTAGCCTTCTAACAAAAGTCCTCTTCATTATGTATTAAATTTATTTTCAAGTGTACAGTACAGAGGAATCAAAGGTACAGTAATAGATTTTCATTTTTCTTTCTGATGGCCATTTGATGGTCAAGTATGCAAAAGGCTGCTTTTGAGAACAGTATCGCTCAGGCTCTCTTGTCAAATTAAGTGGAAAAAGGTTTTAATGAGGTCGGCTAAAAGTTTTAGCGAAAACGAAGCCGAAAACCGATAAGTGATAAAATCTTGGTGATGAAAAAATTAATAACATGCAGTTGAAAAAACATACCAAAAACTTAGCTTTAAAAGTGAGTCTAGTAAGCTAAAATCCTTTAAGTTAAATTCAAAGTTTATAGTATACGTCTGTCTCAAAAGTAAAAGCTCCCTATGGTACGCACTGCTGCTACTGCGCATACACAATGTACATTGTAATATTACATTTTATTGCAGATCATAACCATTAAATACACTCAAGTTTATATATATATATGTATTTATTTATTTAGTTTATATATATGTGTGTATACTTGTGTTGGCTTATGCGTGTGTGTTTATATTGTATGTGTTCTTCAATGTGTATACGTATATATATATATATATATATATATATATATATCTCAAAGTTGGTGTGTCTGTTTTTCTGTAATTTTGTACTTCGAGTTGTCCAGCTATAACTACTAAAATATTAGAATGAAGAATTTGTATCGCAATAGATTTAATCTTAGAACTTCCCATTTGCCAGGCAAATATCTTACCAATGTTCATTGGGCGGTATATGTCGCTATGTGGATTAAAATACGCTACTGCTCTCCGTTACATCGCAATGTAATTTTATGCTTGCTCTCCCATGAGAGCAAGTAGGTAGCTCTTATTAATAGATTGGTCAAATTAGCCAATGGCAATGAGCCAGACTAATGGTAAGTGGCAGGCCCTTACATTGCCTGCCACTGTCTTATAAGCTGTTTTTAATACTCATGCAACTCCGGATATTCCGCTAGTTAAACTATAATATTTACTTTATTGAGGTCTTCATTGAAACTTCATTGTCATAGAATAATTATTATATAGCACTAAATGATTGCCCTGTGTTGTACAAGTTATAAAATTATTACACAATAAATTTGAGTTACTAAAGTTGGTAACTGAAGCTAGTCTAAATTTTTACTACAATCAGAGCCGTGCTTAAAATTATACTTATAATCTTGCTTATAATAATAATGAGTCATAATCGCTCACACAATCATGATCTTCAAGCATGGTAGTACTAACTAGTAGTATTATCTGCAAGCGCTGCATGAGTATTGCACAATTATTCTTGAGTATGACCAGCTGGACGCATAGTGTAATCGATAGCACGTCTGTCTGCAGAATTGGAGGTTCCGAGTTCAATTCTAGTGCAAAAAGGATTTTTCATTCTTACAACTTTCATGCTATAACTGGACACACGAAAGACAGACAGACAAATGACAGATAAACAATAAGATTTATATATGCAGATTAGATAGAAATAATGCAATAATGTATTGTCAGAAAGTGACTTTGTATTTGTGTAAGAGAAATCTTTGATGTCAGCAGAAGAAATTCCAGATATAATCATCTCATGAATACTTACTAGTCAGACCTAATTGATGTTTGCCCAGCATAGTCAGTATATCAGCAGGTGCAGTTCTTACTTCATATTTTGTGTGTCTAGTTATTCATACCGTTTCTTTATTACAAATAAACTTTTTTTTAAACTTTTGTAAACTGTTGAATAAACTAAAATTGAGTTTTTTTAATGGCAGCATTATAAACATATTTGGTTGAGTGATTTAACTATTAACTAAAATATTTATCATTCAACCAGGTGAAAATATGATTCAGTTTGGAGTTGTGTACTCTTGTAAACATTTGCTGCTTTCAGCACCTAACAACATCCTGGTGAGGAGAATCAGTACTGTTATTTGTTGGACGGCACCAACTCTTGTTTTCTGGCAACACATTTTTAACTGTAATCATATTTATATATAGCCTATAGAATGTGCAAAAAGCTAAATTAAAATATAGTAAGCTACACTTCTCGATACAGTTATTTATAGCACCACATGTCATTTGTATATACGCTGCCTTTATATATAATGCATATGTTCATTTTATATATGTATTGTTTTTGTATATTATACTAGTACGCTTGCAGTATCATGTTCTGTGAGAGATCATCAGGCATGTCGATAAAGCCAAAGAATACGTTGTATTTATTATTTATTACGCACGGTTATTTGGCTATCTCTAAGGGGGCAAATCAGTAAAGATCTTACTCGCATGCTGTGAGTTTGAATGTCATATGATGCAGTCTATTCATCACAACTTTAAACAGTGGCTTCAAGAGGATGCACAAACCGACACCGCTCTTTTGTAGTAAAGATATATAGTGTAAACCTATAATATGTAAATATATCCTATTTACTGTCTAATATACACATATATAGTGTATATATATACCTTATGTACTGCCTAGTCTATATAGTGTACATGTAAATATATCCTATGTACTGTCTATTATATATAGCATGCATTATATGTAAATATATTTTATGCTTTTTGTCTATTATATATAGTGAATGTTTAAAATTAACACAGCCTGTTCTGTAAAATAATTAAATTGAGAGTAATAGCTCTGTACAACCGGTAGCTAGCACTTTGATCCATTTTGGAACGTCATGTGGTAGAGATATGCATTGAATGATGGTTAATCGCTAAACTAGATAATCGTTAAACTATAATAATAAGAGATAATAGATGAACAAGAGTAGACAACTTCACAATATTTAACAGAAGTCTGCAAGCTGTGATGTAAAACTAACGGAAATATAACTGTAAAATTTATGCGTAACACCTGATGAGCTGTCAACTGTGAGTATAAGTGTGCTTTATGAGTTATGTTTCCTCTCACCTGTTCAATTGTTTGAACCATTCTCAGCGCCATGCTATATGTGCAGAGGCTGCAGTGAAAAAATCGTAAATTTTAGGGTATAAATTTGAGCGCTTCAAACTAAATATAGCAATTAGTAGGTTATTGACACTGTATAGATAGTTTCAAACTGTGCATACACGAGCAAACAGTATAGCTAGTAATGAAGTTAAAATTGTTAATAAAAAACTATGGTAAATTATATAAGAACAGGAATAAGTGAACCTCATTTTGGAGCTCTGCATATTTCTGCAAGAAAGCTTGAGGTAGCGTATTTGTAATTGGTAACCCTTTGATCTGCCAAAGGTAACCACGCTAATGGTCTGGATCAAAATACCTAAGCTATATTTTGTTTCTAATGTTAGTCTACCAGTTGTAAGTCTTGTGGTTTTTAAGGGCTTTAAAAACTGCTATTATAATATTAATATGAAGGATGCTCATGACTCGTTATAAGTTATATAAATATGAGTAATGACTTGTTATAAGTTATATAGCTTATATCTAAATTACATGTTGCTCTGTAACTATAAAATACAGTCACTTGTGTATGTTCAGAGATTGTTTGGTGTCTATAGAGCTATTTGACCAATGACTCCTTTCGGCTGCACGTTTCTGTCAAACTATTGTTTCATATGGCTTAAAATTTTTGGGATTTTACGTAAAAGACATCTTCTAACAGCACGATGTCAACATAATGTTTCACTTTAAAATGGCTCAATAATTTAGTTGAAATTAAGTTTTACAGAGATGAATCTCTACTGTCAGCTGCTTGCATCGGCTTGCTTTGACTTCGCTGTACATTTTATGCAGTAGCTTTGGAAGTTTATTTCTTCTGATTGAAGCATTAGTGGATATAAAGCAGCGTGTCTATAAACGAATACCACTTTTTTGTCAGCTTTCTTATTTTTGTAAGTCATAAAGGGTGGAGTGTTTGCACTGATCTAAACAATACAGTCTCATCATACCGTATGTTCTAGAAGACTCATCATACCGTATGTTCTAGAAGACCCATCCAGCCTTCATATAATCACTCCAGTATTCGTTTCAACTCTTTCACTCTAAAGCCTGGCTCTCACCCAACCGTGGGCAGCCGGTGGTGTGCTTGCAGGACAAAGGAAGCTATGTATATGTTTTCAGCGCCTACAGTACCGGCGGTGATCACGCAATGAAGGGATTGTCTGCACCTTTTACACATCTTTTTGCACATAGAGTTGAGATATAACGTATGTTTCCTGGTAAAGGTCATATTAGCTCCTTTCCTTCCGGGAAAAAGGAAAGCACTTACGCACAAAGATCCTAAAATGTACGTAAAAATGATATTTACAATGCATTATGGGTGTGTAGGTTGCTGGTTCGCACTACCGGCGACATCCTGCAACTTACACCGGGGACTGTAGAGAAGTTCAACTCGTCAAATGTTGCTGACAACCAACGTCGGCAGAAAAATTGCTGCCGGCTTGCTGGTTCTCCAAACTGCCGGCAGCCACTAGTTCCATCACTTTCGCTCCTCATGGTGGGGTGAGAATTAGGATTTACCCTGATTCAGTATAAATCACAATCTTATTATTGTTCCCTGTTGAGGGATTGAAATGTAGACACAGCAAAATATTTTATTGTTAGGTCGCCACAAAACTAAGGCTTTGATGAGTTTTTAAAGTCACATTTCCCACTTTCAGGCTCTTGCTGGCACTTGCAGGTGCTTATTGGCACTTGCTGGCACTTGCTGGCTTGTGCCAGTTTATATCCTTATTATGTGATTACGTTGATCAGTTTGAATTTGACGAATAGCCATTGTGTCTATGTTACCGAGTTATATAAAAAACATTAGGATAATTTTATGGATATTTTCAACCACAGAAGTAGCACAGTTAAAATATAGGCTACAATATCTGAATATGTTGGAGCCTACCTTAGTGGAAAAGTGAAACATGTTTTCAAGTCTCTCAATTTATTTATACAAGGTAATGAGTTAAAATCTTCTAATCATTTGTTTTTGTATAAAAAATAAATCAGTTACTTTTATGCTATAAAAACACTTCAAGGCTTGGCAAATTTTTGTTTGCAAAAATACAATGCTTTTAGAGAATATTTTCTTTCTTTTGTGCAAGTAAGGGGTCTTTTATATTATCAGTAATGATAAAAGTATGGATTGTAGTAAATATTACGAATCCACTCACATTTGCCACTTTGTTCAAGTTGACCTTCGAAGTCTTACCAATTCCATAGGCAGATACCGACTACAGTGGACCCTCGCCATCCGACATTAATTGGTTCCGGTGTTGAAATCGTTAGGCAAAAGTGTTGTATAGAGGGGTATACAAACCCATAGTAATTATTTGAAGTAAACACTTTCCTGTAAAACACATCAAAATTTTGTATACATACTGTACATATTAAAAAGTTAATAACAGAATAATATATTAACCTTAATAACTATATTTACCTACAGCAACTTTAATGTATTTTGCGGTTATGATTTGCAATAAAATGTTACATTATTATGTACAGTATACGCTACTGTGTGCAGTACGTATCGAATGGAGTTCTTACCTCCGAGACAGATGTATAACATACACTTTGAATTTAACTTAAATAAATTTAGCTTAATAAACACACACTTGAAGCTCAGTTTTAGTATGTATTTTACTAAACTTCAACATTGTCATCATTTTAATCTTTATCACCTGTTTCTTTTTACGTCCTCACTATAACTTATAAGGAATAATTCTGAGCTGAGAGAAATTGAGCATCGTAAGACCTTCTTTTTCAGGTCCTGTGGGAAAGATTTCGGCAAATAGCATATCGGCATTTTCCTTATTTCGACATATCTTGTACAACCACCAATTTTCAATTTTTAGAGTCATTTTGTTGACGTCATATGGCGCAAAAAATGTCGTATGATGAGGACGGAAAAACATCATGCTCCACATTATAATGTGAAAAACCGTAAAACAGGGACATCGTAACCCGGGGGCGCACTGTAATACTTGGCAAGGAGCGCTATGCACTCACCAATATTAATGCAGGCTGCTCACAAGTATGCACGGAATTCAGTTGGAGAAACTTGTTACATCTTTCTGCTGGCTGCCAGTTCCTTCAAATTTCTGTGTACTTTACTTAGCTAAATATCTTGCCTGCTGGTAGTAACATAGAAGTTGCTCATGAAGCTCTTAGGACCTGGTCAGGTTCATCCCACATATTTGCCTGTCAAAAAAGAGTCAAGCATATACAGAGTTGAGAGAGTTTTAGAAGGCTTCAGCTAGACTGAGATCCCTTTATCACATAAAGATAGAAAGATAGATGTGAACTTTATTATCACAGGTCAATGTCGTTTTAAACAACTTAGACCATGAGACAATAACAAAACCAAAATTGGTTAAGTAAACTACGTGTGTTGATGATTGTCAAATATTCTATGGTTATCATACCCCCCCCCCCCCCCCGCCTTATCCCAATACCTTGTTTCTATCTGATCTGGCTAACTCTTAGGCCATCATAGGTATTTATCTAACTTGCCCAAAAACCTAAAATATGGCCATATTGATAGCTTGTTCTGAAAAAGAAAGCTTGTGTTTGTGTATGTTGTGCCAAAATGATAACTTTTTCCGAAAGTTTCCAAGCGAAGACATGTGTTTGTCTGCTATGTCACAATGATAGCTTTTTCTATAAGTTCCCAAAAGAAAGCTTGTGTTTGTTTGTGGTGCATATTAACTATTCAATTTCAGGGTTTATATAAGCATTAATCATATAAGCACCTGTGGGCACCTGTAGGTCACTGTCACGAACAGATAGACTCTACCCACTCAGTTAGCTGACGACCCATCTCAGTGCATCGATTTGTCCATCTCTCTCCAATTACTTGGTCATCTAATGGTGCTGAAAAGATGCATCCTTTTGTTGCTAATTTCTAAAGGCTCACAGGCTCATTATTACAATCATCACATTCTTTCCACTCTCAAATTCTATAAGTGTAGTGAATGTCTTATGTCTGTCCATAGTGGCACAGTTGAATGAGCGCAAACAATGTATTTAAATACAGCACATGATAACTAGGCGTCACGGATCACTTACCTGCGGCCCGTACTAGCACTCCGCTTTTCTAGTCACAAGACATGCCTTGCAAGACGGTCGGATTTCTCAGTTAAATATTATTTCGGCTAACTATACGCCGCTATTGTCCATAGATAAACTTGTTGGAAGTAGCGAAGCAAAGGGTAAGTTGAAATGATGAAACTGCAGAGGTTTATAAAGACATTTTGTACAGATCTGATAGCAAATGATTTCTCTGTACATTGTTTATACATGGGTGTGTCCTTTAAAAATCTTGGTAACTTTTAAATTATCTGTCATTGCTCTGAGATAAATGGTGAAACAGATTTGATCAGCATTGGCTCAGGTAGGCATTCTGAATAGATATGTAGATGATGCTATGTTAATAATACTCTTGGTTGTACCTGGAGGGGTAAATCAGCTCTCCACTGTGTTTCAGATATGAGTGAGGTACTTAATGGAGACCAAAAGTTAACTACACCCGACTATGATTGCTTGATAAAGCTGCTGGCCCTAGGTAAACCTTTTCTTAGTGGCTTACTCACCTTTTTATTCTAAATACATTTTTTCCTATTGGCTTATTATAATTAACAATAATTACTATTCTAGGCTTCCTACCTCTAATTCTTTAAGGCAATTTTGTGATGCACTAAAATCTTTACATATATTTTGGTTTGATATCTCATGTATTAGAAGTACCTTCGCCATAGTGTTTCCCTACCCAAACACTCTCAAGGGTTCATCATGAACTGTCAACTAACACTGAGGTCTGGATAAATTTGATTTTCGGACGGTGCGAGAAAATTTGGTTTAAGCTTGTAAATCTCTTCTGTCTCTTTGCAGGAGACAGCGGGGTGGGAAAGACTAACCTACTCTGCAGATATGTTAACAACGAATTCCACGCAAATAAGCCCACAGTAGGAATAGACTTCAAAGAGAAAAGGATGGTAAGGGGAAAGCACATTTTTCTTTGTAGAGTGTTAGGCATATATGGCAATTTAAAAGTCGATTAGTTCACTTGCACTTGTGTGGTCTCATGTCTCCTAGTACAGATGTGTGTGATCTCATGTCTCCTAGTGCAGATGAGTGTGATCTCATGTCTCCTAGTACAAATGTGTGTGATCTCATGTCTCCTAGTACAAATGTGTGTGATCTCATGTTTCCTAGTACAAATGTGTGTGATCTCATGTTCCTAGTACAGATGTGTGTGATCTCATGTCTCCTAGTACAGATGTGTGTGATCTCATGTCTCCTAGTACAGATGTGTGTGATCTCATGTCTCCTAGTACAGATATGTGTGATCTCATGTCTCCTAGTACAGAGGTGTGTGATATCATGTCTCCTAGAACTGATGTGTGGTCTCATGTCTCCTAGTGCAGATGTCTGTGGTCTCATGTCTCCTAGTACAGATGCTCGTCATATCATGTCTCCTAGTACAGATGCTTGTGGTATCATGTCTCTTAGCACAGATATGTGTGCTATCATGCCTTCTAGCATAGCATTTTATATACTGTAGCATAGTAGTGTGTAGCCTCATATTACATAGAAGGACTATGTATGACATGGAATCTTGTTGAATCAAAATATAATTTGATAAGATGATAAGCAAAAAGCTACCTAAAAGCTAAAAGTTTTAGATTTAAATGGGCCATCCTCGCAATGTTTTGTTATATTAGAATCAATAATTCACATATCATTGTTTTGTGAATATTCGAGATAACCCTAGTAGCTGCCATTAATCTTCATAAAAATATACAGTTATAACAAGGATACCAAAATCTAATAAATTTTTAAAGTCAGACTGTGCTTGTATTTGTAATCTCAGTAATATTTTTGGCATAGCCAAAGCGCACTCTCACAAATTTGCTTAGCATTATATATATGGTAACATTGAAACCAAAGATGCAAAATTTTACTTCTCAGTTATATTCTATCATTGACCAGCAGAGTAGCTGTCTGACTATATCTGTTTGAGTGTCATTGCATATAGAGTAGCTGTCCAACTCCATGTGTTTGAGTGTCATTGCATACAGAGCAGCTGTCTGACTACATGTGTTTGAGTATCATTGCATGCAGAGTAGCTATCTAAGTACATGTGTTTGAGTGTCATTGCATATAGAGTAGCTGTCTAACTCCATGTGTTTGAGTGTCATTGTATACAGAGTAGCAGTCTAACTACATGTGTTTGAGTATCATTGCATGCAGAGTAGCTGTCTGACTACATGTGTTTGAGTGTCATTGCATACAGAGTAGCTGTCTAACTACATGTGTTTGAGTGTCATTGCATACAGAGTAGCTGTTTAACTACATGTGTTTGAATGTCATTGCATGCAGAGTAGCTGTCTAACTACATGTGTTTGAGTGTCATTGCATATAGAGTAACTGTCTGACTACATGTGTTTGAGTGTCATTGCATACAGAGTAGCTGTCTAACTACATGTATCTGAGTGTCATTGCATACAGAGTAGCTGTCTAACTACATGTGTTTGAGTGTCATTGCATACAGAGTAGCTGTTTAACTACATGTGTTTGAGTGTCATTGCATACAGAGTAGCTTTCTGACTACATGTGTTTGTGTTTCATTGTCTATAGAGTAGCTGTCTAACTACATGTGTTTGAGTGTCATTGCATACAGAGTAGCTGTTTAACTACATGTGTTTGAATGTCATTGCATGCAGAGTAGCTGTCTAACTACATGTGTTTGAGTGTCATTGCATATAGAGTAACTGTCTGACTACATGTGTTTGAGTGTCATTGCATATAGAGTAGCTGTCTAACTACATGTGTCTGAGTGTCATTACATACAGAGTAACTGTCTAACTACATGTGTTTGAGTGTCATTGCATATAGAGTAGCTGTCTGACTACATGTGTTTGAGTGTCATTGTATATAGAGTAGCTGTCTGACTACATGTGTTTGAGTGTCATTGCATACAGAGTAGCTGTCTGACTACATGTGTTTGAGTGTCATTGCCTATAGAGTAGCTGTCTAACTACATGTGTTTGAGTGTCATTGCATATAGAGTAGCTGTCTAACTACATGTATTTGAGTGTCATTGCATACAGAGTAGCTGTCTAACTACATGTGTTTGAGTGTCATTGCATACAGAGTAGCTGTCTAACTACATGTGTTTGAGTGTCATTGCATATAGAGTAACTGTCTGACTACATGTGTTTGAGTATCATTGCATACAGAGTAGCTGTCTAACTACATGTGTTTGAATGTCATTGCATGCAGAGTAGCTGTCTGACTCCATGTGTTTGAGTGTCATTGCATACAGAGTAGCTGTTTAACTACATGTGTTTGAGTATCATTGCATATAGAGTAGCTGTCTAACTACATGTGTTTGAATGTCATTGCATGCAGAGTAGCTGTCTAACTACATGTGTTTGAGTATCATTGCATACAGAGTAGCTGTCTAACTACATGTGTTTGAATGTCATTGCATGCAGAGTAGCTGTCTGACTCCATGTGTTTGAGTGTCATTGCATACAGAATAGCTGTCTAACTACATGTGTTTGAGTGTCATTGCATGCAGAGTAGCTGTCTGACTATATGTGTTTGAGTGTCATTGCATACAGAGTAGCTGTCTGACTACACGTCTATGCCAGTTGTTAGCTTACGAAGCAGTTATGTAGCGAAGCAGTTATGTAGCGGGTCATTAGAATGCCTCAATGAGTATGCTATAAGCTCAAACTTGTAGATATCTTCATAATCATTGTAGCTTTTATGGATATCATGTGAATCTATGCACAAGCACTGCAGCAATCTCTAATAGCTGCTGTTGACAGGTTGAGGGCTTAATGGCCGTCCCGTTTCTTAGCTCAAACTTTCATTGAGCTACTGAAGAAGCCAAGCTATTTGAAGCAATGCAGTGAAAGATTATTGCCCCTCCTTGCGCATGTCATGAACTTCTTAAATTACTGGCGATTAGCGCTTAGCTTAACATTATTTGTTGTCTACATTTTAATCTCTCAACAGGGAGCAATAACTAGACTGTTATTTAACTTAACTCAGGGTAAGAGTGAAATAGTTTGAAAAGATAAATAAGTGACTACATAAGGGCTAGGTAGGTCTCTCAAACATACGATGAGACTGCACTGTTTAGACCAGTGTAACCACTCCTCCCTCTATCACCCACTTAAAAATATACAATCCTTTGGATTTGGACCAGCTGTTTCAGCCACGAAGCTTTTATTAGAGAAATTACTTTTTTACCTGTTATTACATGAAGTGAACATTGGACTCGGTGCAAGGTGATGCGTGCATCTGACAGTAGGCTTTAGTCTATATATAAATTTAATTTCCAACTAAGCTATTGGACCATTTTAAGGTAAAAGGTTTTGTTAACATCATGCTGTTCAGCGGCGTCTTTTATGTAAAATCTCATAATTTCAGGTCTTTTGAAGCATCGATTTTGTTGCAACTGACTGAAATGTACATAAATAAGACCGAAAGTGTAATTCTACCATTAGAATTCAGGAACTCATCTCAAGTTGTTAATTTTCCACACTACTGCTTCAACCCATTTGAGTAGCTTATTCAGCCAAGTTTCATATTCAAATAACGGATTTTCACGTGACAGCGTTTAATTTTACTGCACGTTAGAGCGGTACTAAGGAATACTAAGAAAAACTTCAAACACAGAATTTGGTGAGTTTGTCAGATAATTTGCCAATCTCTTTTGTGTTGCAACAATAGGATTTGTCACCCCTGACTAATTTCAGTCGCCTACTAAAACACCACTACTCATATTTCTCGTCGCACTTGGCTCGAGCTTGATTATTAGCAGATTATTTTAGCCTGTGTTTTTTCTATTAGCTAATTATAGTTGTGTATGTCAATTATCAAATGAACTGTTGATGCAATGATATTGAGCAAGATGCCTCACAGGTTCGCAGAGTACTCATACGAGCTGTTATGTTTTAGAATTTCACTGCAAGTAATGCAGGCTTAACTCTGACAAGTTGTTACTGATTTGGTGACTAACTTGGCATTTGAAGTAATTTTACTACAACAAGGAAGAGCTTGACGGAGATGACAGAAAAAAATTAGGACTGAGAGCTAAAAAATTTTCCAATACTCTTTGATAGGGCTGACTCTTCCTTGTTAAAATATCGAACAACTATGTCGGTTTTCACTTGAGAGAAATGAGAGAAACATATTGGTACCTCCCTTCGCCCTGCCCGAGCCATTCCCGAGCCCTCTCTAAGCCATCCTCGAGCCATTCCCGAGCCCTCTCTAAGCCATCCCCACGCCCTTCCCGAGCCATCCCTGAGTCATCCCCGCGCCCTCTCCAAGCCATCCCAGAGCCCTTCTCGAGTCCTTCCCGTTTAGCCCTCTCTGTGCTCACTCTAACACTACTGTTAGCCTGTAGTTGCCCATACTTGTCTGCAGGTTTATAAAGCCAGAACAACAGACGGTACAGCAACCGGTAGAGCTTTTAGATGTCACCTTCAACTTTGGGATACAGCTGGACAAGAACGGTGAGTGCAAGCTATCCAGTAAGCATTCTGTTTCCAACGACATACCCAGTTTGATAAGGCAGTTTTAGCCTCATGCTATTAATTAACAGATACCTCTCTGTGTATCAACTAGCGGATACCTCTCTGTGTATCAACTAGCGGATACCTCTCTGTGTATCAACTAGCAGATACCTCTCTGTGTATCAACTAGCGGATACCTCTCTGTGTATCAACTAGTGGGTACCTCTTTGTGTATCAGCTAGCGGATACCTCTCTGTGTATCAACTAGTGGATACCTCTCTGTGTATCAACTAGCGGATACCTCTCTGTGTATCAACTAGCAGATACCTCTCTGTGTGTCAGCTAGCGGATACCTCTCTGTGTATCAACTAGCAGATACCTCTCTGTGCCATTAATTAAAGTACCTGAATAGCATTCTAAAGCGGTGCTGAGGGAACACTGACAAGACATCAGTGTAAACCTTAGGGTAATACATTGACAAGACATCAGTGTAAACCTTAAGATAATACACATACACCTCTTGATTAAAGTAGGAAGCAAACAGAAGTCTTGAGGTTTCCATTTCCAGTTTGTTTAAGTTATATGAACCAAGATGTCTTCAGTCAAAGTATTTTTGTGGACAGTTATACTGCATTCCTAAAGGCCGATTCATACTTTACCGCAGAATATCGAAGTTGTCCTTTTAGCGCTCCTTGTCAACTATGTGAACTGTAAACTGATGGCATCGACAAAGCAGCGCAGATACGTCGGGAAAGCTTGCGGATGTCAAACTTTCCCGATATTTGCTGAGCATCAACGACAGCCTGTACAATGTGCACCATTCTGATAATTCGCTGACGCGGATAGCTGTGGGACTATTATTTGATTCAAACAAGCAGAAACAAAAAAAACAATTAAAAAGAAAAAAGGAGGATACTACGTTATGAAGTATTTGCTGATGCAAACGCGAAGGGGTTTGTTGACAGTGTGAACATCGTTATCATCGATGGTCACCGAAGTACTGTGGCATCAATGCCAAACTACAAAATAGTTCTAACTAACTATTTCTGATGAAAATATTAGCTAGTCATATACAATCTTTTAGTTAGCTTAGCTAGCCAAATCTAGTACATTTGTCAGCCTAGCTAGCTTCAACAATTCATCGGTCAACCTGGCTAGCTTCATACAACCCATTGGTCAACCTGGCTAGCTTCATACAACCCATTGGTCAACTTAGATAGCCAAACTATTTATAGGTTTCTCTGTAAGCGTAGAGTTTGGTCATCCGCTAGACAAAGATTTCAATAAATCACTAAGGAAACAACTTTATCTCTCCAAATAGAACATAAGATTAGACAGAGTGAATGAGGAATACGTAATTTAATAAACTTCTGTGGTTTTTTCATGAACAATAGAATCTTTCAGCTTTCTTATCTCATACATCTCACTCCATAAAATAACTTTCATGATAATTGCATTGAAAAAGTTAGAGACAGAAAATTTTTTGAAGGTAAGGAATTACTCAGTTGGTTGAACACGTATGGCTGATCACCCAAAATAGTAAATGACCTTTTTATCTCGTAGCTGGTTCTCGGTCTACTCATAAAATCGTTGTCTCCATCTTCATAGTTGACTGCTTGTGTGCATTTGTTGATAGGTTTGTAAATAAACGCAGTCACTGCTATGAATCACTTTATCAACAGTAAGTGTCTTTGAATTATCAAATGGCTACTTATAGTTTTCAACAAATAAATTGTTGTGCCCCGTTGAAAAAGGTCAATCAAAGACAGTTAGTTTTGGAAATTGTCTCATAGCTTTTTAGAATTGCACAATAATCAGAATGCACTTGGTAAGTTCTCAACGCTGAGATCTATAAATAGGCAAAACATTGAATACACAAACCTAAACAATCATGTTTTATTACTTATTATATCAGAGTTGATAGCAGTGATATCTATTACTTATTATATCAGAGTTGATAGCAGTAATATCTATTACTTATTATATCAGAGTTGATAGCAGTAATATCTATTACTTATTATATCAGAGTTGATAGCAATGATATAATATCATTGCTATCACTCATTACTTGTTATATCAAAGTTGATAGCAATGATATCTATTACTTATTATATCAGAGTTAATAGCAATGATATCTATTACTTATTATATCAGAGTTAATGGCAGTGATATCTATTACTTATTATATCAGAGTTGATAGCAGTAATATCTATTACTTATTATATCAGAGTTGATAGCAATGATATCGATTACTTATTATATCAGATTTGATAGCAATGATATCTATTACTTATTATATCAGAGCTTTGAGCTTGTAGCAATGAGGTCTTTTCTAGCAGCTAGTTCTGGTAACCATAACAACAGAAATGGACTTGCATTTATTGAGAATAGTGTCTTTCTGTCAATCTTCCTTTAGACGGATGTTGGCTATTGAAATGATGCCTTTTTTTCAGTGTGTGTAGCCATAGCTCTCATCCACTTAACTCGCTTCTACACAAATCTTCAAAGTGCATATAAACGAAAACTACAATCAATATTAGAATCTTGACACGTCGTAGTGTTATCGATATTTGGGATAAAGTTTATGTTAATGATTCAGAGGAATGGCTGATGATATCACAACAACAAACTGTATCGGTCCGGTCATGAGAGTGTCAATTAATAAACATATTGTGAAGTATCTACTGTGACCCTTTACTTCTCCACTCTTGTTAGAACCAGTCACTTGGAGTTTAGAATAAAGTATACAGTAAAACTCGGATACCTCGCCCTCGGATATCTCGAACACATGGGTAACTCGAACGGATTTGTTTGGTCCGTTCCCACGCAATGATAAATGGCTTTAGATAACTCGACCTTAACTTTGTTAACTCGAATAGTTTTTTTGCCCAGTGGCTACCGAGACGGTTGTTATCGCTTTAGAATATCACTTTATTCCAAGCCATAGAGATAAACAACAACTTTTAGTAGTTTTTAGGCATCATTATTACCACCATCGGCAAAATATATTTGTTAACGACCTTTGTAAAGGTTTGCAAAAAATCAAATTTTACCTAACATTCGTTTGGGAATAGCCCTCCACAAGCAAGGAGAAGCGAAGTAAACATCAGATAAACTTTAAGAAAAATCGGCAAAACTGGTTTTTTTAAAAACGCTCAAAAGAAAAATATGTCTTTTTTTCTGAGAGTTTCCACCGCGATCAGGTTTTGCCTATTTTAATTTGAGAACATCCTGGCAGTCACATCACATAAAACAAACAAACGAATCTCAAATAATAATGGAAAATATTTATACTTTCTGATAAAAATTGTTAAAACATTACATGAGAGGTCCCTTAACTTGCAACAAGCAATCGATGCTTTTGATTTATATATAGTTTGTATATGTACTGATAAATACAATAATACATGCACTTGTGACAGTGTTCTCATAACTCGAACGCTCTGGTAACTCGAACACTTCTCTCGGTCCCGTGAAGGTCGAGTTAGCCGAGTTTCACTGTATTTATACAATAAATATAAAAAGTTTTCAACTGAGGATATTGTTTAGATGTTGCAACAAAACACAGTTTTGACCGAGAGCTCAAGATGAAGCGCGATGAGTGAAGTTCCAGCTTGGCCTTTCATAGCTTTTAATAGAACCGCCAGGTCCTGCTTCCTCCAGTTGGGCTTCAGCCGGTTTGGCTGTTGTCGGCTTCTCGGTATTACTAGACCAAGCCATCGGTCGACTGGCATCTTCTCTGGGGCTTCTCTATTTCAGTGTGTTAATCTGTTTGTAGATCTACCATAAAATGGATGTTTCGTTAGGTATGCACACACTTACGAATTTTGCAATATTCAGGTGATATACTTTTATAGATAGGGTAAGTCATCAGTTCTTGTTCTTTTTTCAGATTCCGAAGTCTAACGACAGCTTTTTACAGAGATGCAATGGGATTCTTTGTAATGTTTGATTTAACAAATGAACAGTCATTCACAAATGTGCGAAACTGGATGGCCCAGCTGCAGACCCACTCCTACTGTGATTCGCCAGACGTTATACTCGTCGGCAACAAATCTGATTTGGAGTCTGAAAGAAAGATATCAACAGCACGGGCTTTAAAACTGGCAAAAGAATACAAGTGAGTAATGCGCTCATGCACTAGCCTAGATTTAACAAATACAGAAAGAGAAGATGGGAGGAGAGGATAGGGGTCCACACTTAAAGGTTGACTTGCAACAAAATTCACACTACAGTTATTTGGTACTAAAAGATTCACCATGTCTTACTCAGTTATGTTGTAGGTGCAAAGTATGTGGAAATGTGATTACAAGCTCGTAAAATTGTTAAGTTGTTTGTAGTATGTATTATATATAAGACAGGAGAGAGTTCAGGATGTGATGTGTGTATAATGTATATTCAACTGACTAAACCACAACTGAACTCAAAGTACTAACAGCTATGCAGGCTAATGAATAGACCATAGCTATCCAGAATAATAGCCTAGCTATACAGGATACTAGCTTTATAACATGAATAACATAATAACATTTATAACATGTAAATGTTATTGACAAAATCGTAAAATATCAAAAACGAACAGTTCAACGCAGGCATCGCGAAAACACCGTAGATCGGAATCCTTTTTCCAAAAACGGCTCAAATGGGACATAGTTGAACAAGATGGCTTCTGTTTACACTTTTATGCAACCTCATTCGTCGAAATATTTTTACAAATATACTTCACGCATTCATTAAAACCATGTCTATTGTCTTTGCGCGTCTATCTCATCGTCTTTATAATGCTGTTATACTTTGAACACGGATATCTCAAAACCTACTGTAGAAATGCGTTTATTTTTTAGTCTTAACTCGAAGGAATGCATATCATCCTCTGATAAACATGATGAGCCTGTTGGTCACCTGTGATAGTCGAAAGATGTTGCATAAATTATTCGCGCTGTTTGGCAGGAAGTGTGGGCCACATGATCAGATTACGACTAGACTATTAGACCAAGCCGAAACAAAACTGTAAAGTAGCGAGCATCTATATTTGATATGGGCTTTTCGGTAGAACCCGAAGTGCTTGTTATAAACGAGTGCTACGAGACGCTTTATATTGAGCCATTTATTGACTTTTCAATTCACGTGATAACATCATGTGTCAAAACAATAACCAAAATGTTTGATAACGTCTTCAAAATAAAGAGATTCCACACTACGGCCTTTTCGTGATAGCTGTGATTAACTGTTTGTTTTTCAGCTTTTTAGAGCTTGTATTCACATTTCCATATATTTTGCACCTACAACACAACAGAGTAAGACATGGTAAATGTTTTGATACCAAATAACTGTAATGCGAATTTTGTTGCAAGTCAACCTTTAAGAAACCTTAGAACATGTGAGAACTGAAGCCACACGACTGTCGCAGATAAAAATATTATACAGGGATGATACTCATTCAACAATTTTAGTCCCATATAATCATAACCAAAGTTTTATTTTTTTTGTGGGCAGTTAATCCCACGACCAAACGAGCGGAGCGAAGTTTGAGAGTTTTTATGATAAATGCATGTGCACACAACTTACGAAAATTATTCATCAACAACGTCGCAAACCCTTGTATCGAAATCTCATCAACAAACTTAACCACTTTTTTGTAGAGTCGTTGAAGTATAATAACGATACAAAACACATATAAACCTATTTAAATATGTTACCAAGTTTTTGAAAGGTTACCGCAATATCTTAAAACTAACCCATCTGATCGGTTGATACATAAATAGACAGATTAATTCGGCCAAAAATCTTTATTAAAACTGGCCAAGCCTTACTTTTATCAAAATTAAGACCGGCAAACGAAGCGCCGAGTGACAGAGACGAGAACCATTAAGCCGTGCGCATTTCACGAAAAAAGAACGTGCACATTTCACCAGTCTATGGCATTGTCGAATTGCCGAAGGTTTCTGTAATTAACGTAGCAGTACAGAAATCGTTTCTTTTTTGCCGATTTCAAAGTAACTGACATTCTGGAAACTTGGATACTTTGGTATTCTAACTGATGTCCAAAGCAGTGAAAGTAAAGGAAATGACGATGATATTTTTTTCTAACGGTTCTTATGAGATTATTACTATATTTAATTATAAGTTTGGATGACTATTGAAGTCTTATAGTCACACTAACAATCAGACCTACCAACCCAAGAGTGGGACAATGCGTGAGATTTGGTTTTGGGGCAATTGATGTATCAATGATAGTATATATAAAATTGTGGAATTTGGGGCAAAAATCTCACGCATTTTCATTTTTTCTTTGGGATGATTGCGTGAGTCTCACGCCCAATGCGTGAGAGTTGGCAGGTATGCTAACAACATCGATGATGGGCAGTATGTTACTGTTATTATTTTTTCTAAATAGTTTTGTTAAATAGATTTTCTAAAAATCTATATAAGTATCACAACCACTTGATATTGTTAGCTATGGCGTTTTGAAATGTAAACAAAATTGTGCATTGGTTTTCTATTATTACTGTATTACTATATTAATAATATTGTTTATTCTAATAATATCAGTGCATTTTACTTCTAATATTGGCCAATATTGCATTTCTCCTATTGCAGGAGGAGAGATATAAACATATAATCTTTTCCTTTCATTATTGCTGTTTGTTGTATATAACAACACCCACACCCAGTACATTACAGCTACCATTGCAGTTATCCTATTGCACTGCAGTGCCATTTGACTGCTAATATTGCATTTCTCAACCATCAGTACCCTTTCTTTTTTCCAATATCACTTTGGTGGTGGGCTGTATGACAGGGAATTTCTAGTTACATTATGTCAGCTTAATGTTACAATTCAGTTTGTAGGCTTCCTGAGAAATGCAAACGATCTATTAGTCTGCTAAATGCATCAATCAGGACCTGAGCATTACTTTTTAATTTGAAGCTGCGGTTGAACTCTGATGTGACAAAAATTTTCTGCAATGATCTTCACACAAATGTATATACAGTAGCCGCCCCTACAACGTAAATAATTCATTCTGAGAATGTTTGCGTTGCGAGAATTTTACGCTAAACGAAGCATAAAGTACACATAAATAGTCTGATTCATTCCAAAAAATTTTCAAACGCTCTCCTGAGATCCTTCAGAAAACATAAAACTATATTTAACTT
Organism: Watersipora subatra; assembly: GCF_963576615.1. NCBI lineage: Eukaryota > Metazoa > Bryozoa > Gymnolaemata > Cheilostomatida > Watersiporidae > Watersipora > Watersipora subatra. Next base: position 41,840,457 of record NC_088714.1, on the reverse strand, counting down.
TTGAATTTAACTTGTAACTATACAGTGTTTGTGGTATTATTGATTCGCATCGACAACTCTTTTCTTTTTCCTTGTCACTCTCACTTGGTTTACAGTCCATGATTTGGTAATTTTATGTTAGGTTAAGGAAGAGCACATTTTCAATGTTAACTTCAATCAACTTTTTTCACTTTTGTTCGGCACAGCAAGGTCGATATTGCAAACAGAAAAAAAAATTATATGCTCAAGATAACGTAAAACAAAAAATATATCTTTACAAAAATAAAAACTGTGTCTGTCTGTCCGTCTGTTCTTCCTCAGCCAGGATTAGAGGTTAGGATGGAAGATTGATTCCACTGAGACTCCAGCTAATGACATAAAGCCTCGTAGACTGACACTACATGCAAGTAAATTGGTAGCTTTTGGAATATTAGCAGCACTTCAAGATTTGGTTGGTCAGCCTTTATTGTCGATCACAGAATAGGAGAAAATGGGTGCCCAATTAAAAAATTATATTTCATGAAAATACTTTGGGTGGCAGACAGTTCTCAAATATATCGACTATATATAGTCTGAGATAATAAAGAAGGTCAGTTTATATCATAAATGACAAAAAACACAAGAAAATCTTTAGATGGTCCCATAAATACGACTGTAATTGGGTGTGGTCTAGCTTTGAAATAAGTTGCAACTGCTTGTTATGTTTGCATACTCATAGAGCAGGTCAAGGACAAATACTCGGGTTTTAATGTCCTAGTTATACAGCTGCCTGTGTACTTCATTCACTACAAGAATCACATTATTTATGATAGGATTGCATTCCTCATGAAAACAAGTCATGAACATAATTTTTGGTACATTCCTATTGCATCTAATTCTTTATGTACGTGTAGCTAAGAGATTCAAGACTGCTCTTTCTGTTGTCTATCATTGCACCAATAATGTAATAATATAGTAGTGACATTGTAATTCTTTTAATTTTTGTGTGAAACCATGTTTACAACATTTTTTTATAAAAAAAATTAATGATTATAAACTGCTCAATAAAAGTATACATATTACCGTTATTATATCGCTTGAAGGTTTTCAAAATTTGATAATCATTAATTGTTTTGTCTTGTTTTCATTGAACGTGATTAAAACTTGAAATGACAGCAGCAAAAATAAGAAATGTCGAAACATTTTATTTATATGCATATTAGATAAATGCCTGGCGGTACACGGGTAATATATGCATACCGGTACATGAAATAGTGCCAATACAACAATTAAACTGGCATAGTTGTTAACATTTCAAAATCCTATTTCAAATTCCACACCAAACGCAGTTATTCAGGGCTGTATTGTGCAAAGAAAAAGTGGTCAGGAGACTGTCAATTAGTAGTTGCCAGAGAGCCGAAGGCCCGACTCGGCCATGTGGGGAAGGTCTGGGAGTGGAACTGAAACGCCATCCCAGAGAAGGGGGGTTCGGGGGCCTTCCCCCGAGAAAATTTTGAGAATTAAGAGCAAAATTAGAACATTTTAAAGTGTATTTTGTATTATTTTAAGGTGGATATTCAGGTCCTGAAGAGCTAGCTACAGAGTTACACGGGTTTGAGTTGTAACCATATATATGTATATTTACATTTATATTCATAAATATACATACATGTACATGTGTACATAGAAGATTGATTGTTATAGCTTGACACTTGTCTTTTAAAAACTAAATTTAAGAGCACCTGTTTCAGTTACAAAAATAAGTTTAAATAAATAAGTTTAAATACATGCACCAGAGAAAGACAACAAATAGATTACTTGGCCTGCTTAAAACTTAGTATGTTTAAATTATGGCCACTTAGGAATACAATGAGCAACAAACTTGGCCTGCAAACATAAATATACATGTACATGTGTACATAGAAGATTGATTGTGATAGCTTGACGCTTGTCTTTTAAAAAGCTCTTCTTCTGCCAATGTGTCCATGGCAGAAATCTTTCACAACTGATTCTGTATCTATTTCAACATCTTTATATATGTGTAATATTAGAAGATTATTTAGACAGCTTGCCCCATAGCGTTCCTCATCGATGTTTGGATTGTTTGAAAAGTATTGTATCTCTCGCCCACTGCATTGGAGGCAGGCAAAACCAATACTAGGTGATTAGTGAGCCTCTCCACTTCATCGCTAGTAGTGCTAGAGCGCAACGTTGCGCTAGAGCGCTAGGTAATTAGTTGTTGGAAATTCCAAGTGAATGAGCTTAGACTAAAATTCTTACTAATTAGCCGCCGAAAATCACTAAAAAGTTGGGGCGACTCAGCTGCCCAGCCGCCTCAGGGAATACGGGCCTGGTAATTTCAGTGCCACGTAATGACTTCCACTATGTACACTGCCGGTTTCGCAATTTCGAGATTTTAACAGAAGAAAAGTGCTCCAGATGGTTCCGGAGTCTCCTAATAGGACAATACAGTACTGCAGTTATTACTCCATCAAGTTATAGAATTTTTCAGTCACATCTTTTTTAATATCTCTCTTATTCTGGAGTGAACAGATAGAAACTTTCCATGGCTTGTAGACCCATCATATACTCTCTATAGCTTGTAGATCCAACATACACTCTCTATAGCTTGTAGATCCATCTTACACTTTCTATAGCTTGTATAGACCCATCATAGACTCTCTATAGCTTGTAGATCCACCATACATCTCTATAGCTTGTAGACTCATCATACACTCTCTATAGCTTGTCGATCCATCATACACTCTCTATAGCTTGTAGACTCATCATACACTCTCTATAGCTTGTAGATCCATCATACACTCTCTATAGCTTGTAGATCCATCATACACTATCTATAGCTTGTAGATCCATCATACACTCTCTATTGCTTGTAGATCCATCATGTACCCTCCATTGCTTATGAACCATTAGGGTGACTAGTGAGTGCTCTTCAAATGCAGTGCTAGGTGCAACTGAAAAACCTATGAACAGGCTATTCACTCACTCTAGTTTTCCCATGTTTTTCTTCCCATGGTTGACATTTTTTGCGAAGAAAGTTTGCAAAGCATTATTTTTTGCAACAGAACTTAATCATATCTGTCAGAAATAAAATAGCCATTTGTATCTAGTTATTGCTGCGTTATTTCTAATTTAAGCTCTTTAGTATAATAATTTTAAACATGACTATCATGTTTGGTTTTGTCAATGTCGAGCTCATTCCGTTGTATTTGTGCAACTTGTATTTATTTAAGCTTGTAAGATATTTAAGCTCGTTAGAAACATGTCTAAATTTCTACTGTACACAGCAGGTGTTCCAATAGAAATCCATTTCATGGAAGAGCCCAAGACAAGACACTTCCCATTCAAGAATAAGAAAGTATTTGATTCATTTATGGTGTTTGAGATGAAAGATTTGCATAGTAGCAACCAAGTGTATTGCAAAATAATTGGTTTTAATGTCAATTGCAAAGAGCGCAATAAAGTGAAGTGTTTTTAAGAGTGCCTGTAAGCGGTCTTTCAACTTGAGTAATATGGCAGAGCTGACCAGACTGGATTAAACTGATTTGGTCGGTTTATAAGCTTAGCTCGCTGTCTACCATATTTGCAGTTCCAGAATATTCTGAAAATTTTATTGTGAAAATTTTGTATGTGTTCCCTTTGAAAACACAGACAGCGCCTTCATAGATATAATTGTTTTTAGTTTGGTTGGCACCGCAGTTAAAAAATGATTAATGAATCTTTACAAAATAATTGGTTGAACTGTGGATGAAATGACCCATGTTAAACATGTGATCTGTTGAACATTCGTTGCTTTTTTGCTCAGAGGACAGTCACGTCCAAAAAGAGTAATATCTCAGCACTATAGCAACTCTTAAAGTTTTAGGTTTTAACTTGTTCAGAGACATTTAACACCCAAGCTGGTCTCCTCATTCTCCATTAGCCAATTACAGCCACATCAGACACTACAGCAGCCTACGAGAAGATTATCTGGGAATATCTTGTTATCGCTAGTAGAATGATATATTATCGTACTTTGTCACACGCCTCTATTTGGCCTGAGTTTATTGCATCTTTTGCTAGTCACTTGGTGGTTACTTAGTAGCGAAGTGCAGCAGGACTTTCTCATAGATGAACTTATATAAGAAACACGTACCATGTTGACCTACCACAGGGCAACTGTTGCCTGAAAACAAGTTTTCCAGTTTTGCAATCACCCGCATCATCGTGCCATTCAGCCTTCAATGTTTCATCTGGTTATCCTCTCCATCTGTCAGATTTCTACCCACTCAGTCAAACAATCTGCAGCCTGTCGGTCTTGTATTGCGGTAGCCTGCCTATTTTAGTTTATTTCTAGAGAAGTAAAGCTCAGTGAACTAGAATCTATTCAGATATGTCTAAATTTTACGATTTAAATTCAGATTAAATTTAGTCGTTTAGTTTGACAAATAAATCAAACTGGTTGATTTGATTGTTCAAATCAAATCAATTCGATTTGACCAATCAAATCAAAATCAAATCAAACAATTTTGATAGTTTGATTAAATGGATCAAACTAAGTCCATGAACTGAATGCAGGTAGGCGATGTCTGCTTGGTAGTTCATATTTTCAACTAACTCTGCTGCCTGTCAGTACTTCAACAAGTACTCTGTCAGCCTATCACTCCTTACCCTCCTAGACTGTTGTCTACTACCCATTAGCCAACTTCGCTGTAAATCACCTTTATGGCCAGCTGCTGAGACTAATAGTTATTTATATATTTACAGTATCGAATATATAGAGACGAGCGCTGCCACAACGGAGAATGTAGAAGAATGTGTGCATATGCTGCTTGAGTTAGTTATGCAGAGAATGGAAAAGGAAGTTGACAAACAAATTAGCACTCAAAATAACAACATTGTCAAATATCTGAAGAACGAAGGAAACGAAGAGACGACCTCAGGATGTCCTTGTTGACCATTTCTCTTTCAAATTCACTGCTAGTTGACAAGGCCTTGGCTTGATATGTTCCAGTCAACCAGCCTTACATCATGTCCTGCTGCCTCATACCGTGACTAATCCTATATGATTATAATTATTACTGTCTAAACTAGTATTTGATCTTACTGATAATCACTGCGCAGTCATTACGGGCAGTCGTTATGGCCCCCTTAGTTCGCCCCCTTAGTTCCTCTACTAATCCTAGCAACTAATCGTTCAACATTTGTATTCGTCGTCCATCAGTTTCCTTGGTGATTACGTAACCAACAGTAACACTAAATTCCTAACCTCTACCAAGGTTTTTCTTTATTCTGAGATCATAAGTAGAGTATAGCATGAGATATCTTTAGCTTGAGGCAAATAGCCCAAGATCTTTTGTGCTCAACTATCTTCTGTATAGTTTTTTAGCCATTATTTTATTTGTATTCCTTGATATCTTAGACCATGTTATGTGCACAATTGACTGTTAGTTAAAGTATTGGTTTTTATTTGGTTTACTTTGCACATTAGACGAATACATGTGTTTCATCATAATTCCATTTGATACAATGACCTCTAGATTATCTTTTGCTTAGATCTCTAATCTGATAAATTAATTTTGACGATCTCAGCAGTTTGTACCAGTTTATATCACAAACACCTGACGTACAAGAGGCCATAATTCCTATTAAAAAATCTGTGTGTGCAGAAGTAGGACTGAACACGACATGTTCTGTATGAGTTTATAAAAATATTACAAATACTAGATTGCACTCTACATTCAGAATCATGGAAGAAAAATTGGCGGTGATCAAAGAGCTGAAGGTAACGCCGAGAGTACGCTTTGTGTAGCACACGAATAACGCATCAATTCTAGGAACGTTGGGTGAATACTGCTCCAGTTATTACAGTTACTGCGCACAACCATGGTGTGTCTGCCTCATGAGTCCCACATCTTTTATCTTTTGTAACGTGTGTTGTATCCGTGTCCTGACAGAAGTTTGGCATGAATCATATGACCCAGTATGTAACCCCTTGCGAATAACACGGTACATGCTCCAGCCAAACCAACCATAACAGGGCCATTGTGCTTGAGCAATAGCAAATGAATGCGCAAATATTAGCATATTTTAGAATGTGCAAGTATTTATGGTTACCCAATTCTTGGAGATGCCAAAAATCTACTGAATTGCCCCTCTTGTATGCTAGCCTTTAATCAGAAATCTTTAGCATATCAAAAAACAAGCTAAATTTATTGCTATGGACGAGATGTTATTATTATTTATTAGTGCAGTAGCAGTTTAGTACCCTAGCAGTTTTGTGTGCCGTGAGAGATCCTCAGGTGTAATAACTGTTCGTACAATTATTCTAGAATCTTAGTGTGATTAGTGTAGTTGTTAGTGTGTTGACCTACCATGCTGAAAATCAGGAGTTTGAATCCTCTAGGATGCAATCTTTTTTTCAAACTCCAACCGTGACTTCCGACAGACAGACAAATGGAAAGCCAGAAACGGCTCTTATTATAGTAAAGACCAGCAAAGTGGCCATCCCGTCTGCTGTGAGAGACTGTCAGATATATTAACCGTACAGTATTTACAATTATTCGAGAATGCCAGAAAGGTTTTATAGGCGCTGTTGTTTGGCTGTCAAACTACCGTGCTGAAAGTCACGAGTTCCAATCCTACTCAGTGCTAACTTTTTTGAAGCTCCAAAAATGGCTTCGGACAAACAGACAAAAATATGGAAGCAGCAAAAATTTTTAAGTCAAGCATTTTTTGTTATGCGCAAACCTTTACTGAATGTTTCATGTTTGCAAAAGATGGAAACAGACCTTGCGAGTGATGCGCAAGAACCAGAGCCATATAGCTTCATAGAGTCCCACGACTAACGGAAGCGTATATAGGAGCTCACTTGGATCTAAACAAACAGGCCACGCCCACTATTTTTTATATAAGTTATAATGGAGACCGCAACTCTAACCAGAAAAAATTACTCCCATTGGCAGTCACTCTGAAATTGATTGTTGTATTATAGACCATTTGAAAAAAAAAATTCTCTATAAGAAGCTATCGATAATTGTTTTCTAAAAAAATTAAGTAAATGCAAAAAAGTGAGGTGTTGAGAGCGAGGTATGAATATTCCATTAGAGATCAGTATGTCAATCGGGTTTGTTTGGAAACCAGCGTTTGTTGTTTCTGGTTTTTACCGTAGGACTCAGAAGCTATACGGCTCTGGCAAAAACAAGTTTTGCAAACTATTCCATTTTAATTCACAAATTCCCTGACAGATCTGCAACATGCAAATGTCCTTTGAAACACTTACTGCACAGTAACTCAACGTGCGCACAACTCCAAATTTTCATCATTGTGTCATAGAAACATAATCAATGTAAGTGAAGCAACTAGCGGATGAGCTGTTGCTAATAAGGTAACAATGGAGACAAACAAGATGTTTGGCAATCATCAATTTTTTAACTTGCATTTCTCCAAATTGCAATCACAAGCTGAATCAGCTCATAATCTTTGTTGCCTAGCCCAGGTCATGTATATCAGCGGTACAGTCAGAAACCTATATGTGTCTAATATAAAATGTCTCTACTCCAACTGTTATTCTCGCTACAGAGATAAGCAGGTAGGTAAAGAGATGAATAAATACGGACAAGAGTTCACTTTTCCTTTATCGACAAGAGTAACGTTATCAAAAACAACTAGGAAAGACTCCTCCTTAGGCCTTTCCTTTTGACACCCAGATTCTTTAGTCTCAATGCAATCATTATAATCCAAGTGTACCCGATGAGTTGAATGTAACCTAGCAATAACCCCATCCAGGTAGAGTTGATTTAGAAAGGTGGCTAAATGAACTCATGGGGTGTTTTTGTTTTAGAAATGTGAGGCAACTAACATAAAATATACATGGAATATTTATGACATCACTTGGCGATACCTTTTTAGTCAATGATTTTTTCTTTTTTTTGTTGCACCATATGTAAAACATTTTTTCTATAAAAATTATTATGCACGGCCTAATAAAAAAAAATATATATATATACATGTATATATATTTTTATATATATATATATATATAAAACTCAGATTTTGAGCCTTTTTGAAATTAGATATATAAACTAAAGCTGGTATTTAAAGTAGAATGCAGTTATGCTCAGCAAAAATACTTTTGCTTTTAGGTTTTTTATTTTACAGCGAAAGATAGCAGTTATTGCAATACTGATCTGAAAACTGTATTCAGCACAATGCTTGTAACGGATAAACATTGACAATAAATGTTAATGTTTGACTTATATTTTAAAGCCAAACCACGATATTTTAAGATGATTAACGACAAATTTATGCATGAGTTTCAAGGATTTATCATAATGAATTGCAAGTAAAATTTAAACATGACTAAACATATATAGCTAAGCAAGAGCATTATAGCTATAGCAAGAGTTATAATCTACCAACAATATTCAAATAAGATTAACTGAAGATTCTGGGTCTAGGATCATGAACGCCATAAGATTCTGTATGCAGGATTTTAGACAGTCTAACAATTACATAGTTTTAGTAAAACCCATAATTTATTTTTAGAATATTAGTTTACGCTTAATGTTTTTGTTTCAATAACCTACAAATCAATGTGATTACTGCCGAAATAAATATAGTTACTGACTAAATATAATTCTTAGTTTCAAGTCTACTTGACAGATATTGCATTGGCATAGCGTACTGGTGAGGCCATAATAATGATACACTTCCTAGCCACCACGGTCGCTGAACTGAGC